>NC_134236.1:18528600-18831630 GCF_965152275.1 Natator depressus
CCTGGCTTTTCAATTAAGATTTTTAATGAGATGGTTCTGTCCCACCAACTCTTCCCAGCCCCAGTGTGGCTTGAGATTGAAGAAAAATTAATTCCCCTTTGGCGCGCGCGCGCGCGCTCGCTCTCTCTCTCTCTCTCTCTCTGTACTTCCATTTTTAAAATGGTTGCCTGCACCATTAAGGAAAAACACAGTATTTACCTGCTCTTGGAGTGTTCTTTAGAAAATAAAGTCCTTTTACCACTTAATAGACTTGATATTGGCATAGAGAGTATACTTATGAAGTTTGAGGAGGATATCAAGCTGGGAGTTGCAAGTGTTTTGGAGGGCAGGATTGGAATTCAAATGATCTGGACAAACTGGAGAAATGATCTGAAGTAAATAGGATGAAATTCAATAAGGACAAATGCAAAGTACTCCACTGAGGAAGAAACAATCAATTGCACAAATACAAAATGGGAAATGACTGCCTAGGAAGAAGTACTACAGAAAGGATCTGAATATGAGTCCACAATGCAATGTTGTTGCAAAAAAAGCAAGCATCATTTCTGGGATGTATTAGCAGGAGTGTTGTAAGCAAGACATGAGAAGAAATTTTTCCACTAGCCTCAGCACTGATAAGACCTCAGCTGGAGTATTGTGCCCAGTTCTGGGCACCACACTTTGGGAAAGATGTGGACAAATTGGAGAAAGTCCAAAGGAGAGTGTAACAATAATGATTCAACATCTAGAACAGCCGTTCTTAAACTTTAGCAACATGAGGATCCCCATTTTGATTTAAAAATTTTGGGGACCCTTGCCCCGGCCCCTTCCCTGAGGCCACGCCCCTGCTCACTCCATCCCCCCTCCCTCCATCGCTTGCTCTCCCCCACCCTCACTCACTTTCACTAGTCTGGGGCAGGGGGTTGGGGTGCAGGAGGGGGTGCAGGCTCTGGGGGGGAGTTTGGGTGTGGGAGGGAGTTTGGGTGCTGGAGGGGGCTTGGCTGGCGTTGGGAGGAGAGGGGAAGGGGTACGAGCTCTGGGAGGGAGTTTGGCTGTGGGAGGGAGTGGGGTGCGGGCTCTGGGAGGGAGTTTGGGTGCAGGCTCTGAGCTGGGGCAGGGAGTTGGGGTGCAGGAGGGGGTGAGAGGGGTGGTGCTTACCTCGGGCAGCTCCCCAAAGCGACTGGCAGATTCCTCTGGCAGCAACTCCTAGGTGGGGGGGCCAGGGGGTCTCCGCACGCTGTCCCTGCCCACAGGCACCGCCCCCGCAGCTCCCAGTGGCTGCAGTTCCCTACCAATGGGAGCTGCGGAGTTGGCGCTTGGGCTGGGGGCAGTGCGTGGAGACCCCCTGCCCGCCTCCAGGCTGCAGGGATGTGCTGGCCCTAGGGTCCCCACTCCTCCCCGTCCCTCCCAGCACCTCCTGAAGGAGGCGCTCGGAGGGGTTGAGAGAGGAGTTGATCAGCGGGGCCTGCAGATTCCCTGGAGTAACCTCAGGGACCCCAAGAGTCCGCATACCCCAGTTTGAGAAACTCTGGTTTAGAAAACATGACTGTAATGGGGTGACCTACTCACCACTTGGCCATGGCTCATCTGGGGAATTAGCTCACCACTGTCTGCGCCCTGTCCGGCAGTCACTCAGCCTGTTGTCCCAGTTACTTGCTCTCCAGCTCCTCTCTCAGTGGTCAGGAGCTGCAACGCCTTGTCTTTGTGGCTTAGCCCTTTGGCCAAGTCACAATCATCATCCTCAGAGTCTTTCTCCACACAGTCTCTGGCAGTCTCCAGATCCCCTGCACTGACTGTGCCACTCCCGCAGTGGCTTGTAGGGGAACACAGGCCCTCCCTCTACACCAGGTTCCAATCCAGGGACCCTCGACCCAGGAGCTCGGGTTTTTATTCTCCCAGCCCTTACTTCTCTTTCCCTGGACTGCTTCCTATCCTGTTTATTATAGGTGTCTATTCTCCCACCTTGTATCAGGGAGTATGACTGCAGGCCTGGAGGATTTTAAAAACAGGTTAGATAAACACCTGTCAGGGATTCGCTAAATAATACTTAGTCCTGCCTCAGTGCAGGGGACTGGACTAGATGACTATCGAGGTCCTTTCCAGTCCTACATTTCTATGATTGTAATCTCACCACCTCTCCTTCCATGCTGATCTAGAATAATCCCAGATTTAAATTTGCTAATATCCTGAAATTCAATCCTCCTGACTCATCAGGGGCATATTAACCATAAAAGATATTATTGAACAGACAACTTTATCCCCCTTCACATAGGGATAAATACCAGATACCAACATAGCAAGGACCTTTCTATAATAAGCTTCAACTCAAAATTATAAAGGAGCGGGGAATTACGGACCAGCCACACAAAGTATGTTAGCTGAAGCCAGTTTTGTGGGTAACACATACAAATGGCTGAACTCCTTGATTTATCCTACTGACTACACTGGAAATGAAAAATGGAAGCAGCTAAACATCCCCACTTCCTCCGACAGGTGGGGCCGTATCCAGCACAATATCATGCAGAACATCCAGTTCTCTGTTTTCAGAACAAAATTCTAAATCTCTATTACTGGACTCCTGAGCGACTGCGTAAAGCTGGATTCACCCCACATGGTAAATATTGGAGATGCGACAGCTCTAACGCAAACCTGTCTCATCTGGTCTTTGAACGTCAAAGAATATCCACATTTTGGAAGGAAGTGTGGAGTGCTCTGTCTAAGATGACTGGGGTAGGGGTTTCCCTAAGTCAAGCCTCTGTGCTTTTGTCATTATAGAAGATCTACCCAGTGCAAGCAATGCCAGGCAATGGATTGCTGCAGCACTTTTAGTGGCCAAAAGTCACTTTACACAAAGTTTGCTATCTCCCACGTTGTCTGTTTGGGTAACTGAGCTAGCCAGCAGTGCCCTTATGGAAAAACTTACATTAATCTATAGAGGCACAAGATCCAGCTATGAAGACACTTGGTTTTTCATGAGAGCATTACACTTGACTGTGTAGATTGGTCTTCAGATGCTCCTCTTATTTTTGTGTGTGTAGGGTGGTGGGGTAGGGAATTATTTACCTTGTGTACATATACTTGCACTAGATATAAATATTGGGTTAGGCATGTTGGCACGAGCAGCGGTGGCGTGGCTTAGTTGTGCTGAGTCTAAACACTCCTGAAAAGGGGGGGTATGCCAGAGCTGTTCATGCTACCGCAAATATACTGCTACGTACACTCACTCTAGCTTGATGAGAACTAGCTTGAGCGTGTGTATGCCAGCTGGAAATCACACCCCTACCTTATAGTGCTGGTGTAGCTGTGATTGCAGCTGAGATAGACAGGTTCTAACTCAAATTAAACTACTCTCTGTAGAGAGAAACTGGAATTTAAATGTCTACAACCTACCAATCCCAAAGAAATACCAAAAGTGAGTCACCAATTGCCTAATGGTCTTAAAAAAAATCTTAATATTTATGGGAAGTACTTAGGTGAAAATTATCTGAACATCTGAACAGGTATGGGTTTGCTCTTTGGGCCAAAATTCTGGCCAGTATTTATTTTTCTTGAGCCCCAGCCTGATTTTCCAATAAATATAGAGGTCTTCCTGGAAAATGCTCATCATGAAAATATCTTCCATCAACAAAGACACAAGAAATGAGTAAATCCCTGTCCTCAGCTCTTGACGCTGATATTCTGTTCTCCGTCCTTGCTCAGATTTTTCACTTCAAAATTACTTTTCATTTCAAATTTTGTTTTAAAAAATTAAAATAAAAAAAGTCCAAAAATTGAAAGGAAACATTTCAATTGACCCAAAATGAAGTTTGTTTCAGATTTTTGGTCCACAAAAAAAAATTCAAGGTTTTGGCTTTTTCATCCTAATTTGGAATGGGAAAAAATTTCAAAATTTATTGCAGGACAGGAAATCTGTTTCCTGATCAGCAATATTTATTGCTTACTGCTCAGTTGGGTAGCTGGGCTTAGCTGAAGTATATTTATTATTCTCACACACCCAAACCAACACAACTAAGAACATAGGACTGGAAGGGCCCTCCTTGATCATCAAGTCCTGTCCCCTGCTATGCAGACAACTCTGTCATGCAATCCCCCACACAACTCCAATTGGGAAGCTGTTCCAGGACTTCTGCCTTCAAATGGCTTCTAATTTCCAACCAAAATTTATTCCTGGCCATTTGTTCTTGTGCCAACATTGCCCTTTAGCTTAAATAGCTCTTTGCCTCCCCTGATGGGTTTAGAGAGTACAATCATATCTCCTCTCAGTCTTTGTTTTGCTAGGCTAAACAAGCCAAGCTCTTTCAATATCCTCTCTTACAATAGGTTCTCCTTTCCCCGATCATCCCCGTAGCCTGTCTTAGCACCTATTCCAGTTTGTGCTTCTAGAATAATCCATGTTTTGATTGTTACCTTTAGACATTGCTTTTCTTCTTAGACTGAGCTTTGTAAAGCAGGGAGCATGTCTCTTCATGTGTTGGTACAAGGCATAGCACAATGGGAACCCCATTCAGATGTGAGCCTCTGGGCAGTGCTACAATATAAATAAATAGCCTACTAGTACGGCATTACTGCCAGTCCTCCTCTGGGAAGTGGCACTTCTGGAGTTGATGTCAGTTGGACCAAACAACCAGTATTTCTGACGCGATGGTAGTATAATGTGCCCCTGATAAATTTGAGCCTCATCACTCAATACTAGAAGACCTAAGAACAAGAAGAGGCAGAGGCAAGGTGTATACTTGCCTGTCACTTGAATCCACCCTGCCCTTATTGTGTTCTGCTCTCCACTGCACTGTCACCTTGAATTTTTGTTTCATTATTGTTTTAATGAAAGGTTTATTTCTGATGGCTATATAATAGTGTTTAATAATGTAAACTATTACAAATTAATTTATACAGAATCAATGCATTTTAAAAACACAATCTGTAAATGCTATATATTCATAGGGTTACAACAGTATCTAGGCACAGATAGAAATAAAATAAGGATGGCCACAACACTTCACATCCCCCACCCGGAATAAACCTGCCCTGCTCACAAGCCATACCTCCCTCCCCACCTGCACTGGATTTACAACTGCACGTGTTCAGCCCTGAAACTCAAAGTAAGAGCTATAGGCATCCCTGATAATTTTTCTCTGTCTGATTCAATTTTGGATAGGGTGCCTTGCTGGCTACTCAAGCAGCTGAGCAAGTCTCTGCACTTGAGCCTCCCACCCACCCATAAGGCTTTTTTCCCTTGCTCTCGCAGATATTGTGCAAAATGCAACATGCAGCTATGCTCTTAAACAGATTTTTTTTGCAGCTCTCAGCCTACTCCACAAACAGCTCCACCTTCCTTTCAGACAGCCAACTGCACCCTTCACTGCCATTCTGCAGCTCCTGAGGTGCTAGTGAAATAGTTCCATCCTTCTGTCCAAATCGCCTGTGAATGGCTTCATTAACCAGAAAAACAATGAGGAGTCCGGTGGCACCTTAAAGACTAACAGATTTATTTGGGCATAAGCTTTAGTGGATAAAAACCCACTTCTTCAGATGCATGATGTGGGTTTTTTACCCATGAAAGCTTATGTCCAAATAAATGTTCGTCTTTAAGGTGCCATTGGACTCCTCATTGTTTTTGTGGATATAGACTAACATGGCTACCCCTCTGATACTTCATTAACCAGGGAAACAGAGGATAAGTAAGGTCTCCCAGGATGACCAGACCAATCTCCACACCACTGATATCCATTGTGATGCTGGGGAAAAACTTTATCCATTAATGTAAATAGAGCTGAGTTCCAAAAGATCCGAGCATGATGGACCCTTCCAGATCACCCTGCATTTATGTTGGTAAATTTGCCTCGGTGGCCAACCAGGCCTTGGAGCACCGTGGAGATGGTGTCTTTATCATAGGAACATAAGAATGGCTATACTGGGTTAGACCAAAGGTCCATCTTACTCAGTATCCTGTCTTCCGATAGTGGCCAATGTCAGGTGCCCCAGAGGGAAGGAACAGAACAGGTAATCATCAAGTGAGCCATCCCGTCGCCCATTCCCAGCTTCTAGCAAACAGAGGCTAGGGACACCATCCCTGTACATCCTGGCTAATAGCCATTGATGGACCTATCCTCCATGAATTTATCTAGTTCTTTTTTGAACCCTATTATAGTCTTGGCCTTCACAACATCCTCTGTCAAAAAGTTCCACAGGTTGACACTGCGTTGTGTGAAGAAATACTTCCTTTTGTTTGTTTTAAACCTGCTGCCTATTAATTTCATTTGGTGACCTCTAGTTCTTGTGTTATGAGAAGGAGTAAACACTTCCTTATTTACTTTCTCCACACCAGTCATGATTTTATAGACCTCTATCATAGCCCCCCTTAGTCATCTCTTTTCCAAGCTGAAAAGTCCCAGTCTTATTAATCTTGCCTCATACAGAAGCCATTTCTTACCCTTAAGAATTTTTGTTGCCCTTTTCTGAACCTTTTCTAATGTATCTTTTTTGAGATGGGGTGATCACCTCTGCACACAGTATTCAAGATGTGGGCATACCATGCATTTATATAGAGGCAATATGATATTTTCTGACGTATTATCTATCCCTTTCTTAATAATTTGCAATGTTCTGTTCACGTTTTTGACTGCCGTAGCACATTCAGTGGATGTTTTCAGAGAACTATCACATGTCCACCATCCACAGTACCTGGGAGATACCCTTGATCAGACTCTGAATTAGGGCCAACATCTTGACAACACCAAAAAGAAGATTAAAAACAAATGTTAACATCATTCAGAAGCTTGCTGGCACATCCTGGGATGTGAGGTCGCACACTTTGAATGTTAGTACGAGCCCTGAACTTGTCAACAGTGGAATACTGGGCACCAGTTTGGTGCAACAGCTCCCCCACCAATCTCATTGATACTTAAATCAATACCTTGCTCAGGAATGTTAGCGGCCCTCTAAAATCAACATCAACCCAGTGGCTCCCAGTTTTGGTGGACATTGTGCCAGCCAACATCAGGTGAGATGCTGCTGTGGTCCAGGAGTACAATAAGATTCTGGCTGCTCCGGAACGGTGGATACAGGAAGATTTCAATTCACTGCCACTCTCCCGACTCAAATCCAGGAGGCTTTTATTTGCTGCTCAAATTGTGGGCCGCTTGTGATGTCCCAAACAAAGACCTCATTGAAGATCCAACAAAAGAAGTCCTGAGATTCTGCCTTCCCCATAGGCAGTGGGCTGCACTCAACCATGTTTGGACAATGCATGGAAGATGTGGATATTTCCTCTGCAAATGGAAAATCAAAGAATAATCAAATTATGACTCTGGTGAGGTCCAACCCTGCGACACAGCACAGACAACCCCATTCATGTTTATAGTGGTGGTAACAGGAGGATCTATCTAGTTACCCCAGAAGTATTAGACTGGCTTTCGAATCCTAAAATTCAATTATAATCCCAGACTGTTTGCTTTTCAAATGCCGTATGAAAGAAGTGAAGTTTTTAAATACCTCAAAATGGTTTTTGATTAAAAAAAATCCCAGTTATATTAGATTATATTTGGACTTAAAAATTATTTTGAGAGGGTCCATTTAATAACATTGGGTCCTTAGATCTATTTTTGGAGACATCTGACTAAGAGCTTGTGATGGAATGCACCCCTGTATTCCCACCCTACACACTATTGTAATAATCTTTGTACCTCACAAGGCAAGTCTTGTGAGGTATCATTTGAAAATTCAGAACTTGCCGATCAGTAATATCATGGTAAAATGCACGTAGCAACATTATGTGAAAAGTTATGAATGCAAACTGAGATCATGACTGCATTGTATTTCCCAGATGAGTCTGAGGAGTGGCTAAATCAGTTCCCCAAAGACAAAGGGAGGGGTCCTGCCCTGAAGATTTTGGTCAGTAATGCTGTTGGAAGCATGTGGTGATAAAATTTGCTCCAATCTAATATAATTTAAGTTTAGCATTAGAAAGCCTTTTATCTTTATTTTTGTAACCATTTCTGATTGTATTGCCTATGCTTATTCTCACTTAAAATCAATCTATTTGTAGTTAATACACTTGTTTTATTGTTTTATCTAATCCAGTGTGTTTAAGATAAGGTGTCTAGGTAACTCCATTTAAGGAGGTAAGCTGGTGTATATCGTTCCCTTAAAGGAATAATGGATTTAATATATTTTGAACTGTTCAGGAGAGGGTTGGGCAATAGAAGACCTAAATTTTGGGGAAAAAATCCAGGATGGGGTGTGTTGGGGTCTGCAATAGAGCCAAGGCTGGTGAGAGCCAGAGTGTAACCCAAGTGTGGCTGGCAGGTTGCAATTACACACACACACACACTCAGGGTGTGATTTGCATGCTGGAAAGCTGTTTGTGAGTGGCTTAGCTGGAGTTAGTAACAGCAAAGTATTGTAAGAACCAAGGTTGCAGGGCAGGGATGACTCAGCCACACATTGATCTGGATTGCACCCTGGTATGTCACAGAGATAAAGATCTAATGAATTTCCAAGGCTTCTGTAAAATTTCTATTTTGCTATACTATAAGGGAACAGTTGTCTTGTCCAATGAAGGATTTATCTGTTGTGGTTTTCCATGGCTCTACATCATTTTCAGGATCTTGTTAAACATAATTAGGTTTATTTAATTGATCACTTCCAAGTGCCAGTAATATTAATGCTTGCTAAATTCATGCTAAAGTTCAAGACGATCACTACATGTGGGCAATTATTCTGACAAAAGTTCACAGGCAAAGATATTGCCTTGGGAATGTTAATTTAATGGAATCACAGTTACATCGTTGCCTAAAGAGAGATAAGATATTACTAATAAAGGAACAGTCACATCATCTTGTGTTGTAAAGACGACAGATGACAATTCCAAACACATTTTAGTTTGAATTGCATGGCTGTGTAACACCAAAAGCCTCATATGTTTAGCTGTCCCATCAGCTATTATAGACATGTATAAACATGACACTGTGCTTTAACTTACTAAAAAGACAGACATTTTGGTTATCCTCTGTCTTGTTTCTACATAGGATATAATCAGGCATCAGCCTTAGTAACTTATTTAATATCATATTAAAACTTCTTTCACTACAGTGTTTTGAAAAATCCCTCTTTAGGGACCTGGAAAGATAATTTAAGACTAGATGATCTTCCCAGAGGTGGTTCTGTTTCAAAGGGCAAAGCAGAAGAATGATACTAGAGAAGTACTGATAGATGAATCAGTGTTGTAGACAGAAAGATTATGCATCAGCTACATGAGAATGCCTATTGTGGTAAGAGCTTATTTAGATTAGATGGGCTCCATTTAAACATAAGTGGTCCTAGGTTCAAAACCACCAGATGTGAATTGGCGTGGATTTCCAACACGCAAAGTAAGCCAGAAAATGACACAGACGAGGAGTAACTAACATGCTAAAATGGCCATTCACAAATCCCAGGAACATGCAAAACAAGCAAGAACTAGAAGTAACATTGGTCAGGTAGCAATCTGTTCACAGGTGGACATACATCGTCAGCAACCCTACTTAAATCAATGGATCAAAGTTTGGACAGAATTTGGCCCTACCATCTGATGTTGGTCTCACAGTAGTGAAAGCCAAATACCTCACTCTCATTCATGGGCATATTATTTTTTATTGGTGAGTATTTAGATGACAGACATGTTTTTATAAAAAATTTCACAATTCATGAAAATGTAATACATTTTAGCCAAAAACCTGTTCACCCGCCAATTCACAATAGAAGTTCTTTAGCTGTTATTATTTGTGCTCCTCGTTGAAAAGTTTGTCATCCAATCAGGGTGCAGGAACAATATTTGTGCCTCACTCACTATCTATCAAAGCAGTTTTTGAACAACCCCTCAGCTGAAAATTAGTCATTGTAAACGATCTGGTGAATACTTATAATATCAAATAACATTAACAGAAATCGGGATAATTTTGCAAACATTCCTGGCCAAAATGGGTCTACATTCATTATAGATACTTTAAAACAGTAGCCAAACTTTGAGAAGAAGTCGATGGTGTTGGGAAGAATTAGATACACTGGTCAGGTGGCTATTGAAAACTCAAACTTCATGCGTCTTCTGATAAGTAGCTTCTAATAACTTTGATTAGGTTGATACTTTGATAAAATTGCATGGCATTTTGACAGGCAACCGATTTTCCCTCCTGGAGAGTTCTGTTTTACAACACAAGGAGCATCCTTGTACGTCTTTCCATTCTGTGCGCTTTGTGGTTCTATTTGTAAGGTGTGAATCCTGTTTGACAGCTCTGTACCTGTAAATAAAACTGCATTTATCAGATGGAGACGTGGCTTGAGATCTACACTGGGTACCTTCTAACATGCCAGAGGAGAGACATACCAAAGGAAAATATTTTCTGTTCACTTATCAGGCAACGAGAGCTGTATGTGTGAATAGTACTTATTGTTAACTTGTATGAAGTAGGAAATTGTATTTACAAGTGCAACTCATGATGTGTCTGGGGATCTGGCTGAGTCATAGTGGTGGGTGTGGATTATTAGTTAGGGTCTGTTCTGGGTCCAGTCCTATTCAACATATTCATAAATGATCTGGAAAAGGGGTAAACAGTGAGGTGGCAAAATTTGCAGATGATACAAAATTACTAAAGATAGTTAAAACCCAGGCAGACTGTGAAGAGCTACAAAAGGATCTCTCAAAACTGGGTGACTGGGCAACAAAATGGTAGATGAAATTTAATGTTGATAAATGCAAAGTAATGCACATTGGAAAGCATAATCCCAACTATACGTATAAAATGATGGGGTCTAAATTTGCTGTTACCACTCAAGAAAGAGATCTTGGAGTCATTGTGGATAGTTCTCTGAAATCTTCCACTCAATGTGCAGTGGCAGTCAAAAAAGCAAACAGAATTTTGGGAATAATTAAGGAGGAGATAGAAAATAGGACAGAAAATATCATGTTGCCTCTATATAAATCCATGGTACACCCACGTCTTGAATACTGTGTGCAGATGTGGTCGCCCCATCTCAAAAAAGATATATTGGAATTGGAAAAGGTTCAGAAAAGGGCAACAAAAATGATTAGGGGTATGGAATGGCTTCCATATGAGGAGAGATTAATAAGACTGGGACTTTTCAGCTTGGAAAAGAGATGGCTAAGGGGTGATATGATTGAGGTCTATAAAATCATGACTGGTGTAGAGAAAGTAGATAAGGAAGTGTGGTTTACGCCTCCTCATAACACAAGAACTAGGAATCACCAAATTAAATTAATAGGCAGCAGGTTTAAAACAAAAGGAAGTATTTCTTCACACAACAGACAGTCAACCTGTGGAATGCCTTGCCAAAGAATGTTGTGAAGGCCAAGACCATAACAGGGTTAAAAAAAGAACTAGATAAATTCTTATGTTAATGGAGACAGAACACAAAGATAAGGACTACAATAATGTAGATCTTTTTGAACTATGCTTTGAATAGTTTCCCATGGACATGCGGCTTTATTCCACATATGAGTTGCTCCAAAGCACGTGTTCCCACCTATCCATGTGCAATTGATTTTCTGAGAAAAATGCATATTCCCCTTTTCTTACTCCGGCGATAGATTTATTTGTTTTGGATTTTGTGTAGATTCTTAATTCTTCTCCAGAGAAATTAGTATGATATACAGAAAGGATAATATTCCTGAATAGGACCAAAAGAATAATTGAAAGCTTCACATATTTAATAGCTATGATCAATTATTAGGCGATAAAGGAAATTGGATTTTCTTTAAATTTCTATTTCCTTTAGTATGCAACCTTTGTAAAAAAAAATTAATTTTTGGACTTTGTATGTGGAGATGGTTTTGGCTGCTGAAGTGAAGTGAGAACTATTTCATGAAAAAAGGTCTCTGATGTCACGCCTCAAATTCCCTCTGGGTCAGTCCAAACACTGAGACGAGAGAAAAACCCATTACAGTAAAATGACAGCTTCCATTATATTTGCACCTTCAGTGGCTGTCTGGTCAAGAACTAGAATGTGTGAATATGCTGAGCAAATTGACTTTGATTTATAACAACTGCTTTATCAAGGTCATACAAATAGCCCAAACTTTTAATTGGGCACTTAAGCAACCTACATTACAGTTATAGAGCTTCTGCAGGCCAAATAATGCACTTGGTGAAAACTGTGTATCCTAGGTATTACCTTCAAAGTGGTCGAAGTGGCACGTCATGATAAATGGAGCAACAGTCCTTAAACAGGATGTGTTTATACAACTAATCAATCACAACTACAGGTGCAGCAAAGAGGCTTCCACAAAACCAGACTCCTCACTGGGGTGTTGGGACAGATATGGCAATTTCCTGCAAATGTCCTTGAAAAAAACTCATTGAATTAAGTTTCTTTGGACTACTTTGAACTAATTGCAAAGGTCGTGTATTATTGTGGGACTGGGTGATCAAAGGACTCTATTGAACAATGTGGCAGACTAAAATGGTTCATTGGGACAGTGTGTGAGAAGTGGATTTCCTGGGAAATATCTAGTGGGAGGTGAATGGAAATTCCCCACTTGGTTCCTGAAAAATCCAGCCTATTGAAGCTACACTGTGAGGAAGGGACCATTGGATACTGCTGACCTGTTCCTGGAATCTGAAGATCAAAGGGACAGGCTGTATAAAGGAAAGACTAACCTATGCATGTGTGTGCTTGTTCTGTTTCCAGTCAGCTCTATTTTAAAGTCTCTAGAGTCTATCCAGTCTGAGTAAGTAATTCTCCACCCTGATCCTTGTCCCTCTGACTCACCAGGTTTGGTCTCTCCCCTGCAGGTTTGAGCTTGGCACCTGCTAGTTCCCTGGCTGAGACTCCCCTCTACAGGCTCCTACGACTTCCTGAGCCCTAGCCCCCCACCCTCTCCATCCCACCCTGGCTACCTCTGGTTCCCTAGAAGTTTCCTTCACAGGCTTTTCCTGGCTCCCTCCTTTCAAGACAAGAGGCTCCCAGAACTAACTCAGGCCCCACCTTCCCCAGGCTGGATCCCTGGAGCCTCCCTCTCGCTTCTCAGGCACAGCGAGATGTGCTTTCAGGCCAAATTCCAGAACCTTCCCCTTGTCTCTCAGGGCCAGAGAGACTGTGCTTCACTTTTCTGCCTTCTAAAGTAACTCCTGACACTAGTTCCACCCATGAGGTGATTTGATTGGCTGACATGTAGGTACTCAGCTGTCTATTGAAGTGTTAGTCTCTGGTCAGTCCTAAAACTGTTCCTATAGCTCAATCCCCTGCTGGAGAGGAGAAATAACGATGCTATCAGGGTCCAGTATAGTACTATTTTCATAGGGCCAGATTCACATGGGCCCATGAGGGAAACTTTAAAATACCTGGAACACTTCACAGAAACTCTGATTACGGAAAGCTGCGTAGGATATGAACAGAGCAGAATCACTGTGTGTCCAGGACTGCACAGCCTCAGCTATTTAGGGGACTGTGTTAGCCAGATCCAGGATCTACAATGATGCAAGTTTCCAGGGAGCTTGCTCCTGAAACAAAGGGAAGGTTAAGGGGTAACCCTATCATAGTCTACATGAGGAACACAAATTTGATAAGGGAGGGCTTGTCAATTTAGCAGACAAAAGTATAAGAAGATCCTGTGGCTGAAAGTTAAAGGTAATAGACAAATTCAAACTAGAAATAAAGCATAAATTTTAAACAGAGATGATAATTAACAATTGGAACAATTTACCAGGGACTGTGGTAGATCCTCCAGCACAGGGAAATTTTAAATCAAGATTTGGATGTTTTTCTAAAAGATTTATGCCCGTTCAACCACAGCTATTGGGCTTGAAGCAGGAATTAATTCAGGGAAGTCTTATGGCCTGTGTTATGCATGAGGTCAGACTAGACAATCAGTTATCCTGTGAATCTCTGAACACCCTGGAGCTGTTTCATTATAGACGACAATTTCCTAACTTAAAAAGTGTTGCATCCAACATGGGGGAATTCTTTATTAGACAATGTCTTAACAGATAAGGAGGAACTGATCACAGAACTAAAAATTAATGGTAGCTTAGGTACCAGTGATCATGACTTGATAACATTTATAATGAGCAAACAGAATAATGCCAACTTGGCAGTATATGTACTTGGTACTTTAAAAGGGCCAATTTCACAAAGTTGATTAAGAGTAAAATTATCTGGGAGGAAGAATTTAATCAGAAGAGTATGAATGATAATTGGGAATCATTTAAGAACACTTTACTAGATGCTTCTAAAGCCCCAATTGAGGAAGAAGGCCATACTGGCTAAAAAACCAACCTGGTTTAGAGGGGAGGCGAAGGCAGCTTTAAAAAATAAAATAAATAATAAATGGAAGAAAGGGGAAGTTGATAGTAGTGAATATAAATCAGAAGTTAGGAATGATAGAAAATTGATAAAGGAAGTCAAGGGACACAAGGAGAAATCTATGGCCAGCAGAGTTAAGGACAATAAGAAGGATATTAAAAGTGTGTTAGGAACAAAAAGAATCCTGGCAATGGTATTGATCCATTCCTAGATGGAAATGATAGAATTATCAATATGTAACCCCTTAAGAGGGGATGCTCCTGAAATACCACATTGATACTCTAGGGAACTCATCCCAGGACTACAACAGCAATAGCTCCAGAGGTTCAGAACTCCGTTTCCCACGTTGTCTAGTCTCCACGGTGGAGCTAGAACTTGCTAGTAACACTACCAGAACCAATCATAAGCCAAATTCAGAGACAAAGGGTTTGTTTTTTTGGTTTTGGCTGTATATGAAGTGGAGAAGAGAGTGAAGCATCACAGCAAGGGAGGACCCTTCTACCCTCCATATTCCTACCCAGGGGAAGACTGAGACCTTTGCGGATTGCTGGGAGATTGAACAGTGTCATCTCAGCAGAGACCAGAAACTCAGGATGTTGAGAAGAGTCATGGTCAGGCTACCAAGAGCCAGCCTAAGAGAACATTGGAATCTAGACCAGAAAGCCACAAGGGCGATCTTGCCATCCTTGAAGTGGAGACTTTGTAAGAACACCCCTCTTTGCTTATTCTGATATTTTGTTTTAAGCCAGCCACTGATTTCAGTGCTGCACCACCCATCAGAGAGTGAGCCTCAGTTCACCATTACCTTAGGCAGGTGCTGGGAGAGAGCACAGGGTCGTTAGTATTGGCTTTAAATGTTGGGAGGGGTGGAGCTTTTGCATTGTTGTTTTGCCTTTTATTATTCGGATCCCTTTTTCCATTGTCCCCAATCCTGATAAAGCCCCAGTTACTGTTTTACTACTCTGGGAATTGTGATCAATATTTTAGTTTTGTGTGCTCTATCTGTATGAGATTGGGAGTTGAATATTTTCCCAAGGGACAGGCCCTTTGTGTTCTCTGCACTAGGAGGTATTTCCTTGGTTGGAGGCACCAGGCACCTTTCTAGGGGAACACAGGACCATACCCCAGAAGGGAAACAGGAGAAGGCTGCAGCCACGTCTCAGGGCTGGGTTACAAATAATATGCAGAAAAGGTGGAAATGTTCCTAAATATTTCTAAACATAGATGATGTGGTGATGATAGTATGCTTTCCATTCCACTAGTAACTCTGGACAATGTTAAATAGAAGCTACTAAAGTCAGACATTTTTAAATCAGCAGGTCCAGGTAACTTGCAACCAAGAGCTTTAAAAAGGCTGGCAGAGGCGCTCAATGGATTGTTAATGTTGATTTTCAGTAAGTCTTGTAGCACTGGGGAAGTTCCTGAGTGCAGGAAGAAAGTAATGTTGGGCCAATTTTTAAAAAGGGTGAACAGGATGACCTGGGTAATTATAGGCCTGTCAGCCTGACGTTGATCCTGGGCAAGTTAATGGAGAAATTGATATGGGACTTGATTAATTAAGAATTAAAGTAGGGTAACGTAATTCATGCAAATCAACAGGTATTTATGGAAAATATATGCTGTCAAACTAACCTGATTTTCTTTTTATGAGATGACAAGTTCGGTTGATAAAGGTGTTGACATCATATATACTTAGACATCTGTGAGGTGTTTCACCTGGTAGCTCACAACATTTTGATAGTTTGATATCGTTCTAGTTTGTTTTTAACAGGGCATACATGAAATGGATTCAAAGCTGGCTAACTGTGAGGTCTCAAAGTGTAATTGCCAACTGGGAATCGTCATTGAGCAGGTGTGTTTCCAGTGGGGTTCTGCAGGGACTGATTGTTGTCCCTTCTCTATTTAACATTTTTATCAATGACCTGGAAGAAAACATAAAATCATCGCCGATAAGGTTTTTATCAAAAATTGGGGGAGTAGTAAATAATGAAGAGGACAGATCCCTGATACAGAGTGATCTAGCTTGCTTTGTAAACTATGTGGAAGCAAACAATATACATTTTAATATGGCTAAATGAAAACGTACACATCTAGGAACAAAGAATGTAGCCCATACTTACAGGATGGGGGAATTCTGTCCTGGGAAGTAGTAACTCTGAAAAAGATTTTGGGGGGCAGATATCAGCTGAACATGAACTCCCAGTGTGACACTGTTGCCATAAAAGCTTATGTGCATAAATGGGTAGGAGTGAAATAAAGTGAGTAGGAGTAGAGAGATTATTTTACCTCTATATTTGGCCCTGGTCTGATCATTGCTGGAATGCTGTGTCCAATTCTGATGTCCACAATTCAAGAAGGATACTGATAAATTGAAGAGGGTTCAGAGAAGAGCCATGAGAATGATTAAAGGATTAGAAAACATGCCTGATAGTGACACTCAAAGAACTCAATCTATTCCGCTTAACAAAGAGACAGTTAAGAGGTAACTTAAGTACAGTCTATAAGTACCTACATGGGGAACAAATATTTAATAATGGGCTCTGCAGTCTAGCAGAGAAAGGTATAACACCATCCAATGGCTGGAAGCTGAAGCTAGACCAATTCAGATTGGAAATAAGGTGTAAATGCTTAATAGTGAGAGAAATTAACCACTGGAACAATTTACCAAGGGTCGTGGTGGATTTCGCTGACAGTTTTTAAGATAGTTATGCTGTAGGAATTATTTTAGAAAAGTTCTATGGCCTGTGTTATACAACAGATCAGACTAGATAATCACAATGGTGCCTTCTTGCCCTTGAAATCTATGAATCTATGCCTAGAACTCCTGCTGAATCTCAGTGAGGGGATTGTGTGCATTGCATCTAAAGAAGTAAGCCCCAAATGTGTAGTCACAAACCAACCTATATTCAAAGAAAAAAATTAATATTTCCAACTGATTAGCTCTGAGAACATATAATTCCTAGACAATACACACAGAAACTGGTAAAGCGATGTGAACAGAGAAATAATGATTTTCGTACTGCCCTACTAGCATAAAGATGCATTTTTTGAACACACAATTACCTATAACATGCAATTTTAGCATATTATGAAATTATAGTACAATGAAGTTCCTTCCTCTACCTGATACCATTCTGTCTCGTTGCATAAAAAGTGACACAAGCTATAAAATAAACCCTAGCCACAACATTTCAAACAAGATCACACAGCAGATGTATTTAAGTGTAACTGTCAGTGAGTGGAACACGAAGTGCCTTCTGAACTACCAATGGAAGGGAAACCAATGGTTTCAAATATCTGCAGAAGGGAGAATCTGCAAAATTGTATTTCAAAATAATAAGAGCCCAAACTCTGAGGCTCCTTATTCAGACACAGCTAACAGGGCTTCTAGGCTTCCCATTCCCTATCCGGACTAGGGCTGTCAGGGAGCAAGCAGTATAGAGCCCTGTAAGCCACAGTTGAGCTGGAAGGCATAGACCTTGGAAGCCAGGGTTCCCTGGGCTTCCTGGGTCTGTAGCCCTGACCCTGGAAACCCCAACCTCGTGGGGCTGCTGTGGAGCAGTGGACCCTGGATCCCAGCCCCAGAGCAGTTCAATGGCAGAGACTTTGTCCTTCTCAAACCACTTAGAAAAAGTTTCAGAGTAGCAGCCGTGTTAGTCTGTATTCGCAAAAAGAAAAGGAGTACTTGTGGCACCTTAGAGACTAACCAATTTATTTGAGCATAAGCTTTCGTGAGCTGCATCCGATGAAGTGAGCTGTAGCTCACGAAAGCTTATGCTCAAATAAATTGGTTAGTCTCTAAGGTGCCACAAGTCCTCCTTTTCTTTTCACTTAGAAAAAGGCTTTCATTGAAAAACAACGTAACCTGTACAATAGGTTTGAAAGGAACAAAGAAAGCAAGAGTGGCACATGGCATCGCTACGGAAGGCAGAGTTGAGGTTGTTTGGGTGCTTTAGCTGTGCTTTAATGCTTTGGGTTTCTTTTAAGTATAACCCAGAATTTGGAATTTTCTACATTTCTAATTGTTGGGGAGCTTGGTTTGGTTTTGTTTGTTTACTGGTTTTAATACAACTACAGCATTCTCGTAAGGTTTATTGTTTAACTATTTTACTCTTGAGTAATTTTTCCCTGAGCCATAGCTTAACCATCTTTTTCTGAAAATATCTATGAGTGCACTTTAGCAAACTTTGGCCAAGATTATCAGAAGTGACTAGAGATTTTGCGTGCCTCAGTTTTTGGATGTTCATCTGGGCACACTTTAAAGGAGTGCTATTTTCAGAAAGTACCTAGCCACTTGTCCCGAAAATCAGAGAGTCCCAAACTGTGCAACCAAAAATGAAGGGACTCAAAATCACCAGTCCCTTTAATAAACTTTATGCATCGTGTTCTATTGTTTGTTTGGAATGATTATAATGTGGTGACTGTCAGCCTTCTCTCTTTGTTTTTAATCTCCTGGCATTCAAAATAATGGATAACCTTGGAAAATAGAGTGCAAATGCTTCTCAGGAAGAATGTGATGTGGTGAATAAGAATAAACAAAAGTGTATTGAATGTTGTTGTTTAGAATGCATGAATTGACACTGAGGTCCCTCTGGGGGATATGTGCATATTGAAGAAATCATGGGACTACCCAAAATAACCTAAGAAGCTAGTTCCAAATATTTGCTTTTACTTGTCCTATCATAAGACCCATCAGTGAGCCATGTTAGTTATTTTCATTTCCTGGGAACAATGATTTAATTATTTCAATCATATTAATCGTCTTCTGTTCACGCACTGGATTCACTAGACAGGAATAATCTGACTTTTGTAGATATATCTTTGTAAAGCACATGACTCTAAAACTATCAAACTGCCTGCAGTACACATTCTTTTTCACTGCCTCAGTAAAATTGACAGTGAAACTACCAGCTCTCTTTTCCCTCAGCAAGACTTCAATCATTGCTTTCCTGCTTGTGCTAGGTTACTGCATAGTATGCTACTAAATTGAACTTTGTAAATCACATCACTCACTTTAGGAACATCATAGGAGATTACATCTTTATTTTTATAATAAAAGACATATTGGGAAGGCTGTTGGAATTAATATTCATTAGGTCTGTCAATCGCAGTTAACTCATGTGATAAACTCAAAAAAATTAATCACAATCGTATTTAATCGCACTTATAACAATAGAATACCAATAATTGAAATTTATTATATATTTTTGGATGTTTTTCTACAATTTCAATATTGATTTCAATTACGACACAGAATTCAAAGTGCACAGTGCTCACTTTATATTATTATTTTTGATTACAAATACATGCACTGTAAAAATGATAAAAAATAGTATTTTTCAGTTCACCTCATACAATTACTGAAGTGCAATCTCTTTATCGTGAAAGTGTAACTTACAAATGCAGATTTTTTTTGGTTACATAACTGCACTCATAAACAAAACAATGTAAAACTTTAGAGCCTACAAGTCCACTCTGTCCTACTTCTTATTCTTCCAATCTCTAAGACAAAAAGTTTGTTTACATTGACGGAGAGATACTGCTGCCTGCTTCTTATTTACAATGTCACCTGAAAGTGAAAACAGGCATTAAAAATGATGTGCGTTTAAAAAAAAACATGTCAATTAAATTTGTGACTGTACTCCTTGGGGGAGAATTGTATGTCTCCTGCTCCGTTTTACCCACATTCTGCATATATTTCATGTTATAGCAGGCTCGGATGATGATCCAGCACATTTGTTTTAAGAATACTTTCCCTGCAGATTTGACAAAACTCAAAGAAGATTTCTAAACACAAAGATGTGAGATTTCTAAAGATAGCTACAGCCCTCGACCCAAGGTTTAAGAATCTGAAGTGCTTTCCAAAATCTGAGAGGGATGAGGTGTGGAGCATGCTTTTAGAAGTCTTAAAAGAGCAACACTCTGATGCGGAAACTAGAGAACCCAAACCACCAAAGAAGAAAATCAACCTTCTTCTGGTGGCATCTGACTCAGATGATGAAAATGAACATGCGTCAGTCCGCGCTGCTTTGGATCATTATTAAGCAGAACCCATCATCAGCATGGACGCATGTCCTCTGGAATGGTGGTTGAAGCATGAAGGGACATATGAATCTTTAGCACATCTGGCACATAAATATCTTGCAATGCCAGCTACAACAGTGCCATGTGAACACCTGTTCTCACTTTCAGGTGACATTGTAATTAAGAAGCGGGCAGTATTATCTCCTGCAAACTGTAACCAGCCTTGTTTTTCTGAGCAATTGGCTGACCAAGAAGTAGAACTGAGTGGACCTGTAGCCTTTAAAGTTTTACACTGTTTTATTTTTTGAATGCATTTTTTGTACATAATTCTACATTTGTAAGTTCAACTTTCATGGTAAAGAGATTGCACTACAGTACTTGTATGAGGTGAATTGAAAAATACAATTCTTTTGTTTTTTACAGTGCAAAAGTATTTGTAATAAAAAATCAATATAAATTGAGCACTGTACACTTTGTATTCTGTGTTGTAATTGAAATTAATATATTTGAAAATGTAGTAAACATCCAAAAATATTTAAAATAAATGGTATTCTGTTGTTTAACAGTGTGATTAATTGCAATTAGTTTTTTAATCGCGTGATTAATCACGGTACTTTTTTTTTTTAAATCGCTTGACAGCCATAATATTCATCCTACCTAATGGTCATACTTGATCAAATTACATAATTTAATTAAATAGAAATAGAAAATACAAAAGGAAAGTATTCCTTGTCTCTAGTGTTGTTTATATTGTGACAGCCCCTGAGAGCCCGAGCCCTGGACCAGGACCCGACTGTGCTATGCACTGTACAACAGAACAAAAAGACAGCCTCTGCCCAAAGCGGTCACGTTATCAACGTTCAATCCAAACTCAATGCCTAGTTGAGGCATGTGTTACAGTTGGGAAAAGTGAAGAAGAATGTGAAAGTGGCTTGACCAAGATCATAGAAGATAGTTACCAGGTCCAAGACTTTCAAAAATTAGGCTCCTAAATCCAAATTTAGTCATCTAAATAAGTTGCCTGATTTCCAGAGGGGTTGCACTCTCACCAGCTCTCCTTGGTTCCTCATGGGATTTGTGGGGTCTCATAATCTCTATGGATTTAGGAGCCTAAGTATATGAATTTGGGTTTGAAAATTTTGACCCACACTACTACAGGACTGACAAGGTGAATGGCTCTGTTAAGCGTCTGAACATGTCCAGTGTGATTTTTTTTTTCTTTCAGAATCCTGAATAGACTCAGCATTTTAATAACTGCATAAACAGTCAGATTAGGCTTTGTTTCCCCTCCGACCTAGTGCTTACTGGACATTACAGACAGAGTGTGTATTAGCTCTAGGATCACAGCACCCAGACTACCTGGTTCCCAATGACCTGTGCTCAGATAACTACACCCCACTTCCATCAATAGACCTTTTAATAAACAAAAGTCTCTGTTTGGGATGTACCATGGCAGTGTTGTTTTTCAGAGAATTTCAGTATAAGTAATTGTGGCACCTTAGAGACGAACAAATTTATTTGAGCATAAGCTTTCGTGAGCTACAGCTCACTTCATCAGATGCATCCGATGAAGTGAGCTGTAGCTCACGAAAGCTTATGCTCAAATAAATTTGTTAGTCTCTAAGGTGTGTGGCAAAATACCTTGTTCGTCTCAGAAGGCTCAGTCCTTTTTAGGCTTGGAGACTCAGGTTTGGGACAAGGCGAATCCTTATAGGTGGCACAGGGTCCTGCTACTCCTCTCCTCAGTCAGTCCCTTGTGCTTGTTTTCGTTCCCTTTTGGGGAGCAAGTGCATTCTCCCTACTGGGAAGGTCTGGTGTCTTGCTGCAAACAGCCTACTGGCAACTTCCCTGCTCCTCTCACTCCCTCACTCTTCCCCTCCTTCCACCCAGGGGAGGGTTTGAAAAGGTCCCAAGTAGTTGGAGTCAGCTGAACCTAATTGGTTCCCTAGCAACCCCTTTTCCAGCTGAACCTCATTGCCCCTGGTTCTCTCTCCTCAGTGGATAGGGAGGGGCCTTTTAATCCCCGGGGACTAATTACTACCCCCCTTTTGTAGCTGTTTGTCCTGGGTTTACCATAGGTGCCACAAGTACTCATTTTCTTTTTGTGGATACAGACTAACACGGCTGCTACTCTGAAACCTGTCAGTATAAGTAATGTAATAAACAGCAAAGTAAGCACCAAATAGGGCTGTTATGGTCACTAGATGGTGCTGTTATACCATTTTACAAGTTCCTCCTCTTAGCGTGCAAGCACATTTTTAGTTTTAGAAGGAAAAGCTGTGTTGGCTCTGATGTAATTTATTTGGGGAGTTGTGGCAAGCTGAAAGGGCATTTACTCTCAGCATTAATCTCTCTGACTACAGTCAATTCTTATTGCACAGTTACTCCCTTGAAACTGACATTGGTGTTGATCTTAGATCCCTAGAAGAGGGGATTGCCCTGCACGCTGTTTGAAACCACTGCTGTTCCAGGACTGATGTACATAGTATCAACTAAACAAGTGGCATTAAGAATATACCCAAACACCACACATTGTGGATATTTCCTCCAACAGGAAGCCGACCTCCAAGGTCCCTTCCTCTACCATCACTTGGCATTGGGGCAACAAATCTAATCATAGTCTGGACTGACCAAACATAAGGACTATTAGACCCATGCAGTCTTTAGAAGGGCAGAGCTGAAGAATTTGGAGTTCTCTAGAAAACTACAGGCAGCTTTTAGAAAAAAAAAATAGGGGCAGGGATGGACTGATTTGTTCAGTCTTACCTTAACCTCTGGAGAGAAGCAATTATTTTATTATTTGTTAATTGCTGTTTTAGAATCATAGAATCTCAGGGTTGGAAGGGACCTCAGGAGGTCATCTAGTCCAACCCCCTGCTCAAAGCAGGACCAATCCCCAAAATTCCCCCCTCCCGATCCCAAAATGGCCCCCTCAAGGATTGAACTCACAACCCTGGGTTTAGCAGGCCAATGCTCAAACCACCAAGCTAACCTTCCCCCTGAGAGATTTTAGGTTTGTTTTGAACCATACCAGGATATCATGCTTCAGTATAGCATTTGGATACAGTTTCCCAATACTCTGTTTCCTTTAATGACTAACATCACCATTAACAAATATTCATGCAAAGACTCAAAGCAGTGACTGACTTGTCTGGGGGAGGAGGAAGGTCTGAACAAAGCTCTAAACGTTCATTTCCACAAAGCCCATTATCAACTTTCTCTAGCACCTTGTAAGAGCTGAAAGTACTCAGATTAAACACCTGTTTGCTGGTACCTGACCTTTTTCTCTGAGCACCATGTACTTTGGGATCACTGCCAGACCCCACTGTGTTCTTGGTAAAACAAGAAGTCTTATATTCAACAGTTAAATTCATTCATATTGACTTACTTTGCACACCTCTTACACTGCAGACACCAGAGCCCACTCCTATCTGCCTACTGCAGCTGTTTGCTCTGCTGAGCAGTCACAGAGCCATGCATCCACTAGGGCAAGTGATTGTTTGACCCTCCAAAATCTTATACAATAGCTACTTCACACATGCTTTGCTTTTGATAAAAAATAAAAAGCATCTCTCTTTTATCACTCAAAGCAACATATATAATATCCCACAAACTCCAACTCTGAGAGATTAACAACAACCTCTAGGTGAGATTTCAAATGTTCATTGTTGGACAGAAAAACTTCTTGGCTTGCATCACTGGAATCTAATTATGATTATCTGCAACCTATTCTCTATCACTCAGTTAACTTGTCTCTTCTCCTCCATTTCCTTTATTACCTGCTGGTCTTAAAAAATCTCTGTTCTGCATAGTTATTTGTGACTTGAGTTTTTCTCTGTGATGTTACATGGTGTTTGCAGTTCAAATCTCTAGACTAACTCTAGCCTTCTTTTGCTCTGTTTTCACATAGATTTTTAAAAGCAAAAAAAGACTCAGTTTTGTGCACCTGTACCCTGAGGAACGCAGCAGTATACTAATTCCCTCTCTAGTCTGTTAGCAGAAAATAGAAAGCAACCCAAATTAAGTATTACAAACCATATCTCTCAGAGATTAAAGAAGCCTAGTCTATTTAGTATAGCCAAGAGAAGGTTAAGAGGTGGTTTGATCACTGTCTACATGGGGAAGGGATTTCTGATAGTAGATGGCTCTTTAATCTAGCAGAGAAAGATATAACAAGATCTAGTGGTTGGAAGCTAAAGTTCGACAAATCCAGACATGAAATAAGGTGCAATTTTTTAGCAGTGAAGGTAATTAACCATTGGAACCACTCCACATGTGGTAGAGTCTCCATCACTTGCACCTTTTAAGTGAAGACTGGATACCTTTCTAAAGACATGTTATAGCTCAGACAGAAGTTATGGGCTTGATGCGTAAATTATTGGTTGAGATTCTGTGGCTTGTGTAAAGCAGGAGGCCAGACTAGATGATCATAATGATTCCTTCTCCCCTTAGAATCTATGATTCCATTAATTTTTTTTTTTACCAGCGAGGCTGAGAATTTCCAAAGCACTTCGCTCTGGCCTAACTGCTGCCATTGAAGTCAATGGGAGTTTCACCTTTGACCAACTGATTTCTGAAAATCTATGAACCTGTGAATCTATGAAAGTGTGTGTTAGAGAGCTTATTCCTTCACTCTCCCACTTCCCTGGTCCTTCTCGCATGAACAGAGAGCAACAATACCTGAAGTCCAAAGGTGCAAACAATTTGATGTTCATTGGGGTGAACTTCCAGCAAGCTTAAATCCAAGTTCCTTTTTCCTTATTTTCGAATCCCAACTTACTTCCTGTTTGCCCCTAATTTATGTAGTAATATTCTTAGCTATACCTTAACCAATCATTCTACTGACATTTACCTAACCAATCCTAACATATTGTAACATGATTAGCTAACCAATTCTATCCCACCACCTTAATTAGTTTACACCCAGCAAAATTAATTATACAGCAGACAGAAACAATCACAGAACCAGACAGAGACCGCGCAAATAAACAATAGCAAAGTGGGAACTATAATGACAAAACAATACAGAAGTGAGGATTTCACAACTACATCTATAAAGACATAAGGGTTTCCCAGCTGTATCTATTGATAAGTGAGTTTTTACCAGCCAGAAAACTATCAGACTAAATTTCCTTTTACATCTTCCAGGCTCTTCCCTTTCTCTGGGGGTGATAGATCGGATCACCTTGCTAACAGTCCCAGATTGACTAGTTTGGAAAGTGAGGATGTGACCATTCGCTTTCCAGCTCATGGCTGCCCCTGCTGCTTAGCCAAAGGCATTGGCCTAAGAACAGGGCCTCAGACTGTCACAGTGAGAGAAGGCCCTTACACAGATTCTTTCTTGTATACCGCTATTACTAGCTAAATGATAAACATATATGTAAACTCTTAAAGTATAGGCCTTTACAGGCAGGCCTGAATATCTATATCCTAACAGATATTAATGCAAATCAATATGGCTTCATGCCAGGAAGTTTGAAAATAGATGCTGTTTTTGCAGAGGCAGCTCATGATGGGAGTTACACAAGGAAGATGATTAATTAGGGCAAAATTATCTGCTGAGACCCCAGTCCTGCTACACACAATGGTATTTACAACTGCAATTACAAGAGATTGCAGTCTAAGTCACCGAGAACTTTACCCATAAAGATGTACTTTTGTAACTGGAAATATTGATGCCTTAGGACCTGAGAGTCAGTAGAGATTAAGATAATAATTTTTGGTAACACAGAAGCTAAGGAAAAAGCCAAACTTACTGCATCAAAGCCCGCAAGCCAACTGTCTAGTCAGTTCCACTGTGGTGTCTTTCACCACAGTTACACAAAACACAGATTGCATTTAAAAGTCCTGTTACCTAATAGAAGATCTGTTTCTTTACTGCAGTAAAAGTGACTTTACAGAGGCAAATACATAACGCAATATTATACATTTAGTATGTCCTAAGAACATGTCGTATCGACATGAGAGGCCTGATTCTGCTCTTGGTTACACCTGTATACATCAGGCTTAATGACTGAATGCAACAGAGTAATTTTGGTATAAAACCAGCATAAGAGGAAGATTAGGGCCAAAGGTACTCTGTCATAGATTTTTAAAGCCAAAAGGAATCATGGTGATCATCCAGTCTGACCTCCTGCATAACAAAAGCCATAGGACTTCCCTGAATGAATTCCTATTTGAACTAGAGTATCTCTCTTAGAAAACTATCTAATCTTGATGTACACATTGTTAGTGATGGAGAATCTATCACAACCTTTGGTAGGTTCTTCCAGCAGCTAATTACTCTCTCTTGAAAAATTACACCTTATTTCCAGTCTGAATTTGGCTATCTTCAGCTTCCATCATTAGATCTCGTTATATACATTTATTTGCTAGATGAAGAATGCTCGCTTATAAAATTTCTGTTCCCAATTAAGGTACTTATAGATTGGAACCAAGTCACCCCATAACCTTTCTCTCAATAGATAGACTCAACCAGTTCTAGCACAATAAGGCTTATTTTCCAAATCTTTAATCATTCTGATGACTCTACTCTGAACTCTCTCCAATTTATCAACATCCTTCTTGAATTGTGAGCACCAGAATTGGACACAGTATTCTAATAGTGGTCTCACCAGTGCCAAATACAGAGATAAAATAACCTCTCTACTCCTACTCCATATTCCCCCATTTATACATCCAAGGATCATATTAGCTCTCTTGGCCATAGTGTCACACTGGAAATGTACCTGCTCAGTGATGCCCCATTAACAATTACATTTTAAGACCTGTCAGATTTTAATCCATTTAATGTGTGCCAGGTTGCTTTTATGTTGTTTCTTAATCCAAGCACTGTGTGGTACCGAGTCAAAAGTCTTACAGAAGTCAAAGGTAATAATGTTGTAATATATTTAATCAACAAAACTTGCAATCTCATCAAAACAATATCAGGTTAGTTGGACAGGATCTGTTTTCCATAAAGCCCTTTTGATTGGCAGTAACATAACTCTCTCAATTCTTTAATCATGTCCCATTCAACTGCTCCATTGTTTGCCGGGAATGGATGTCAGGCAGATAGGCTCATAATAACCAGGGTGGCCCCATTTCCTTTTTTAAACATTGGCACATCCTGGCACATCAAGGTGTGCGAAGAAATTTGCGTCTGTGGAACTATACTGATGTTGTGATGCCAGTGCACATTTTTGTAAGGCAGACAAGGCCCTACTGAAATGCTATGAAACAAAAGACCTGAGAAGTGGGGTTTGCCCAGAGGCAGCTGCCTTTAAATTTGGCTAATGATTGAAAAAAATGCAACAGAAAAGAATGTGGGGGACACTTCATGGATTTTAAAGTCAGAAGGGATCATTAGATCAATTAGTCTGAACTCCCCAATAACACAGGCCATAGAATTTCACCAAGTTACCCCTGCAATAAGACCAATAACTTACCTTTCACTGAAGTGTATCTTTCAGAAAGGCATCTAGTCTTCAGGGGAAGACATCAAGCCACTTCCCTTGGTAGTTTGTTGCAATGGTTAATCACCCTCATTAAAAAAAAGTTGTACCTTATTTCTAATTTGCCTTTGTCTGGCTTTGATTTCCAGCCATTGGCTCTTGCTCTACCTTTCTCTGCTATGATGAGGCACATAACAGAGTGAATGATACATCAGTTATGAGTCTGGAAAGGAGAGATGATTGCAAGCTGGTACTAAGGATCCTCAAAAGAATGGGAATGTGCTTTCTAGCCAATCTTAAATCAAGAAAAGTCCATTTGTGCAAACAAGTGATCTAATTAATGGCTGGATCTTGAAAAAGGAGTACCTTAGTACAGATTTATGCACATGCATTATATTTGTTGCAAGGACTGTCATATTGTACCTTCAATTTTTGTACCTCTCCTAGCATAACGGGGTCCTGGGCTAGGGTGCGTAGGCATTACAATAATACAAATAATTAATAATAAGGCTATGAGTAACAGTGATTTTTAAAGCAAGCTGAAGAGCACCTGGCTTTTGGAGTCATTGTTGCTAGGTAAACAAAATACTGATTCTGATTTATCTGCTCTAAAAAATTTTTTTTCCCCCCAAAGCCAATTATTCCTGTTTTGAAAGAGGCTGACTGTAGCATGTGGCTGCAATAATTAGTGATGGGTGAATTGGTTTGGTTAAAATAAGAACAGATCTGCACCTTTGCCCAAACCTTGAACTGTCCTCAAGATTTAAGATTTCCTTACAGTTGTGCCTGGTTTTAGCTACAACAGGAACCAGAGGGCTGCCAGGGACACTGTCCAGTCAAATTTGGTCTGAAATTTAGGTTATGTGAAAATAGACTTTCACCAAACTTTAAACATATAGGAAAGTTCCTGTTTGTAAAATCCCAGTGGAAGCACTTTTGTATTAAAAAAACAAGCATTTCCCTGCAGCCCAAAATGTTTCCACGGCATTGTGCTACTGTTTGAGAACCTGAAAGTGAAAACAGAATAGGAACAGAAGGGAAACTTGAGGTCTCCATTATTATTATCATCATCAATTATCTGTCTGCGTTAACACTGAAAAGTAAATTAGTTTAATAAACTAAGTCATTAGCAACACTGTTCGGATCCATTGGCTTTGGCTATATGGTATGAAATAGGACATTTGTCTGGCATTTTAATATTATTTTTAACCCGACAGTGTCTCTTGAAATAATGCAAGGCCAGTCACATGATAATACTGGCCGGTAGCGGGAGATCCTATGAAAGGGCCTGTTCTTCCAAGGTTTCCTGTCTAATTTCCAATTCAAAGAGGTCAACAAATGTTTTAAACAAAGTAAGCATTGCAAACTTTTGAATAACAAATTTATTTGAGCATAAGCTTTTGTGAGCTACAGCTCACTTAAAGCTTATGCTCTAATAAATTTGTTAGTCTCTTAGGTGCCACAAGTCCTCCTTTTCTTTTTGCGGATACAGACTAACACGGCTGCTACTCTGAAACCTGTCAAACTTTTGAGTATTTATCTGAAATGACCCTTGAGAAAGTCACCCCTCGTGTGGAAGTCAGTAGTTTTCATTCCCAAGACCAAGCTCTGCCAAAACATGGGTCATTCTTTCAGCATGCCAATGGTCCTAATTTGGATGGGGTTGTTCAGCACTTTTGCCATCTGTGCTAGATCCCCATTTTGGTCCCAGCGAAGTCTGATAGAAGGGAGGGGAGGAACATGGCTGTAATTCTCACAACTACTACTTTTTCTTTTTCTTTTTTAATTTTATTTTTCAGAAGTTTTAATGTATCCATGCAGATGAATTCAATACAATGACACAGAAAACACAGCAGAAGCATGGATTTAACAATAACACAGTATCAAATATAAGATAAATAATACACTAACAAAGCCCGTCCCCACCGAAAAAAAGGAGACACATCAGAAGCCCATTCTACCTGGAGTCAGTCTGCAATGCTCTCATGAAAGACGGAGTATCTTCATGATTGGATCTTTTGCTCTATAGATGGTTAGTTTTTCCATGAGGGCGGTGTGGGTTAGCTCAGTTAGCCAGTCAAAGAATACGGGGGGAGTGTAAGGATGCTGAAGTTAGGACCCAGGGCACAAACCCCAAATTGGTTGTGAATTCTACACATTGATTTCACAAACCAATTATCAAGTGTGAACTCCTCAGGTATTATAACTGCCTTTACATGGCACCACAGAAAGTCCCTTTGGATACTCCGATTTGTCCCACCACCCAGATAAGTGTATCTTTGTGATAGCTGGTCCCTTACACCAAAAATCACAGCAATATTCAGGTTACTTCCAATCCCAAAAGATAAGTAATTTACACCTGGTCATTTGCACCTTAGATCTCACACCAGAGACAATAATTGTAGCCAATCCTACAATAAACTATATAAAGATTTAATAGGGAAAGGAAGTTAGAGATATTTAAAAGATTAAGGCAGGTAAACATAGATACACAAATGAGTTATATTAAGTTTCAAATGATAGAAGCTTCTATAATCAGCAAGCTCTATATGTCCTTTAAAGATAATCTAGGCTATAAAGTTGGGGATCTTTTGTTTATGCTTACAACCACCTTGCCCCCTGTGATGGGCTGTTCACCCCACGCTTGCCCTGAAAGGGTTAAACCAGATTGAGAAGGGGGCTAATTAACCCAACAGGCCATATCTGAGGGAATTAGGTGTCTAAGTAATCCCCTGACTGAGGGAGGGAGCTCAGCTAGGGAGGAATGAGCTGGCTGGACTTATAAAACCAGGAAATTGGTATATGAGGGGGCTGCTGGTAAGTAGGCTGCAGTTACTCCCTGGGAGAAGGGAGCTGAGAGTCTGCCAAACCAAGGTGGGTGGGGAATGCTAGATGGTAAGGAAAGGCAGTAAAGTCTAAAAGGGAAACAGATCTTGACTGCTGGCTATAGGGTCCCTGAGCTGGAACCTGAAGTAGAGGGCAGGCCTGGGTTCCCCTGCCAGCCACTGAGAGAGTGGCACTATGAGGCAGTGAATGGGAAGACTGCCCAGGATTGCTGGAGAAATCCGTTGGTGCCCCAGAAGGGGGAAATGCTCACACTGACCTGGCTGGAGGGCTGAGTCAGCAGCTTGGGGAGCAGCAGAGGTGCTGTAGACCCAGAGAGATGGGATACAACTGTGGGAAGGGGCTTCAATCTCATGAGCTATTCACCAGAGTGACCAGGAGGTGGCTCCATCCTAGTGGTGAGTGGAGTGCCCTGTCACCTTCCCACCCAGAGTTCAAGAAGCATAGAGATAATCAGTTCCTTCTTGTTATTACATCCCAGGTTGCTATCCAGAGCAGTGAGGGGCAGTGTGACCCCGGCCCTGCAAACTTGGGTGCCTTGCAACATTTGCTGCTGTAGCACCCACCTGAGCTGCTCACAAACAGCCTTCTAGCATGCAAGCCACACCCTGAGTGTCTGTGTGCAGCTTCAGCCTGTCAGCCACACATCAGTCACACTCTGGCTTCCACCTGCCTGGGCTACCATTTGCAGGGTGACCCCAACACACCCCCAGTCCTGGATTTCCCCCTAAAACATTTGTTTACACTGTCTAGCCCTCTGCGGGGCAGTCCAGACATATTAGGTCCAGTGCCCTTTAAGGGAATCAATGTACACCAGTTTATTACCTTAAATGAAGTTACCCACACAGTCCACAACACTGGATTAGTTTTGATTAAAGAGTAAAACAAATGTATTTAACTACAAGGAGATAGGTTTTAAGTGAGTACAAGTATAAGGCATTAAAGTCAGAAATGGTTACAAGAGAAAAAGATAAAATGCTTCCCAGTACTAAAACTTAACAAACTAGACTTGGTTCAAGGTGAAGTCCCTTACCATAGTCCCCAGTAACATTGCTGATCAAATTCTCAGGCCAGGATATGCTCCAAAAGTCCATAGGCATTTGTTTTGCCATCTTAGATCAGGGGTTCTCAAACTGGGGGTCGTGACCCCTCAAGGGGCTATGAGGTTATTATGTGGGGAGTTGTGAGCTGTCAGCCTCAACCCCCAAATCCTACTTCACCTCCAGCATTTATAATAGTGTGAAATACTAAAAAGTGTTTTTAATTTATAAGGCCAGTCGCACTCAGAAGCTTGCTGGGTGAAAGGGGTCACCAGTACAAAAGTCTGAGAACTACTGTCTTAGATGAAGGAGAGAGAGATGGATAGGGAGATGTAACTTGGGGGTGTTTTGCCCCTCGCTTTTATAGTTCAGTCACCCTTTGAAATGCATTTTCCTGTGGGTTACCCCTAGATAAAATTCTGTCCCGATGTGAGAATGGAGACAAGGCAACTCATGATGAAAGAGATTTCATGCTGTTTGCTAAGATGCAGATCTGTTTGTTCCTGACCCCCTCCCTTGCCAAAGAAGGGCCACTCGACAAGTGATTGCCCATCAACTTTGATGACACCTGGCTAGAGGTGTCAGCTTGTCCTTTGTTTCTGAGAAATCGGTTTACCCACTCCCCCAGACTAGTGTGATTTCAACTTATGTTTATAACTTTACAGATAATGTTGCTACATTCATCTCATCATGATATTATTGACCAGTGAGTTATTAGCTTTCAAATGATACCTCCCAAGGCATATTTTGTAAAAAGATTATTACCACAGTGTGTAAGGTGTGAATACAGTGGCATATTCGGTCATAGGGTTTATTCTCTTCTTCCCACAGGCTTTCAGCTAAAAAACTGAGCTGACAGGAGGAGTCTGTTGCATGACTCATCTTCATGGGGAGGAGACAGAATAAGAACAAAAGTCCTTTGTCTACTGATAGTCTAGTATCAATGGACCTTCATACTAATTAATTAATGTCTTTTTTTTTCTGTCTGGTGATTTACATAGCCACAAAGGCTCACAGTACAACTGCTCAAATATTATCTTACAATAGGGGATAGAGAGAGTCTGAGTGAGATTAATGCATGCAGCAATTCAGAAGCACTCAATAAAATCTACACAGTAAACACATTTTAATACCTATTTTAACAATACTAAGACTCAGGTGAGCCAGACAGATTCCAATTATGTATTTATCATTGTTCAACTGATACCTGGTGACCTTGGCGTGAGCTGGCACTTGGTCTGCCAGTGTTACAAGGGGGGATAGCATATTCCCATTTTCATAAAATGACACTTTGAGCCACTGTAAGTGCAGCAATCCATTTCCTGGCAATCCGCACTCTTAGGATGACCATATGTCCCAGTTTTATTGGGACAGTCCCGATTATTCAGGGATTTGCTTTATATAGGCGCCTATTACCCTCTAACCCCTGTTCTGATGTTTCACACTTGTTATCTGGTCACCCTACTCACCCAGGATAGATCTTCTAGAATGCCGAAAATGAAGAGGCTTGACACAGGGGAAACCCCTACCCCAGTCACCTTAGAGCACTATGTACTTCCTCCCAAAATGCAGATATATTTTGACATTCAAAGCCTATATGAGAGAAGTTAGCTTTAGAGCTGTCACATCTCCAACATTTGCTATGTGGAGCTAACTAAGCTTTATGCAATTGCTCAGGTATCCAATAATATCGATTTAGAATTTTGTTTGGAAAGAAATGCAAAAACAAAGACTGGGGTGTTCTGCATATATTGTGCCAGATATTTTCCCATTTCTTTTAGGAAATGGGAATGTTATAGCTCCTTTTGCAATTGTTCTTTTATGATATAGTCAGTAGGATAAATCAAGGAGTTCAGTCATTTGTATGTGTTAGCCCCAGAATATTTTTGGCTAACATACATTTTTGGATGCTTTTCATGTGGAGTGTTGTTTGAGGCTTGCTAACAATTCACCAGCTCCGGCTGGTGAGATTAAAAATGGTAATGGACGTGATTTTCTGAAGAACGCTCCAAGAGAAGATAAATATTGTATTTTTCTTTAAAGGTGCAGGCAATCACTTAAAAAATGGAAGTGCAGAGAGACAGCCAACAGGGTTAACTAATTTGTTTTCAATCTTGAACTGCACTGGGGTTTGGGAAGAATTGGCGAGACAGAATCATCTTATTAAAAATCTTGATTGAAAAGCCAGGTGATATAAATATAGATCAGGTAATACCCACGCATCCCCACTTGGCCATGATTTCTTAAGTATCTTGTGGGATATCTCTGGTGTCTTTGTATTCCATAGAAAATATTGTACAACTCTATTAATTCCTGTGAAAGTTGAAGCAGGAAATTTAAGTGGAATTAGGCTAAACATATTTATTATTCTTGGTCCTACATTCATTTTAATAGCTTCTACCTTTCCCAATAAAGATATTGAAATTGAACACTATTTCTCCATGTCTTTTATCACTTCTCTGAGTATGACATCCATGTTGCAGATACTATCTTTGATTAATCAGAGCATATCCTGATGCCTATGTAGGATATCTCTTTGCATGAATGAAAGGAGAATGATTGATTATATTTGAGATGGATTTGAGCTATGAGAAATATCCATCACTTGAGACTCGTTCCAGTTTATCTGAAATCCCGAATATCTTACCATTGTTGTTTACTGCATATAGTAGCTGTGGAAATGAAGAGGAGGGATTTTTGAGAGAGAGCAGAATACTATCTGTGTATAGACTAATCTTGTACTCTTTATCCTGATGGTAATTCCTTCAATGGAGGCAGTCTGTCTGATATATGCTGCTAGCAGTTCCCTGGCTCTATCAATTGATAGAAACTTGAACGGGCATTCCTGATGCATGCATCAATTTAACTGAAGAGTGGAGGAGCTAACACCATTTGTCAGAACAGAAGTGATGGGTGATTTGTAAATAATATCAATCCAAGTCTCAAATTTTGGTACAAATCCTAATTTTCTCAGGATTGGTTGCAGGTAGAACCATTCCACTTGAAGAAAGGCCTTTTTGGCATCTAATGATAGGATAGCAACTGGAGCATCAGTTATTTGTGCCTGGTAGACTAAGTGGAACATCTTCTGAGTATTGTCCACCTCTAATCTAAAGTCCTGTTGGTCTGCATGAATGATGGATGGAGCAATGGTGTTTAAGTATGAAGTGAAAATCTTTGTCAGAATTATAATCTGTGTTCAACAGAGATGGGGCTGTAATCACCACAATGAAGAGTGTCCTTGTCTTTCCTCATGTCAAGTGACATTATTTCTTTTCTACAGAAAAGAAAATTTATGACCGAACTGGCACTAATTGGTTGATAAATGTCTTATAAAATACTGCTGAAAAGCCATCACCCCCAAGCGTTTTGCCAGAACTGAGCAAGCCAATTGCTTACTTAACTTCTAGTAGAGAGAGATCTTCCTCCATATAATCAGTTTGAGGGAGCAACAATGTAGTTAGGGGCAGTCCCTCCATGAATTGCTCAAATAGATTGGAATTACGCGCACCATGAGAAGTGTGAAGGGATTAAGTCTTTCAATTGTCTGTTTATTTTATCAGGTTCTAATACAGAAAGAAGATTGCCTGTAGCAACGATAGTAGTGTTATTGGATTAAGCCAATTTAATTTTCTTTATTAGGAGTTTGCCCACTGTATCCCTCAATTCATAATGCCTCTGGTTATCTCTGTTAAGAATGAACTCATTCTGGGTGGACATACATTAATTATATTTGTATTTTGAGCAGCAGCTCATTATTTGTTTTTTGTTTTCAAATTTAGCAATCTTCTCTGCCATAAAATTAAGTACTTTCTTCCTTTCTTCTTTTCAGGCGCAAATTTTATGCATTATCCCTTTGAGGTGACCTTCAGCTCTTCTTATAAAGTTGTAGTAGAAGAGACAGTAATTGTACTTTCCCTCAGGAATCTGGTAATGGATGTTTCAGCGATGTGAAGAAATTTAGGATCGGTAAGTAGATGTATGTTCAACTTCCATCTTGAGGATTTTGTAGCACTATGAGCAGTATCTATGTGAAGAGAAAGTGGAGCATGATCAGATCAGATATTACTGACTTCAGCTTCCAGACATGTAGGAGCTAGGTTGATGAGATGTCCGGTTTTCAACTGGAACACCTGGTCAAAAAGGGATCCTGTCAGCGGTGCTGTGGAGCTAAGGTAGGCTAGTCTCTACGAGTCCTAGAACTGTGCTACACCCCGGAAGTGGCCAGCAGGTCCGGCTCCTAGGCAGGGGGCCACGGGGCTGTGTACGCTGCCCCTGCCCCAAGCACCAGCTCCGCACTCCCATTGGTCAGGAACCACAGCCAATAGGAGCTGGGAGTGGGGTAGTGCCTGCGGGCGAGAGCAGCACAGTGCAGAGCTGCCTACCACGCCTCCGCCCAGGAGCTGAATCTGCTGGCCGCTTCTGGGGTTCAGTGTGGTCCACGGTGCCAGGACAGGCAGCAAGACTGCCCTAGCCTCCCCGCTGTGCCACTGACAGAGGGAAGGATAGCTCAGTGGTTTGAGCATTGGCCTGCTAAACCCAGGGTTGTGAGTTCAATCCTTGAGGGGGCCATTTAGGGATCTGGGGCAAAAATTGGGGATTGGCCCTGCTTTGAGCAGGGGGTTGGACTAGATGATCTCCTGAGGTCCCTTCTAACCCTGAGATTCTATGACCGGGAGCTGCTACAGGTAAGCCCGCACCGTAACCCTGTGCCCCCACCCCTGAGCCCCCCCAAATCCAGAACCCCCTCCTGCACCCCAAACCCCTCATCTCTGGACCCACCCCAGAGCATGGAGCCCTCACCCCCTCTGTACCCCAACCCCCTGCCTCAACCTGCAGCCCCCTCCCATACCCATAACCCCTCATCCCCAGCCCCTCCCCAGAGCCCACACCCTGAGCCGGAGCCCTCACCCCCTCCTGAACCCCAGCCTGGACTCCTGCACCCTGAACCCCTCATTTTTGGCCCGACCCGGAGCCCACACCCCCTGTTAGAGCTCTCACTTTCTCCCACACCTAACCCCAACCCCCTGCCCCAGCCCAGTGAAAGTGAGTGAGGGTGGGGGAGAATGAGCCACCGAGGAAGAGGGAATGTAGTGAGTTGGGAGCAGGGCCTTGGGGAAGGGACGGGGCTAGGGTGTTCAGTTTTGTGGGATTAAAAGTTAGCAACCTAAAAGGAGCTAGCACCTTAGATCTCATTAAAATATCTAATTTGGAATAGGAGTCAAGAATCATGAGAAATATGTGTAGTCACACTTCATAGGATGCTACAGTATCCAAATATCCACTAGTGCAATATCCTTCCACAGGGATAATGGATTATTTGCAAAGGCCGGAGATTTTTGCCTAGAACACTGAGATTTGTCTACGATATTATCCATGACAGCATTCCAAACTCCTCCTAGTACCACTGGGACAACAACTCTGCTGGAGATAATGTCAGTTATTTCTGCAATAAAGGGTGCATTACCTCCACTGATATTATATACACTCTCCAAAATTAACTTTAGTATTGAATATGCCTTCAGTTATCATGTATCTGCCCTCTGGAGCTGACCATGACCGAATAAATTGATAAATTAGGCTCTTGTGGGCAAGCTTCTCCCCTGTTCCTGGAGTTGGAAGAGGAAGTGATATGTATGTCTCACCCATAGTTCTTTAATTCTGTCTGCATCTTCGTTCCTTAAGTGTCTCCTGAAGGAAATCTAGCTGACATCCATTTGCTTTTAAGTCCCTCAAAGTTTTGATTCTCTTGGAGGGTTCATTACCCTCCATACATTCCAGGAACAAAACTTAATAGTTCATGAGAAATCAGTGATTGTTCATCTGCTAATTGACGCCCAATAGATTGACAGCCTTTGAGTGCCTCTCCACGCAACACAACACAATACCCTCCACCCCTACACACAAACAAATCCCTGTACTACACCCACCTTACCCTTAAAATCCCAGACTTCCAATATGGGCCTGTTCAGTTTCCAGATGGCATGTATCTGCACCCAGCCTTCCTCCCCCTCACGCACAATAAGAATGAATGAGGAATCTGCAAGAAATATACCTATATTTACCAAAATACTTACATGTGCCAATGTATATAAATGAATGAAACCTATTGCTTCATAGATCACAATGCATAGAGAACAGTATATAATATATAAATGCTAATATGCACATGGCATATAAACATTTATACCAATAGACTAAGGAAAAAGGTCAACATGAAGTGACAAATGATGTGTGCAAATAAAGAAATATGAATATATTACCATACAAATATGCTAAATATATAAACATTAATTATGGGTATCAATGTAAAAAACAAAATCTACAAGTGTCCATATAAAGTGATAAGGTAGTCACAAATAAGACACAAGTCAATGGCTGTGAATATATGAGCATCATGTATATATTATAAACAGACTAATAAATGTAAATAGAAATAAGGACATAAGAGTAATGCATTTATTATGAATATATAGATATACCTATGTTGGCTTATCAGTATATTGAAAGTATTGATTATCAAGCTATACTAAATATCTTGTCTAACAGTACTAACTACATACTATTAATGATATCAAACATGTCAAATATATGTACATGAGTTGCTTGGTCTTCTCAATCATAGTTCCTCTTCTTCAGGATTTCTTTTCTTTTCCTATATGAGGAGATCATGCTGTTACCCTTAGTGAGATCTGGTCTCAATTCCTGTAGTGCTTGCCAAGCATGAGATGGGGTAGTGAGATATTTCACAGAATCTGTCAGCTTCATTATCGAGATTGCAGGATATTTGAGGCTATATTTAATTATCTGATTCCCTGAGAGCTCATTTGATACCATTAAATGCTGCTCTCTAGTCTAGTTGAAAAGAATATTTAAATACTTGAGTTCCTTTTTTGCCTAGCAGCAGACATCAGCTTAACTTTATTCAATTTTAGCAATTTATAGATAATGGGTCTGGGGTTATTGTTTTTCTCTCCTTCTGGCCCCTCCCACTCAATGATCCTTTCAATCTCCAGAGAGGCAAACCAGGATCCAATTCCAGTATGTCAGTGTGTGTGTGTGTTCTGGAGACAGCTAAACATATTTTGTCCTTCCAGCCCTTCAGGGACACCCAGTAACCACTCATTATTACAGCCTGATCTGTTAAGATCTTGTTTCTCGTCAAGACTGGTTAGTCTTTGTCTTAAGCAAGCATTCTCCATTTTAGCTTCCTTCAGTCTGGCAGCTTTTTGCATTTTTTATCCCACATTTTTAGAGAGCTCCTATATATTTCAAGATAAAAAGTCAAATCTGATAGTTAGAAAGCCCTTCATAGCTGCAAAGTCCTGTGTGAGATGCTGCTGGGTTTCCTCAGTCTTGCCCTTCTTTGCTGACTCAGACTTGGGTATTTTGGCATTTCTGTTTTTCCCAGCAGGATTTATTACAACACAACAGAAAGGATCCCCCTCATTGAGTTAGAACATTTCTGACAGAAAGTAATAGTCTAGATATCTGGCAGCCCTTAATTCATGAGGATTAGTGGGTAGAGGTTGAGGATACCAGGACTCAGGCAGCAGTATTCTCTACAGGTCTCGTGACACGCCCTCCCCATTTCTTAGTGGGTATTGTCAACAACATACAAAACAGAATTATATTTAATACTGATTTGACTCACTTGCTAGTCGTCTCAACAGAGAACAGATGTGGCCATTGAATGGGCTTGGAGCGCGAATTGCTCTCAGTTCTATAAATGGTCCCTCCAGTAAGGGGAGTGTTTGTAAACTTATATTTTCACTGCTCTGTGCTGTACCTGTTCTCTGGATATTAATCTTTAGGGGGCAGGGTTGCCAAACCAGCACCTTTCACAAACATTAGACAGCAAACCCGGTCAATTACGAGTTTCCTCTACCACCACACTTCAGTTCGGCTTTCTGAGGCATTGCATTTGTCACCTTATGTTACTGTCCTATTAATCCATTTTGTAAAGTCTACACCCAGTCTTTTTGTTAATCATATACAATTACAAGTTACATTAGACTTTCTGAACATACCTATGATTTCATATTTGTTGCATTATTTTAGATGCAATAATGCTTAGACCATGAGACCACCTTAAAAAATCCAACATAAGAAAGCTGGGCATATAAATTACAGCATCACAAAACAAACAAACAAACAAAAAATCCAGACTGTTTTGTGAAGTATGTCTAGGTAATTAAATTCATATAGTAAGCTCTAGGAAATCGATGGGAATTAAGTATTTTTTATTTAATGAGATATCAAGGGTTTAGGAGAATAACAGCATTCTCTGTGAAACCCATGAATAAAACAAATTCTTTAGGAAATAATCTTTTGTCTTGTAGACAAATTTACAGAGTAATGCAATGGCTGTTTCCTGCATTCTACAATCAAGTTTTATACATTGGCACAGTAAATAGGCACAGAGATAACAAAGGGGTGGATACACATTCTTGCCTATTCAGTTGATGGTCAATAAGGGTGTGATTTTGGCATGGGTATTTTTATTAAAAGTCATGGACAGGACATGGGCAATAAACAATAAATCACAGATTTATTGAAGCTGAAGCCCAAGCTCTGCCACCCGGGGCTGAATTATTAGAATTTTCAAGAAGTCATGGAGGTCTCAGAAAATCATGGAATCCGTGACCTTCGTGACAGATTTATAACCTAATGATCAATAAGTCCTTAGAAATCCAACCTTTATGTAATCAGATCATTCAATACTTATTTGCTGTTGAGTGGCAAAAACAAGTGATCAAAGCTGCTTCTCTCAAACTGGTGAAAGTAACTCTTGGATTATAGAGATGTTTATTACATAACACCTATTTGAGAATCAGGCTTTTAATCAATGGAAGTTGATTCTTTGTATTACTTTAAGCCTTTTGTATAATATTGCTTTGGAGTGACACAAAAATGCCACTCATGATTATTTGGGGACATTATTTTAATGGACAACTTAAAAAACAAACAGAAACAAACCCAACTCTTCTTGACTACCAGATCTAGAGGCTTCAGTTTTGAAAAAGATAAACTATTTCTTTTTAATAATGCTAGAGAGTCTACTCTGTAGTGTTTATCCTTTCCCTTTAAAGTTCATATAAAAAGCCTTTCCTGATAAACGCTATAATAGCTTGATTAGGAAGATATGAAAATATCTGTATTGCGGTATTTGTAGGTAGCTGTTATCATTACGTGACTTTGCTAACTTTGTCACTACTGTCTTATGGTACAGTTTAAACTGCTGTGATATTGCCATACTGACAATGACCGTCATTTGCATGCATGTGTCCAAAGATCCCCTGTCCCTTCCTTAGCTTTCATTCAGAATTTTCCCCTGGCTCTAAACCTATTCTCCCTCTCTCTCTGGTATGTGAAATATTCCATATTCAGTTTCTTCAGTACCACTGAAAGGGGACACTCTAGGACTTCTGAACTCTGGGTATAAGCAGACCTATATGGTGAACCTCATGGTATATGATTTTAATCTCCTGGCAGCAATATTTCTATAGGTGATTGGCAGGTTTTCTTGGCCTTATATTATCACAGTTCTATACCTAACTTCATCTGCTGTTTTAGGGTAAAATTCACTCTTGTTCCAAAAGCCAGTATGGCTTACGTTTTATTTAAACCATCAAAGATGAATTTCAAGATTGCATTTTTTGCTCAGTAATCATACTGAGGGAGATTTTTCAAAGACCCTTGAATTTTGCATCATTTTATTATTTGAATGCACAAATCCTGCATTTTTAACAAGTGTATATTGGGGAAATGTGTATGTACCTAATATGCATGTACAAATATGGAGTTTTGTTTGTGCAAAATTGTGGCTGCAATTTTCAAAACTTCTTAAATGTTGATCTCTCTTGCATAATGTCATGTATACGCTGTTATGCTGTGCGCAGGAGACAACCCATCCACCAGTACTATACATGTACAAAGTTCCTATTTAAAACCCTAGAGCCTCCTCTAAACATGAAGGATTTCTATTCCTGAGGTTAGGAAATGTTAGTTAATGTGACTCTCATAAACATAATTAATAAAGTACATAAACATGTTGGTAGTAATATCATGTCATATTATGTATCCTTATGAAACTCCTTGCTGGATTCTAAGCCACTTTCTTGTTTGGATCACTGTCTTCTGGTCACCATGGAGATGTGCTGAACGAAAGTGCAATAAATTATTTCCTTTGACACAGTATTAGACATTTGTGTAATAAACTACGTGAAGTATCCTATTATGTGCTGGGGTAACTCTACTCCTTAATGTTCTGGTTTTGGAGCTCGAGAATAAATAATTTGATACACAAGTCTCTGTAGCTTACAAAATCAGAACGTGGTATGTATCTGCATTTAGAGCACTTCTGTGGGAGATATCAGACTGCTGATCATGTGTATTCCATGTTACAGTGGCAGTATATAATATATTATACTGTCTAGCAAATTATGGTTTACTTTGTTCCTTTATTCTTTTTTCTCCACAGTGACCCACAGAAGAGCTTTGTGAATTAATAAGCCAGTTTACACTTCCATATGTACCCCCAGATATTTGCTTTGGGAGGTGCGTGTGCTTTTTGCTTCAGTTTTCTGACAATGACTCTTTCCATGCCCAGATGTACAGATCTCATATAAGGTGTTGAGAGCCTTCTTGCTAGCACCTCTTACCTCACTCAGTATCATCAGGGCTGTGATCATTTCCAGAGGCTTGCCTGGTTTTTCATTTTCTCTTGACATCAGGGCATTTTCTTGACGCTGGGACCTGGGCACGATGGGATTAGATTGCCTACACCAGGCTCTTGATAAATGTTGTTTTGTGTTTCATCTTCTTCTTACTCTCATCTCCCTCAGTCTGGACTTTACTGCTCTTTGATTAGACACTGTCAAGAATCTAGAATCTGTTTATCCAATCTAATCTACAGGGCATTTCTAAGGTTCCTATCATTGGGGTATCCATACACCTAACAACTAGAGATAGTACAGATCATCCCCGCAAATGACATTATCCTCACTATAGCTCCTTTTTCTTGGTGTGTGTGTGTGTGTGTGTGTACTTCACTTTGTCTCTTTCTTTCTGTCTTTCTTTCTCTTCCTCCTTCCCGGCATTTCTCCCCATTTTTTGTCCTCTACTTCTTCTCAATTATAGGTTGATCCTGCAAAAATGCCACTGGGAAAGACTTTGTCATGGAAGTGAGTTTTGTAGTTAGACCTAACTGTGACTGAGGATGGCTCAAACAGAGGTATCATAGCTTTCTGGTAAAGGTCAAGAATGACCTGAACTATCTCATTTTGGGAATCAGATTCAATATAGGTTTTACTACATCTTACTAGAAAAACAAAATTATCATTTGGATTTATGTTCTGGTTTCCCAGGGTGCTGTGATTAATGGGACTATTCATATGTGAAATTATTCATGTGTGCATTTGTGGGATTCTGACATGTTTTGAGCCTGATGTCCTGCAACACTTGCTCAAGTGACTTCAGTGGGACTACTCAGGTGAGTAATGGTGGCAGGATGAATCCCAGTTTCAGGAAGAAGAAAATAATTTCCTGGTTCTATATTTTATTTGTGAATTGTCTTGAGTGTTCCAAGATGGGTGAATGGGAGTGAGCACTGTTTTTTTATACATAAAAGTAAACACTGTAGTCATTTGTTTAGATGAAAAGGCTAGGTTTTCAGCCAGCATGCATATGCAGTCACAAGAAGTGTTTGAAATTGCATATGAAAATGTGCACAGTTTGTTACCTATAATTGCATGCACAAATCCAATTTTGATTATTTGACCAGAATAAAGCATTTGCAAAAGGGATTACTTATTTTGCACAGTTATTCACAAAAATTAGATTAGCATTTTCATGCAGCCTAAATTGTCTGAAAATCTGGACAGAATTATTATTTTGGAAGACAAATATTTTTTTCTGTTTCTTTGCACAGAAATTGGATCCCTCTTGCTTGTAACTAATCCAATACAAATGCATCAATATCAAAATTACAGCAAGGCAACTTTTCCCACCTCTGACTGCTTGTGCCATTTAAAACATTACCTTCCAGCTGACCTTGGAAACTTGAGGTCATTTCTCTTTCCTGTTACCTGCTGTAGCTCTGGAGGAATTACTGGTTCCTTTTTATAGCATACAGCTGTAGAATATACTTTTAATTCTCTATTACAGGCAGATATTTTCCTAGCTGTCACATGTGTGCTTGAAATGTTGCTGTGATTTCTCTAGTGCAGAAGAGAAGAAAAGTTGTTCCTTTTTCTTTCTTCTTAAGTAAGTAAAGACTGCAATTTGACTCCTATGGGACTAGGGAGAGGCAGATATTTTGGTCCAAAGACAAAAATGTGTAATATGCACTGTGAAGCTTTTGCCTGGCACCTCCAACAGGCGAAGAAAGTGTGAAGAGCAAGAAACAGGCAATATTAAATCAGCAGCTGGAGACAGAATAAAGGAATCATGATGGGGAAAATCTCATCCTTACCCTAGAGGAAAGATAGAAGAAAAGCCTAAATCCCTTGTCCTCTCCTTATATATCTAGAAGTAATTTCCCTAAATTAAAACACTCCACCATGTTTCCTCCATTTATTTTCATGGAAGTCTTGTTCTCAGTTCATTCTTTTCTTTTTTCTTGTTTCCTTCCTATCCCGGCATTTCCCGGCATTATTCATCTTTCCCTTATTCCTTTCTTGCATGTTTTTTACCCTTTTAAAAATGTACCCTCTTTTTTGTATTCTGCTTCCTCTGTTCTTCCCTCACCCCTTTCCTTTGCGTGAAGTTTTTCTGCTTTTTCCATGTACTTTTGATCAACAAGTAGGGAGGGAGCACCCAGTCAAAAGATCTGAACATAAGAACGACCATACTGGGTCAGATCAATGGTCCATCTAGCTCAGTATCCTGTCTTCTGACAGTGGCCAATGCCAAGTGCTTCAGAGGAAATGAACAGAATGGGTAATCATCAAGTGATCCTGCCCTCTTGCCCATTCCCAGCTTCTGGCAAACAGAGGCTAGGGACACTTCAGGGCATGGTTTTGCATCCCTGCCCATCCTGTCTAATGGCCATTGATGGACCTAACCGCCATAAACTTATCTAGTTCTTTTTTGAACCCTGTTATAGTCTTGGCCTTCACAACATCCTTTGGCAAAGAGTTCCACAGGTTGACTGTGCGTTGTGTGAAGAAATACTTCCTTTTGTTAGTTGTTTTTTTTTCCAGGCTGAAAAGTCCCAGTCCTATTGATCTCTCCTCACACGGAAGCTGTTCCATACTAATCATTTTGTTGCCCTTTCCTGTACCTTTTCCAGTTCCAATATATCTTTTTTGAGATGGGGTGACCAGATCTGCACGCAGTATTCAAGATGTGGGTGTACCATGGATTTATATAGAGGCAATATGATATTTTCTATTTTATTATCTATCCCTTTTTTAATGATTCCCAACATTCTGTTCGCTTTTTTGACTGTCACTGTACATTGAGTGGATGTTTTCAGAAAACTATCCACAATGACTCCAAGATCTTTCTTGAGTGGTAACAGCTAATTTAGACTCCATAATTTTATATGTATAGTTGGGATTATGTTTTCCAATGTGCATTACTTTGCATTTTTCAACACTGAATTTCATCTGCCATTTTGCTGCCTACTCACTCGGATTTGTGAGATCCCTTTGTAACTCGTTGCAGTCTGCTTTGGACTTAACTATCTTGAGTAGCTTTGTATCATCTGCAAATTTTGCCACTTCACTGTTTACTCCTTTTCCCAGACCATTTATTAATATGTTGAATAGGACTGGTCCCAGTACAGACCCCTGGGGGACATCACTATTTACCTCTCTCCATTCTGAAAATTGACCATTTATTCCTACCCTTTGTTTCCTATCTTTTAACCAGTTACCAATCCATCAGAGGACCTTCCCTCTTATCTCATGACTGCTTACTTTGCTTAAGAGCCTTTGGTGAGGGATCTTGTCAAAGGCTTTCTAAAAATCCAAGTACACTATATTCATTGGATCCTCATTGTCCACATGCTTGTTGATCCCCCTCAAATAATTCTAGTAGATTGGTGAGGCATGATTTCCCTTTACAAAAACCATGTTGACTCCTCCCCCAACAAATCATGGTCATCTATGTGTCTGATCATTCAATTCTTTACTATAGTTTCAACCAATTTGCCTGGTACTGAAGTTAGGCTTACCGGCCTGTAATTGCCATGATCACCTCTGGAGCCTTTTTTAAAAAATTGACATCACATTAGCTATCCTCCTGTCATCTGGTACAGAAGCTGATTTAAATGATAGGTTACATACCATAGTTCGTCGTTCTGAAATTTCAAATTCGAGTTCCTTCAGAACTCTTGGGTGAATACCATCTGGTCCTGGTAAATTAAACAGTAATAAGTCAACAATTTGTTCCAAAACCTTTTCCTTTCAGCAAGTAGAAAGGGAGCATACGCAGAAAAGATGATATTTTTCCATTGTCATGCTGATCCCAGGTATTTTAATGTCTCCAGCAATAGTGCGGTGAAATAAAAGAGCAATTCAGAGGGAAGTCTTAGCAATACCAAACACAATTATTTCAGTGCATGATTCCTGTAATGGGGTGCATGAACTCCTTACTAGTCAGGAGCCCCCTGTAACTGCCCCACCCAATTGCAGGGTTAAGGAACATTTGTGGGCAAAAGGGACCCTGCCCTCACACCCTTGCGGAGCATGTTCAGACTGTAGGAGGGGTTTAAAAGCCAGTCAGGCAGCTCAGTGTGGGGCTAGCAAGCCAGGGAGCAGGACACACCCTAGAAGCTCTCAGGGAGGAGCAGAGCTGGTGAACGGAGGAAGCAACAGCACCCAGTGGTGGAAACCACGGACCAGGCATTGCATGGGGTCGGGCACTAGCCATATGGGAAGCAGATGGGAGTAGGAAGAGACCCAAGGAAGCCAACGGTAAACTGAACCCCACATGAAGACAGGTGAGCAGCTGAGTCGGCCCCACAGGGTCCTGAGTCGGAACCGGGTGGAGTTGGGTGGGCTCAGGTTTCCCTCCTCTTACTCAGACAGCAGACTTTAGGCAGGACTGCCGCTGCTGTGAACTTTTGCCACTAGGCAGAGTGGCTGCCATATGGAGCCATGACCACTAGGCTGTAGCCCCCTGCAAACTCCCCCGCCCCCCCGATCACAACCCCCATTTAGCAACCCAAACCATAGACCTTACCTGGCTCATCTTGAGGACCCCTCTACACTAAAAAGATAAGTCAACCTAACACAGGTCAACTTATAACCACCACAGTAATTACTGCAGTGGTTCATGTCCACACTACCCACCTCGCCAGAAGCGTTTCCATCGACTTAAGGGGGCAGCGTGGGGGGCAGTGGTGGATTAATGCACGGGCACACCGGGCCTGTGCTTAGGGGCCGCAGCCAATTTGGGGCCCCCCAAATACTGGAACCTGGGTAGGAGTGGGGAGGCCACTGGAGCCAGAATTGTGGCCCTGCCTCCGCTCCTCCTCTTCCCCCAAGGCCCCACCCCCTGGCCAGTCCAGAAGCCAATGCTGAGCAGTGGTAAGAACTACCCACAGAGCCTGGGTCACTGTGGGGAGCCCTGGACCCTGCACCTGCCCTGGAGCAGCCCCTGGCACATGTTCCTACCCCCCATGGCACACTGTTGCCCTTGGGATCCAGGGGTGGGGGCTCGCTTTAGCCTCCTGCCCCTGGCTGGGGCCTGCAGACACACTTTACAGGGAGAGGAGGCTCTGCCCTGGCCGGGGAGGTGGCAGGGAACCCTGGGGAGGTCACAGGCAGCGAGTAGCGAGGCAGGGGAGGGCTTCTCTGGCACAACTCCCCCTGCTACTGGCCCGGCCTCAGCAGCTGCTGCACTCCACCTGGATTCGCTCAGTGCCTGTGCCTGGCTCCCACTGCCAGGCTGTCCCCACTGGGTCCCTCCCACTGCCAGTGACAGGCTGCCCCTGCTGCTGCTGGGCTTTGTGCCCAAAGCAGTAACCATGTGCAGCACTGCTCTTACTGTTGCCTCTGGCCCAAGGTTTGCAGTTTTTTGGGGGGGGCAATGCCCCTCTTGTCCCCCCCCCAAACTAAACCCATGCTGCCGCCACTTCATGCCTGCCTGAGGCTACTACGCCCATGTTAAAAAGTGGGCAGGCATGGTCCTCCCACTTTTAAAAGTGTGTGTGGGGGGCATGACCCCCTTGGCACTCCTGGTTCTGGGACCCTTGAGTACCCAGGGCATGGGGGGCTCAAATCTTCTTCGTGTCCAGGGCTCCAGTAAATCCTAATCCACCTCTAGTGTGGGAGCTGAGAGCACGGAGCTGTGAAATCGTTAAGCATGACAGCCAACAGCCAATGTAAGGAAGGTAGTGTCTACATGGACACGGTGTTGCCCTAACTACACTGACATAAGCCCTACGTCTCTCGTGGAAGTGGAGGTATTAGTTGGGATAGTGGGGCCCTTATATTGGCGGGTGCAAGGTCGTAATGTGTACGCTGACATAATTAGGTCAACATAAACTGCCTTACGTCGACCTAACTCTGTAGCATAGACCGAGCCTGAGTGAGCTACCCGTGCTTTAGTTTTCTGAAAACGAGAGCTTGCGATAGTTTGCTTAATGCTGCTACTTGAACAGGCAACACCGAAACATTCCTTCTGCTGAAATGAACAAATCTGCGGCTCCAATAGGAAACCGAGCCACAAGGTCATCAGAATCAATTGCATTTGGTAAATCCTATTAGATCACATTTTCGATGAGCCATCTGAACTACGTCTTAGCATGCTGTGAAAGAATGCAAATAAATCAACCACTCTTAGAAATGTTATCAGGGTTTCAGTGAAATCTCAGAGTACAAACAAGCTGTGATGTTGATCTATATGGATACGGCAAAGGAAAGACAGAGGTTCCCAAACCGTGGTCCATTATCATCTTTGGAGAGGTGGCATCTTATATGGTGCTCTCTCCTTGTTTTCAGTTATTGAATTGCAAAAAGTCAGGTAAAATACATTAAATACTCTTCTAATTGCTTTTCTATGTCAGCAACTGCTCTAGTTGCCAGAAGGGTAAGATGGAATGTGATCATAAATGGTCCAAGCAACTATCATAGAATCATAGAATATCAGGGTTGGAAGGGACCTCAGGAGGTCATCTAGTCCATCCCCCTGCTCGAAGCAGGGCCAGTCCCCAACTAAATCATCCCAGCCAGGGCTTTGTCAAGCCTGACCTTAAAAACCTCCAAGGATAGAGATTCTACCACTTCCCTAGGTAACCCAGTCCAGTGCTTCATCACCCTCCTAGTGAAATAGTTTTTCCTAATATTCAACCTAGACTTCCCCCACTGTAACTTGAGACCATTGCTCCTTGATCTGTCATCTGCCACCACTGAGGACAGCCTAGTTCCATCCTCTTTGGAACCCCCCTTCAGGTAGTTGAAGGCTGCTATCAAATCCCCCCTCATTCTTCTCTTCTGCAGACTAAATAAGCCCAGTTCCCTCAGCATCTCCTCATAAGTCATGTGCCCCAGCCCCCTAATAATTTTCGCTGCCCTCTGCCTGACTGTCTCTAATTTGTCCACATCTTTTCTGTAGTGGGGGGCCCAAAGCTGTACGCAATACTCCAGATGTGGCCTAACAGTGCTGAATAGAGAGGAATAATCACTTCCCTTGCTCTGCTGGGAATGCTCCTAATGCAGCCCAATGTGCCATTAGCCTTTTTTGGCAATAAGGGCACACTGTTGAATGAGATGGGAAGTGATTGACCAGATGCACACTCTTTTATTAAGAAGTGATCCACACTCTGAAAAGACTGATAACCCCTAGAATAGCTGATTCTCAGTCACAGACTCCTTAATGGAAATAAGGGGATGAAACAAAGAGTTAAAGAGTTTAGAGAATAGCAGCTAAATAGTTCCCTGCCTGTAAAGCGGGGTGATAATACCTCCACTGTTGTCTACCCTTTGGTTGTCTTGCCTAGCTAGGACTGTAAGCTCTCTGGGGAAGACTGACTGTCTTGTTGTGTGTATGTACAACACTTAGTAAACTGGGTCCCTAATCTCAGCTGGGGCCAGTAGCTGCTAATTTAGTACAAACAATAATAATTAAAACATACAATCTGATTTGAGGGCCTGAGGCAAAGCCCATTTAAATCAATGGAAAAAATCCCGTTGACTGCTGTGAGTTTTGTAACAGGCTCATGGGTGATAAGTATCCAAGGTTACATTCAATTTGCAGCACTTCAGAACCACTCCAAGCTGCTCCTGAAGGCCATTTGGAAACTCCAGCTGGTACAGAAGGTGGCATCCCACTCACTCAGCAGTTCTCTCTGGGAGCTTGCTATAACTGTGCGCTGGCCTTGGTTTCAGTTTGCATTAAGAGCAAATAAATCAAATAGTGGCTTTTAAATATAAAACCCTTTGCTTATATTTCCACAGTATGCATCCGATGAAGTGAGCTGTAGCTCACGAAAGCTTATGCTCAAATAAATTGCTTAGTCTCTAAGGTGCCACAAGTACTCCTTTTCTTTTTGCGAATACAGACTAACACGGCTGTTACTCTGAAACCTGCTTATATTGTGTTAGCCTTTTTATCTATTAGAATATTGCCCTAATGTCTTTACTTAATCACTTGATAGTTGTTTAGATGCGAGTCCACTCTTGGTATGTAAACTACACCAGAAGGCATAGTGGTCTGGAGGAATGAGCAGCGTGTGAGGAGTCAGGAGGTCTTGGCTCTACCACTGACTGGCTGTGCAGCTCTGGGTGAGTCACTCCACCTCTGTGTTTCACTCTCCCCATCTGTAATATGTGGATGATAATAGCTGCCAATGTGCATGGGGAGAGAGATGGGAATTGTGAAGGCTAATTAGTTTGGCCAAAACTTTAAAAAGCAGGCGCTGAATTTGGGTGCCCCGTTTAAGACACAGGGAGCCTGCTTTTCAGATGCTGAAAGCCCATCCCTGGCTCCCGCTGACTTCAGCTGGCATTGTGGTCGCTCAGCACTTATGACAATCAGGCCTCATATTTCTCAGCTTTTGGCACCCAGAAATCAATGGCTATGTTTGAAAAATTTGGCCTGGAATAGTAAAGTGCTGTATAGATGCTCTATGTCCATTGTTATGCAAATGTTATGTTACATAACGAATGCCAATTCTGCAATTGTTACTCAGGCAAAAAGACCCTCCCATTCAGTAAAGGCTAAAACTGCGGGATATGGCTTAGTATCTTTTTTATAGATCCTCCCAAAGTCATGTCAAGATATCATCCCCTTGCAGTGGGAAGGAACACAACTGCATGAGGGTAGACCCCAATGCCATTGCTCTGTTTCAGTGAGGTGACAACAGTTAGGCTGGGATTACTGGCAGTTTCTCCAACTTTTATTTTTACTCTCTAAAATAATCCATCAAAAGGGTGTATTTGAGTTTGATAAAAAACTAACACTGGACCACAACACTAAGGCACTTTGTTTATACCAAAGTGTGTCTGGGTACTAACAGGAGGGGTGCTTGTTAAACACCTGAGATAGATAAGGCCAGGAAGTGACTGGAAATGCCATCTCTAGTAGCAAGTGGACAGCAAATTCAAGTAGGGAGAATGAATGATCATGTATATCAGTTTGTGAAAGTCTGGCTATGAATTTGAACCCCTTCATGTTCACTTGAGGACTTGAGTTCAACCAACCCAAAGATCTATGGAAATCACCCAGTTATCCTTATTCCCAGCCATTGCCAACCCATATCGTGCCCCAGTAATTTCCATGGATTTCTTCTAATGCCTCTTTTGTGTCTTTCTGAGAGGTGGGATTGTGGGGAGGGCTGAAATCTAAGCAGGACTTCTCAGTGGTTTTGATTGTATGAGGATGTGGGAGATGTGGGGTGGAAATGCTTCTCTGTATGTCTGTGAAGGAGGACAGCACCTTTTTGTTTGCCTGATATGCAGACATAATTAACTTTATTTGGTGTCAAGGATTGCGCTCTTTGGAGACTGTACACTCTGCTCAGACATGGAATAAAAAGCTTCTGTTGAGACACAATGTATCCAAAGGAGCTATCTTTGGAATGCCTTTTAAATAGTCATCAGGCGCTCCTCTAATAGTGTCTGGAGGCCAGAATAATTTGAATGTTCTTCAGGATGCATTAAATATGAAGACAGGGCTGACAGTCAAAGTGGTCTCCAAAATGTGGACACTCTCACTTAAACTCAGAGTGACTGGTGAATGAATTCGGGTTTTTTAAATAATATCACATGAGATCCCATCAAATGGAGGCAGGGGTCTCTCTTGCTGGATCATTTAAATGCTATTCACTACCATTTGCTAATATCTAAGTCAGTGATAATAAAATCACACATTTCGTATATACTGCTTGGTGGTGTGGCATTTTTATATTGGCCCAGGTTCTCTCCTGCCCCGTTTTATGCCAGGCCACCTGTACAAAGTTTGACCCTGGAGCTGGTATAACCAGCCATGAGAAGATCATTCCCACACTGGCTGAAGGCCAGGCTCTGAGATCCAGTGAGCGTGGAGGGTCTCAGAGCCCAGGTTCCCGCCAGTGTGGGAATTTCTGTGCTGCTATTTTTAGGCCCATAGCGTGAGCCTTGCAAGTCTGAGTCAGTTAACCTGGGGTCGGAGACTTGCTGCTGTGGGAGTGTTTTTTGCAGTGTAAATGTACCCGCAGATTCCTGTTACGGTTTGGAAATGTGGAGAGTGTCTAATGTATGGATCACAACAGCCTAAAGAAACATTACATTCCCAACAAACTCATGGCAAAATGTAACAAATGGCCTTTTATTATGGAAAGGAAATGGCTATTTAGTAGTAGTAGTAGAAGACTCTTCTTAGAGTTTAATCCTAGACTTTGAACTCTCCTTGGTGGTGTTTTTTTTTTGTTTTATTCTTTTATACAGCACCTAGCACACTAGATCCCTAGCTGGGGAAAACGAACAGTCAGGGAAATTTGCAGTTCTCCTTCTTCTTCAAAATGCCATCAAAGGGTTTCACAGTTTGGCATAAACAGTTTTACTTGAAAGCTGTTTGTGTTTCAAGGGAAATGAAAAACAGCCAGAGGCTGCTGCACTTTCTGGCAATTAGAAGACAAAATCGTTGTCAAAATTGCTGCAGGGTTTATGATGTCAAATTCAGAAGTGATGCTTTTGTCAAAGGAAATGTCTGAAGGAACTGTGTGTGTTGTTTAAAAAATAGTCTAAATAATTCTGGAATCTTAATGCACCCAAGAATTCAATAGTCACTTGTGTTAAATCTTCTGAGACTGGGCTGAAGGCCTAATTTCCTTAGTTTACTCCATCACATGAAAATCCTTTCTGACAGTGGATCAACCAGTGTGAATGTTCCCTTAGACCCAACTCTGAAGTGGAGAACATGCAATGCAAATAGGCAAATACATTCGGTCAGATAGCATCCTCCTCCACCCCCCACTCCTTTCTCAAATCACAGAATCATAGAATATCAGGGTTGGAAGGGACCCCAGGAGGGCATCTATTCCAACCCCCTGCTCAAAGCAGGACCAATCCCCAATTAAATCATCCCAGCCAGGCTTTGTCAAGCCTGACCTTAAAAACCTCTAAGTAAGGAGATTCCACCACCTCCCTAGGTAAACCAGTCCAGTGCTTCACTACCCTCCTAGTGAAAAGGTTTTTCCTAATATCCAACCTAAACCTCCCCCACTGCAACTTGAGACCATTACTCCTTGTTCTGTCATCTGATACCACTGAGAACAGTTTAGATCCATCCTCTTTGGAACCCCCCTTCAGGTAGTTGAAAGCAGCTATCAAATCCCACCTCATTCTTCTCTTCTGCAGACTAAATAATCCCAGTCCCCTCTTCTCATAAGTCATGTGCTCCAGCCCCCTAATCATTTTTGTTGCCCTCCGCTGGACTCTTTCCAATTTTTCGACATCCTTCTTGTAGCGTGGGGCCCAAAACTGGACACAGTATTCCAGATGAGGCCTCACCAATGTGGAATAGAGGGGAATAATCACGTCCCTCGATCTGCTGGCAATGCCCCTACTTATACAGCCCCAAATGCCGTTAGCCTTCTTGGCAACAAGGGCAAATAATTCTGCTCATCCCAAGATCCAGTTTAAAACTACCCTCCTTACTTTTAAACTGCACACAGACTAGCACCTCTGTACCTCATAGATAAATCAACAATCACTCAAGGCCTGCCTACATGAGGATGCTCGAGAAAGTTAAGGCAAATTCCCGATGTGGATGCTCTAATTTAGGAGTAAACTGGTTTTAGTTCACTGTAACTTAGGTTTAGTCTGGGATCAACTTTTCGATTAGTACTAAATTCTTTTGACAATGTGGCCCTAAAAATGCAAGCTGAAGAGGAGTTGCTCTGGAATTACCGTAGTGTAAGTACCAGAGCTGTAAGGCCTAGGTATGAGACTTCTCCCCCCATGGGTAAAAGGGAGCAGGCTAGCTCCAGAAGACTTAATTCACATATTGTTTCACCGCTGCGCATTTCTCTCCAATGTTTTATGTTGCATTGTTTGGAATCTGGCTATGTTCTGCTTTTGGAAATTATATGACATGGTGAATGCAGGTGTATTTACATAAAGGAGAGAGAAATTAGGAGAGGTATAACCTGGGGAAGATAAATTGCTCTGAGTTATAGGGTAGGGGTGTCTGATTACTGTGCGCAAGACGCGAGAGGTGCAGGACATCTGAAAGCCTCTGGGTGATTAGAGGATCTGTCCAAAGAAGAAAGGTGACCAAGGAGGTTAAATTGTAGTTTTAGAGCCAGAAGATGGAGGGTGGTCTTGGATAGGGGCTTGAGTTGTATGTTTTATTTATTTTAGAATGGATCCCCTAAACTTATTAAACCTGGCTCTTTTTGCTGCCATTGATTCCCAGCAGATGGGTTACACATGTGAAACTGAAGGTATAGTTGAATCAAAAGGGCTCAGTTCTGCCCTTAGCTAGGGGAGTGTGTAACCCATCGGTGAGGGTGTTATGAGTCACCCTCTGTGCCAATCCACAGGGGATATGAGTTGTTACAGCTTCCAGTACAGAGCCATGGCTCTTCAGTACAAGCTGTAGTGGCTCATGATTTGAGCTCTGGAGGTTCCCAATTCAGGAACACAAGTGCAACTTCCATCAACTTCTGTGGGATGTACACTTGTGCCACTGGTGGCGAAATGAGCCCAGGACTACTGCATAGGTCAGTGCCATAGCAAAGAGGCTGAAAGGAGCTTTTGGACTCTGCTCTTATCTGGTCCCACTGGGTATATGCAAGCCGAAGCAGGATGCACATTTTTTGGGTGTGTAATAACAATGAGGCAGGAGGCATTTGGCTTCATCTAATGCCTCACTGCATACCTTTGCGAAGGAGCTTTACATAACGAAAAAACAGGCTGCGTGACTAATTTCAGTAAGCAAAGTCTACAGCAAGCATGGCTGAGTACAGACACGTGACTTGGCACGTTTCATGGGCTGGTCGGAGAGGTAGTGCGTAGGCAGAGGTCTGCTGCCTGGTATCTAAGCCTGACTGTGCAGCAGAGGCATCTAGTTAGTGACGGGAGGTCAGATGGAGTTCTGATCCAATTCTGACTGATCTGCTTTTGAAAAATCTTTGCTTTTATTCTGACCAGATTAGAGCCGTTTTATCTTATTATCCATGTTGCTTTGATGTCCATCGGACAGTGTTCCAGAGCTTATTGTGGGCTGATTGAAGTTTCCACTTCAGCCAAATAAGTTTTGAATGATCAAAATGGAAGCTGCGTCACCCACAGGAGATGATACCAGTGGTTCCAAATACCTTGCACTGTATTCATTTATATAGTGTATTTTAATACAGAGCCAAACCAAGCTCACCTGCCTGTTCCTTCTTGAAATAGATTGAATATCACACAGGAGAGATTTCAGGTCTCCACAACCTGTATTTCACTCAGTACAATCCTTTCTTCTGGCCATGCAGTGACTTTGATAGAAGCATTTAGATGACACATCTCTTTAAAAGAGATAATAAAACATGGTCACCCTTAAAACATTCTGCTTTTACCTCTTATAACTAGAGAACTGGCACTCTGTGTGCTTTTTAAAGGCTCCAGGCCCCAAACTGTAGTAGTAACTCCCTCCCTCTAACTCAGCTGCCACCAATTGGTGGCCACCAGAACGGGATTTAGGCGCAGACAACCCAGGGGACTGCCTGGGATGCCAGGCTTGGGTGGTGTCAGGCTTGGGGTGCTATTTTTGTTGTTAGCAACAAAAGGGAAAATATAATGTTTGAAGTAACATGTTTCAGGTATTCCGTATGTGGATTCATTTTTCACTAGAATGTTCTGGAACTTTGTAGAATCTTGTAGAACCTTCCAGACTTTCTGAGAATTACATTTTCTTCGAACCTCCTAGAATGTTGTCAGCCAGGCCCTCGCAGGTAGATAAGGGGTGGGGCGCCCCCAGTCAATCAATGACATAAAAATACATATTTCCAGATCCTAGCGTGCAAATTTATCATCTTATATGACAGGGATAAAGCAGGCGTGCAAATCGTGCATTAAAGTTGAGAAATGGGCTGCAAATGCAATTTAAAAATAAGGTGTTCAAACATTTAGCAAATGGAGGGGGCGAGGCACCGAAGATGCTCCTTGCCTGGGGTGCCATTAGGTCTAGGGTCAGCCCTGGTGACCACTGCAACATGACTGCAAAGAACCTTAATTAGTTGAATTCACGCACTACCATCCAAACTCACTCATTAACCACCAAACTGAAGAACAGTCTAGCCCAGGCATCAACCAAGTCTGGAGAGCAAATTTCCAGCACTGGAATGTGCTCTTTTTACTCTCAAGTTAATTTAGTAGCAATAAGTACATAGCCCAGATATACACACCAGCTGGCAAACTCCCTTCATCACCCAGCTGCCTTAGTCTATCCAGCCATGTGTCTCTGCAGCCATTCAGTACAGGGAATCCTGAGGTAATGTTATTTAGTTAACCAAGACAAATTAACAACTCTTTAAGCACTACTGCACTACTTCAGAAGAGTGTTGTAAGAACTAATATTTGGAATATGGTTTAAGCTCCTTGGTCTCTTGCAGAGCACTCAGCTCAAAGCATCCTTATTACTATTATGTATTTTTGTTTCGGTGACACTTTGAGGTCCCAGTTAGGAATCAGGGCCCCAGAGTAAAACAAAGACAACCCCTGCCCTGGAGTCCACAATTAAACACTCAGTAGGAGTCTACTACTACTACTAAATAGCAATTTATTTTCCATAACAAGAAGTCACTTGTAATATTTTATCAAGATCTTTCTGGGACATGCTAGGGATGTGATGGTTCTGTAGACTATTGAGATCCATACATTAGCCACGCTCAGCATTTCCAAACCATAACAGAATATGAAAATAATAAAACAGATTATTTTTGTGAGAGCATTCTCTTGACCAAATAACCCCAAGTTTTCATCATTATGTAATAACCTGCAGGGCTAGAACCAGGGAAGTTCTGGGTCACTGATGCCTCCACATCACTGCAGGAGATCTTAGGTTGGGAGGCTGGGCTCAGCAGGAAGTACTGCTCAGCAGGAACTTAGTGTCAGCTCCTCACAGCCCATTGGTTGGCTAGCACCTGTACAAGTCAGGAAGCCATGATGGGAACTGTCTGAGCAACAGTACAGATTGTCTGCCTATGCCTGCTTCAGATCCTGTGTGTAAGAGACCCCAGACTCCTGCTTCTGATGCTGCCTGCCTTCTGATGCCTGATTCTTAGTTTGACCTTTGGCCTGTTTCGAACTCTGGCCTTCTGGTACCCGACCTGGCCCGACTCCTGCTCTGACCACTAGATATGACTGCCCACGTCCCAGTCGTGACACATTAGCTGTAGTCCAGACTTTGCTGCTGCATGCACATTTTAAAAGCAATTTACATATTCATGTGGATTTCAGCTCACTTTGAAAATTATGGGGAGGGCTTTAACTAAATGACTCCCAATTTACATCCCAAAGTCTACCCCTAACTCTTGTTGAGGCATATGAAGTTTTAAGACAATCTCTTTACGGATTTTTATAGCACTTTGATTATTAAAATAAGCTCTTTATTGGGAGGAGGGTTGTATCCGAGGACCTCTTAATCAGATGACCCCAACTTGAAACACTATCTCTGCCCCGGCTCTAATGTAGGACAACAATACTATTGTGGTGTGTTAGTGCCACCAATGTTAAGGTTGCACCAGGATTTCCATTTTTATAGGGGTGAAAAAGGTCTACAGAATTCTATGTGAGTATCATTTTTAAATGTTTATTGTAAATTGTGCACAGCTTGATTTTTTTCCCCTAAAGTAGTTTGCGGAGGGAAAATATCGCTTGAGGTTTGCCATGTCTATTTAAAACAAAAAGGGGCTATGTGACAAAAATTTTTATAGTGGAGGACATTCCTTTGGGGACTCCTTTTTCACTGAAGTGACAGCACTTGGAGGTGTGGAACTTGTAGGTGGATCCCTTGGTTTGTGTAGATTGGATGAAATGTTGTATAAAGTGGAAAGTTGTTTTCTGTGTTTATTCTTCATGATAAATATAAGGTACTGCTTTGACTACGGAGAGTCTCTTCACATCGCATTAGTCAGTGTTGACTACAGCTAATTGGAATGTTTTTCTTTGCAAAATATGCCTAACTGTTTTTCAGAGATGTATATGTTTCCAGGAAGGTTTTTGAGACTGAGAGACTCTTAATAGCTGAGTGGTTAGGGTACTAGCCTGGGATGAGGGAGACCACTAATATTCAAGTCCCTGTGTTGCCTGATTCAGATCATTCCATAGCAGAGACTTGAAACTGGGTCTCCCATATCCCAGACCAGTATCCTAATCACCAGCCCAGAGAGAACACAAATGAGCACACACTTTCATGAAAACATTTTAAAAGATTTATTTTCATTCCAATTTCAAAACCTCAAAAGTTGCCACAAAACGCAAGTTGGCATCCTCCAGTCAACTCTAATGTGGACCGTACACCCATCCTTAGTGTAGGGCTCTCTAATATGAATATGTTTCTTGTTGTTCAGCAATCATGCTGAAATTGATGGGAGTCCCAACTACTTGCTTTTTTGGATCACCCTCATTCCCATTGTTAAGGAAAGGGGTAAAGAGTATGTGGTATGATTACCTTGCCCTAATGCCGATGCTTACTAGAGTCTTTCATTTTCCCGCTATCTGAATACTATTTTCCTTGACAATACTTCTAAAGGAAAATCTGAGTATGCATGTGGATTTTAGAGCACTTTGAAATATTGGCTCTTAAACTACAAGTTTCCTCTCAGGGCAAAACTTCCAGAAGCAGCCCCTGCATAATGAAGGCAGCAAGCAACTAATGCATACAATACACATTCAGAGGAAGATCGTGGAGGGGAGGACTCAGACTTGCAGTACATGGGTACTCCCTTGCTTCAGTAGCCACAACATGCAAACACTGTGGTCTGCAGCAGAACTCCAGTCCTGCTACATATGTGCAAATGATTTTCTCTAGCTAATGGACTTGGATCTCCAGTGTGGCTCGAGCCAACTTTTACCCTGAATCACATTTTAAATATTGCTTCCTCAAAGGATCAGTGGGTTCTGGACACTAACTGAGATCAATCATGAACAGGTTACGTTAGTCTGGGGAGAATCAGAACCATAGTTTGTGCCCTAAGTGTGTGAAGGGGTGGGTGGGGGGAGAGAAACCTGTACAATTTGGATGCTATGAGAATTTTTTGATGGGGAGGATGTTTCTCAGAAATCCCTGATCAAACATTTGGACCACTAACCCTACTCCAGATCCCCACTAAGCACAGCAATTTTCAAGAAAATCTGAATAAGCATGTGAATTTGAGAACCCTAAAGAAAATCAGCTGTTGAACAGTAAGCTAGTCTCAGCCTTAGACATAGTGGTGCTCCACTATAATTATCAGGTGAGTCCTTGCTAACTACCCAGGTTGATTTATTCATTTTTCTGAAATTAAATTGTTTGTTTGGCTTCACATTTTCCTCTGCATAGAGCCTCACTGCATTCCTGAAACCTAGAGGATGCATGCCTAGGCTATAAATATGACAGTGCATAAAATAAAGGTAATTGGTTGGTCCATAAATATATTAAATAAATGTTGTTGTCCACAAAATTAATGTAATTATGGACCACAAGAAAGTCTCTGGAACATACCTGAGCTGTGTTCTGTTGTTTCTATTTTGAGCCTACAAACACGTATTGCCAGGGATAGTGGAGTGAATGGGAATGTTCATGTAAGTGCTACTGATGCTAGTAAATATTTGAATGGTCAGAAAATTGGATTAGAAAAGGCAGATCCCTATACACATGTATAGCCCCACTGACTTCAGACTCCCTCCTCAGGCCCTACGCTACCAGCACTCCCAGCTACCTTCGAGACACCACTGACATCCTGAGGAAACTACAATCCATCGGTGATCTTCCTGATAACACCATCCTGGCCACTATGGATGTAGAAGCCCTCTACACCAACATTCCACACAAAGATGGACTACAAGCCATCAAGAACACTATCCCCGATAATGTCACGGCTAACCTGGTGGCTGAACTTTGTGACTTTGTCCTGACCCATAACTATTTTACATTTGGGGACAATGTATATACCTTCAAATCAGCGGCACTGCTATGGGTACCCGCATGGCCCCACAGTATGCCAACATTTTTATGGCTGACTTAGAACAACGCTTCCTCAGCTCTCGTCCCCTAACGCCCCTACTCTACTTGCGCTATATTGATGACATCTTCATCATCTGGACCCATGGAAAAGAAGCCCTGGAGGAATTCCACCATGATTTCAACAATTTCCATCCCACCATCAACCTCAGCCTGGTCCAGTCCACACAAGAGATCCACTTCCTGGACACTACAGTGCTAATAAACAATGGTCACATAAACATCACCCTATACCGGAAACCTACTGACCGCTATTCATACCTACATGCCTACAGCTTTCACCATGACCACACCACACGATCCATCGTCTACAGCCAAGCTCTGCGATACAACCGCATTTGCTCCAACCCCTCAGACAGAGACAAACACCTACAAGATCTCTATCAAGCATTCTTACAACTACAATACCCAGCTGCAGAAGTGAAGAAACAGATTGATAGAGCCAGAAGAGTTCCCAGAAGTCACCTACTACAGGACAGGCCTAACAAAGAAAATAACAGAACGCCACTAGCCGTCACCTTCAGCCCCCAACTAAAACCCCTCCAACGCATTATCAAGGATCTACAACCTATCCTGAAGGATGACCCAACACTCTCACAAATCTTGGGAGACAGGCCAGTCCTTGCCTACAGACAGCCCCCCAGCCTGAAGCGAATACTCACCAGCAACCACATACCACACAACAGAACCACTAACCCAGGAACCTATCCTTGCAACAAAGCCCGTTGCCAACTGTGCCACATATCTATTCAGGGGACACCATCACAGGGCCTAATAACATCAGCCACACTATCAGACGCTCGTTCACCTGCACATCTACCAACGTGATATATGCCATCATGTGCCAGCAATGCCCCTCTGCCATGTACATTGGTCAAACTGGACAGAGTCTACGTAAAAGAATAAATGGACACAAATCAGATGTCAAGAATTATAACATTCATAAACCAGTTGGAGAACACTTCAATCTCTCTGGTCATGTGATTACAGACATGAAAGTTGCGATATTACAACAGAAAAACTTCCAATCCAGACTCCAGCGAGAGACTGCTGAATTGGAATTCATTTGCAAATTGGATACAATTAACTTAGGCTTGAATAGAGACTGGGAGTGGCTAAGTCATTATGCAAGGTAACCTATTTCCCCTTGTTTTTTCCTACCCCCCCACCTCCCCCGTTCCTCAGACATTCTTGTTAAACCCTGGATTTGTGCTGGAAATGGCCCACCTTGATTATCATACACATTGTAAGGAGAGTGATCACTTTAGATAAGCTATTACCAATTACCAACAGGAGAGTGGGTTTGTTGGGGCGGGGGGGGGGAGGAGAGAAAACCTGGATTTGTGCTGGAAATGACCCACCTTGATTATCATACACATTATAAGGAGAGTGGTCACTTTACATAAACTAAGGTACATAAGATACCAAAGGATGCGATGGGAAGAAATTATTTAATTGCCTATATAGTGATGCTAGGAGCATGTGAAATAAACAAGAGGAATAGGAATTGTTCATTTGAGTATAAATTCAAACTTCTAATAATTACTGAAATCTGTTGGGAAGATTTTCATGGTTGGAATGTTAAAATCAATGGCTATAGTCTATTTAGGAAGGATCGAGTGGACAAAAAGGGAAAGGAGTGTGGCACTCCATGTCAAAAATGACATTACCTGTTTCCGAACCTCTGACAGCTCTTAAGCAAATGATCTTGAATGCCTGGCGATCAATGTTCTGACATATACAATGCAATATGAGGTTGGTGTCTGCTAGAGACCACCAAATCACACTGAAGAACAGGATGGCCCATTCCTTAAGTATCTATCTATAATATGTCAGGAAAAAAAGCTGCATTCTCATGAGTGAGTAACATGCTGAAGATCTCATGGTGCTAGTACTAAAGCATCCTCAGAATTTCTAAAAATTATGGATGACAAATTCCTAACTTAAAAAGTATCTCATCTAACATGGGGGAATTCAGTGTTAGACGTCATCTTGACAAATAGTGGAATTGATCACAGAAGTAAAAATTAGTGGTAATTCAGATACAAGTGATCATGACTTGTTTAGGTTTATGTGGAAATAAAATAAAGTCCAAACCAGTAATATATATAGTTGGCAGTTTTAAAAGAGCCAATTTCACAAAGCTGAAAACAACTACATGTCCAATCAGTTGCGAGAGAGAATTTTAACAGAAAAATGAGAATTGGGAACTGTTTAAGAACATTTTACTAGATGCCCAAACAGCCACAATAGAGAGAGAAGGGCACACTGCTTAAAAAATCAACCTTGCTTAGAGGGGAAGTAAAAATGTATGTGTGTATATACGTACACACACACACAAATGAAAGAAATGGAACAAAGGGAAAGTTGATAGTAATGAACACAAAACAGATGAATTTATGGAATTGTAGAAAAATGACAAGGGGAGTCAAAGGATACAAGGAGAACACTATGGCTAGCAGAGTTGAGGACAAAAAAAAAGAAATTCTTAAAATCCATATTAAATGGATAAAAAAAAGGCTAACTGATAGATCTAAATGTTGTAAACATGGAATTGTCAGAGAGTAGGTGTGTTTCTAGCAAGGTGGTGAGGAGACTGGTTCTTGGCCCTATTCTGTTTAATGTTTTTATCAATGACCTGGAAGAAAACACATAATAGTCACTGATAAAGTTTGCAGATAAGACAAATATTGGAGAAGTGGTAAATAATGAGGGCAGATCACTGATACAGGATGATCTGGATTGCTTGGTAAGCTGGGTGGCAAGCAAACAATGAGTTTTACTATGGCTAAATGTAAATGTACACACCTAGGAACAAAGAATGTAAGCCATATTTACAGGATGGAGGACTCTGTCCTATGAAGCAGTGACTAAAAAAGACTTGGTAGTCATGGTGGATAATCAGCTGAACATGAGCTGCCGCCCGCAGCTTCTACTGGCCGCGGTTCATCGTTCCCAGCCAATGGGAGCTGCGGAAAGCGGCGCGGGCTGTAGGGATGTGCTGGCCGCCCTTCCCGCAGCTCCCATTGGCCGGGAACGGTGAGCTGTGGCCACTGGGAGCTGTGGGCGGCCATGCCTGCAGACAGTCAATGTAAACAAACTGTCTGGCAGCCTGCCAGTGGATTACCCTGATGGTCTGCGTGTGGCCTGCGGGCTGCAGGTTACCCACCACTCTGCTAGGGGCTGTACAAATACAGAACAAAGAGAGTCTAAGTCCCAAAGGGTTTGCGATCTAAGTATAAGATGAGATAAGATATAGACGGGGGAGACTTTTCACTGAGAGCAATAAGGCCTTGTTTACTTTCCTGTTTCTGCCACTGAGTCCTTTATGGTTTTCTTGTAAATGCCACTTTGGCCAATATTTTTAAAGTGTCTACTGATTTTTGGATGCTTTCAACTGAAAGTGTGGGGGCTCCGTGCTGTATGAAAAATGGGCATCCAAAATAAGTGGATAATTTGGAAAATGTTGGCCTATAATAGACACTGCCTCAGTTTCTTTCTCTGTTTTTTTAAAGAAGGATAATGATGTCCTCCTGAAAGCAACTTGAAATCTATGGATGAAAAGTGATTTGAGTGGTAAGTCTTTACTGCCGTGCAGATACATTGTTTCTTCAGTGCATTTTTCCCTATCCCAGTCCACTTGTTTTTCTGATTATGCCTTTGAGGGTATGTCTACACAGTGGAAAAAACAAACAGGGCAGCAAGTCTCAGAGCCTGGATCAACTGGCAGTTTTCTGTGCTTTGAAAATGGGGAATTTTTCAAAGCAGCGTTAGAATGTCCATTGATGTCTGAAAACCATGCCCAGTATTTGTCTGCTTCCTGAAACTATAAAGCATCTCATTCATGACAAAGCTCCTTGCCTGGCTTCAAAATGTCATGGCTCTCTCTCCCTATCCCCTCCAGTAAACCCAGAACTTCCAAAATCCTTGCACTTTGTTACTTTATGGAGCAGCCTGCAGCTGCCTGAAAAGCAACTGAATTCACAGGAAAGTCTCAAGCATTTTGTCCTTAATGTTGCAATAGTTGCAGAGTGGTTGTGTGCCTACCAATCTGCTTTGCCTGTGGAGCTATGAACATCAGAGCAGGGCCACACCACAGCTAAGTCTAAAGGCTTGTCTAGACACACAAGTTGCACCAGTATAGGATTTATTGAGATTATATATATATATATATATATGACTCTATTTCAATGTCATTCATTCACACCATGCTGCTTATATTGGTGCAGGTCTCAGTGCTTGTGTCCGCACAGTAGCACATTGTACTGCTAACAGCATGGTATGCTGTGAGTAGGTATCTGTGTCCTCTGCACTGCCTGTGAGCACACTGTCCTGGGGGAAACTTTTGCAGTGTATTATGGGATACCTGCTGGCATTATCGGGAGTTGGGGGGTCAAACGTCCAGGATTCCCTTTTATCTATTCCAGAATCCTCCATTCACCTGTGCCATTTTGAGACTTCTCTCCACCAACATGAATGAGGCGCAGAGGAATTCAGCGCTCTTGTCCATTGTGACGTCAGGATACTAGGAAGGATACTGCAGGTAGGTGGACTTGACAAAGAAGAACTCTCATGGGATGACAATGGGTATAATCCTATTTGCTCTGTTTGCATAATGTCTTCACTTGGTGCAAGGATGTTTCAGGGCTCATCCAACAAGCACTGAATGGTGGGCCTGGGTTGTTATGCAGACCTGGGATGACCAGTAATGCTCCAGAGCTTCATGATACAGAAGGCAGCATTCCTGGAGTTGTGTGCTGATCTAGCCCCAGGCCCTGCAGCGCAGGAACAGTGGTATGAGAGCTCTTCTTAGTGTGGAGAAACAAGTGGTGGTTGCAACATGGAAGCTTGCAACTCCACATTGCTACCAGTTAGTGGGGATTCAATTGGGGCTGGGAAAATCAACAGTGAGGGGTGCACTTGTCATCAAAATCTGCAAGGCAATAAATCATGTTCTACTCTACATGGTGGTCAGGGTGTACAGGAGATCATAGATGGCTACAAGCAGTTAGATTTCCCTAATTGTGGTGGAGCTATAGACAGGATATATGTATTAATTCTTGTCCCCCTCAACTACTCTGAGTACATAAAAAGGAAGGGGGACTTCTTGATGCAGGCCTTGATAGATCAGCAGGGATGCCTTGCTGCCATTAAGATCAGCTGATACAGTAAAGTCCATATTCCAGAATATTCAGAACTACTGGACAGGCAGAAAGCGGGACTTTTTTCCTAGACAGTCCAACTGATGATAGAGTTTCTGTGCTAATCATGATTGTGGATTATCCTGTTTATCCTTATTTCCCTGGCATCTGAAGATGTACAACAGATGGACAGAAGCAAGGAGCAGTTTAATTATTACCTAAGTAGCTGAAGAATGAATGTGGAGTGCACTAATGAAGCTGAAGGACAGGTAGAGAAGTCTCATGACACAACTTGAGCATAGTGAGGAAAATATTTCATCTGTTCTATCTGCCTCTTGGGAACTGCATAACATTTTGTGAAACTAAGGGAGAAATAAATAAATAGACTCATAGATTCCAAGGCCAGAAGGGACCCCTGTGATCATGTAGTTTGACTTCCTGTATAACACAGGCCATAGAACTTGCCCCAAATAATTCTTAGAGCAGATCTTTTAGAAAAATGCCAAATCTTGATTTCAAATTTCCAGTGATGGAGAATTGACCACAGCACTTAGCAAATTGTTCTAATGGTTAATTATCCTCACTGTAAAAAATGTATACCTTATTTCCAGTCTGAGTTTGTCTGGCTTCAACTTTCAGCCACTGGAGTATGTTATGCCTTTCTTTGCTAGACTGAAGAGCCCATTATTCAACATTTGTTCCCCATACAGGTCCTTACAGATTGTAATCTGTGGTGTTAATGTGGCATTCAGAGAATGAATAGAATCTCCAGGGTGTTGGAGCTGACTGTTGGAGGAGGCAGTTGGTTTTAGGGTAGCCTGATAGATTGAGTTAAGGTGCTCTGTATATATGTTAACCATGTATCGAACAAAGACTTTTAAATTACTAGCAATGAATTATTATTAGGACTAGTGGCTTACTTGAATATAAAACAACACATGGTACCAGGAGTTAAGGAAGTGATAAAAAGAACTAGAAGAAATTAAACAAGCAAACAAACAAAACTCTGAGGTAAAAGTTACTCAGAAGTGAAAAACAAGTTTGAATGAAATAAGATGGATCAGTTAAGGGTTCCCACATTTCTAAAAATGTTAAGAAACGCTGCAGACAACTGAAAAAGTTTAAACAAGAATTTGATTAATTTTTGATGGCATTTGGATCTACTCATAAGGAAGATGAACAAAAGATTGCCATCTTTTTGATACAGAAGCAATTTCATTATATAATTCATTTGCTCTTAATGTTGTAGACCAAGCTGACTATGAGTTTGTGTTAAATTGAGGAATATTGTTTATCAAAAAGAAATGAAACATCTGAAAGATTTAAGTTTCACTCAAAAATTTAATGAAAGAAGCAACTTTTTGAAGAATTTTTAACAGATCTAAAGATAAGTGTGACACGTTCACCACTTTTATAATCTTATGATATATTTTGTACAAAGTATGCCTTGTGAGGTTTCATTTGAAAACACATAATCTGCTGAATATTATTATCCTCTTGAAATGTGTGTAATATCTCTGCATGTAAAATTATGAGATTTTTACTGTATGATTGCTACTGAAATATATTGTAGTTCTGGGTAATGCCCACAAACCATTTTCTCAGAGACAAAGACACACAAGCATGCCAGCAAGGTGCTAAAAAGCCATCACCTAGTTAACTATCCATTCACCAGCAGGGGAGAAGGTATAAATAAGAAATTTACATTGCATCGCAGGAACATTTCAAACCTCACGTGCACAAGGGACTGCGTGTCATCATGACTCAGCAAGGATGTTTCTAGCACAAGAAATTGAGTTATACAGGGGAAGGAAAACACTTCATTTCACCTCTCTTCCTTCCATCTCTTGTCATGACAACAATGACTCTGGAAAGGGATGCAACCTATGAAATGCATTACAGTTTATGGTCAGTGAGCCATTTTGCTTTTAATTTCATTTAGGTATCAGCTTGAATTTTTATCTTTTTATTTCTTTTGTGACCAATCCTGACATATGCATCTATACTTGTAATCACTTAAAATTTATCTTTCTGTAGTTAACAAACTTATTGTTTTATTTTAACCAGTGTGTGGGGAACCTCTACTTGAGAATACGAGGCTGGTGCATAATCATAACCGAGTGTTGGAATCACAGATTTATGATGAGCTTACACTGTCCTGGAGGGTATTGAGCAGTGCAAGACACATTTCTGGGGAACAAGGCTGGGACTGAAGAATATGAAGGTGTTGCCTTGTATAAACTCATGAATGGCTGGGAGAGCATTCATGTAACATAGCTGGGAGTGATTTTACATGCTAGTGGCTGTGTGTGAGCAGGCCAGGTATGTCTGTTCTGACAGCAAAGCAGTGTAAAAGGCACCTCAGACTATTGAGTTAAGGGGACACTACTGTTCAATAGTCCAGATTGTACTCTGGGGAATGTCACAAGAAGTCAGATGTGTAATTTCCAGAATCTGAGTGAATGATATAAGATCAAAGTGTGATGGGTATAAAAGAGTAGTGTAAGAAAAAGACTGTTAGAAGTGCCAGCTCTAAATCTGGGTGGGAAAAAACAGTGAGAAACACAATCATTTTGGCAAATACCATTGGAGCAAAAAAGTCTATTGCTATTTACATTTAACACACCTTTTGGATGTTACTGTTATAAAAGATTACCTTTTAGATTGTGTTCCGCTCCAGGGATATTTCACAGAGCAATAGAAAAGATTTTTGAAAATATAGATGGCATACCAGTGTACATAGATGATATAATAATATGGGAAGAATTTTAGAAGAACCTGGTTTAAGATAAACTAAAGCATTATCTAGAATAAAAAGAAGGCAGCTTGAAAATTAACAAAAATAAATGTAAATTTAGAGTGCAAGAATTAACATTTCTAGGAGAAAAATGGACCAGTGAGAGATTACAGATTTATCCATGGTGGATACAAGCCATTGATAAGTATTGCTTACCCAAAAGATGTTTCCTGTGAAGATAAGGCGTCATTACAGAAATTTTTGGGTATGGTTAATTTTGTAGGAAAACACATACTTAACCTAGCAAAAGAAAATAAGAACAGCCATAGTTGGTCAGACCAAAGGTCCATCCAGTATCCTGTCTTCTGACAGTGCCCAATACCAGATGCTTCAGAGGGAATGAACAGAACAGGCAATCATCAAGTGATCCAACCCGTTGCCCATTCCCAACAAAGGCTTAATGGAAATGGAACTGTCTGTTACCCGCAAAAATCTAGGGCACCCTGCCTATACCCTAATGAGGGCTCAAGGCATGATCCAATCCATTTAGGCACCTCCACCCTTTCCCTTCTGAGGGCTCAGGGTATAATGCACCTACCCACCGGACTCAGGAGGAATCCTAGTCAATGTAAGTACCCTCCCTTTACCTCGGGGCTCAGGGCTCTATGGGTCTGCGGAAACTTTTCCCAGTGAAAGAGCCTTAAACAGCTGTCCTCTAAACATCTATTTATTAGCAACACACACAGAATACATATACCAAGCAAATCTCTTATGCTCACCACTTCCAATATACAGACAAATTTCACGCAATGGCCAGTCAGGATGCACTCATCTGTGGTTTCCTGGCGATTCCTCTGTACATCACGGTCATGCAGAGGGGTTAGAGTTCCAGCAGCTTGATGTTGAACTGCAGTCCAGAAGTGATTCCCAAAGAGCATTGTTTTTCATTTATATTATAGAGGTAAAACTAGCTCCCTCCTTCAAATTTACTTAACCTATCACATTATCCCACTCTCCTAAATAACAAAAATTTAACCAATTACACACTGGAACCTATGTGTCCTTCTTCCTGCCCAAGTTTTTTACATTTTATCTTTCATGCCCACATTGTAACTTAGTTGTGACCTTCTCTGTTTATGCAGAGAGTCAGCATAAAAACGCTGGTCAGAGCTTATTTTATCATTTTATTGAGTCTCTTTCTGTATCCTCCCTAATTTCCCAGCGCTGGGTGTCTCCACTTTACAACCTTGGTGGTTATAACTCTCATGAGGGACATTCCTGAGCTAGGGGGTGCTTTATCATCAGCAGAACATTCTTTTTTGCAATTTTAGTGGTGAACTCCCTGAGTTTCACAGAGGGCTGGTTTAATATGGGGGTGAGACGTTGATCAGGCCTCAGGCCTACAGTCAACACCAGCAAGAATTTAAACAGCTTAAGCAACTAATAAAAACAGATCCAATATTAAAACTAATTGACAGTAATGGACTTACAAAATTGTCTTCAAATAAGGCCCAGGAGCAGTTCTATTACAGAAGTATGGTGATCGATGGGAACCAGTTGTTTGTGCATCTACAGCCATGTCAAAAATGGAATGTCAGTATGCCTCAATAGAAAAAGAGGCTTTGGCACTGGTTTTTGTACACAAAAAAATTCACATATTTATATACATTTATATATGTACTGGCAGAAACAGATCATAAACCATTAGTTAATATTTCAAAAAGGAACATGACAGACATCCTCCCTCAGTTCCAAAGATTATTTTTTCAATTGAATTTATGATTTAAAATTAGAATATCACTCAGGCAAATCATTAATTGTTGCTGATACTCTTTCTAGCACTTATTATGTAACCCATGTAATCGAAGATGATGTGGTACGTGTAGATGTACTTAAATTGTTTCCTATATGAGGAAGAAATTGCACAAGCAACTAGACAGGACGGGAATTCGCAAAGGATTATTGCAGCTGTTAAAAAAGGATACAATAAAAAATACCCAAACCAAATAATTTATTCAAGACTTATCAGTAATTGAAGGAATTCCGTTTAAAGGTACGAGAATAGTAATTTCTTTAGAATTAACTGCAGAGATGTTGAAATGCATACATGAAGGACATTTAGGCACAGGAAAGTGTAAACGTAGAGTAAGAGAGGTTCTGTACTGGCCTCTAATGAATGAAAACATAGAGGAATATATACAAAAAAATTGATGTATGTCAAAAATAGAGAAATAGTCTAAGCAACCTATGCCATTTATTCAAGAAAACTTCAGACCTTGGTCTAAAATAGGTTTAGATCTATTTGAATATAAAGGACATGCATATGTTATAGTTCTTGATTATTTTTCACATTTTCCTGCAATATCTATACTAGAAAACATATTTGCCAAACAAGTCACTAATCAAATTAAATCACTTTTTTGCAAGGTATGGCATTCCAAATATGATAATGACTGATAATGGACCTCAATTTCACAGTCAAGTTTTTAAAAGTTTTGCCATAACATATGATTTCAGACATATTACATCAAGTCCAGGTTACCCACAATCTAACGTGCTAGTCTAAAATGGTGTTAAAATAGTGAAAATATTACTAATAAAGCCTGAAGAAATGAATACTGATTTATATTTGACATTATTAAATTATAGACCATTGTTATTACAACAAGGTTTATCACTTGCATAGTTGTTGCTTAACAGAAAGCTTAGAAACAGATTACCATTTTTTTCAAGAAGGCTATAAGGAAAGGAATATGTTTAAGTATCAATTGTGTGTGTATCAAAAGAATTATTTCGATAGAGGAGTACATAAACTACCTTATTTGAAAACAAATGTTAGAGTATGTATAATGGTAGAAATTGGGCTCAGAAAGCCACTGTAACAAAAGTGGAAGCACCTCAATCTTATGCTGTCATGACTAAGTATATAGATGAAATTGGAGACATTTGCAATTGTTACCAGGCTCAGCTGAAAGAACAAACAATATAGTATGGCAAAAAGAGCAGCAAGAAAATGAAAATGACACCATTCCTCTAAGTAATGAGAACCACTTCAATAACACAGCAAATATAAAAGTTAAATGGACATTATGTCAAAGGAGAACTGTTAAAATAATTCTGATATAAAAACAAATTTTTGCTAAAAAGAAAAGAGATGTGATGTTAAGGGAATGAATCCAGGTTGTGGGAGCTGACAGATGGAGGAGGCAGTTGGTTTTAGGTTAGACAGACAGATGGACCTGAGTTAAGATGCTCGGTGTATATTTTAACTATCTATCTAATAAAGATTGTTAAGTAACTAGCAATGAATTATTATTAAGACTAGTGGATTATTTGAATATAAAAGAACACATAATCAAGTCACCCCTTAACCTTCTCTTTGTTAAGCTAAAAAGACTGAGCTTCTTGAGTCTATCACTATAAAGTATGTTTTTTAATCATTCTCATGGCTCCTCTCTGAACCCTCTCCAATTTATCAACCTCCTTCTTGAATTGTGAACAACAGAAGTGGGCTCAGTTTTCCAGAAGTGGTCTCACCAGAGTCAAATGCAGAAGGAAAATAACCTCTTTACTCCTACTCGATTTTCCCCCATTTATGCATCCCAGGATCGCATTAGCTCTTTTGGCCACAGCATCACACTGGGAGCTCATGTTCAGTGGAATATCCACCACAACCCTGAAATCTTTTTTCAGAGTCACCCATCCTGTAAGTATGGCCTAGATTCTTTGTTCCCACATGTGTATATTTACATTTACAACACATATTGTTTGCACATGCCCAGTTTGCCAAGGAATCAAGATCATTCTGTACCTGTAACCCCTTGATTGCTTACCATTCCTCCCATTTCTGTGTCATCTGCAAATTTTATCAGTGATGATTTTATCTTTTCTTCCATAAATGTTAAATATGTTGATAACAATGTTAAAAAGGCGGGTCAAAAACTGATCCTTGCGGGATCCCACTAGAAATACACCAGGTCAATGGTGATTTACAATTACATTTTGAGACCTATCAGTTAGCCAGATTTTAATCCATTTAATGTGTGCCATATTAATTTTATATATTTCTAGTTTTTAATCAAAATGTCATCCAGTACCAGGTCAAATGCCTTATAGATGTCTAAGTATATTACATCAACGCTACTTTATCAACTAAACTTGTAATCTCATCAAAAAATATATCAAGTCAATTTGACAGCATCTATCTTCCATTAACCCATGTTGATTGGCATTGATTATATTATCATCCTTTAATTTTTTATTAATCAGGTCCAGAATCAGCTGCTCCATGCCCGGGATTGATGTCAGATTGACAGGCCTATAATTAACTAGGACATCCCATTTATCCTTTTGAAATATTGGCACAAAATTAGCTTTTTTCTTGTCTTCTGGAACTTCCTTGCTGTTTCAAGGCTTATTGAAAATAAACATGTATGGTCCACCAAGCTCCTTAGCCAGCTTTTAAAAACTCTTGTGCAAAATAGCTGGACCTGTCTATCTCAACATTCTCTTGAGATACTTGTGGAAATGAAAGTGATTGCAGAGCCATTGGCCATTCTGTTTGAAAACTCGTGGTGATCGGGGGAGGTCCCAGATGATTGGAAAAAGGTAAATATAGTGCCCATCTTTAAAAAAGGAAAGAAGGAGAATCCGGGGAACTACAGACCGGTCAGCCTCACCTCACCTCATTCCCTGGAAAAATCATGGGCCAGGAATCCATTTTGAAGCACTTGGAGGAGAGGAAGGTGATCAGGAACAGTCAACATGGATTCACCAAGGGCAAGTCATGCCTGACCAAACTGATTGTCTTCTATGATGAGATAACTGGCTCGGTGGATATGGGGAAAGCGGTGGACATGATATATCTTGACTTTAGCAAAGCTTTTGGTATGGTCTCCCACAATATTCTTGCCACCAAATTAAAAAAGTATGGATTGGATGATGGACTGTAAGGTGGATAGAAAGCTGGCTAGGATCGTTGGGGTTAATGGGTAGTGGTCAATGGCTTGGTGTCTAGTTGGCAGCCAGTATCAAAGAGAGTGCCCCAGCGGTCAGTCCTGGGGCTGGTTTTGTTCAACATCTTCATTAGTGATCTGGATGTTGGGATGGATTGCACCCTCAGCAAGTTCACGGATGACACTAAGCTTAGGGGAGAGGTAGATACACTGGAGGGTAGAGATAGGGTCCAGAGTGACCTAGAGAAATTGGAGGATTGGGCCAAAAGAAATCGGATGAGGTTCAACAAGGACAAGTGCAGAGTCCTGCACTTAGGACAGAAGAATTCCATGCGCTGCCCCAAGCTGGGGACCGACTAGCTAAGCGGCAGTTCCGCAGAAAAGGACCTGGGGATGAGAAGCTGGATATGAGTCAACAGTGTGCCCTTGCTGCCAGGAAGGCTAACAGCGTATTGGGCTGCATTAGTAGGGGCGTTGCCAGCAGATCAAGGGAAGTGATTATTCCCCTCTATTCAGCACTGGTGAGGCCACATCTGGAGTATTGCATCCAGTTTTGCCCCCCGCCCCCCCACTACAGAAAGGATGTGGACAAATTGGAGAGAGTCCAGCAGACGGCAACGGAAATTATTAGGGGGCTGGGGCACATGACTTATGAGGAGAGGCTGATGAAACTGGGCTTATTTAAAGAGTGAGGGGGGCTTTGATAGCAGCCTTCAACTACCTGAAGGGGGGTTCCAAAGAGGATGGAGCTTGGCTGTTCTCAGTGGTGGCAGATAACAGAACAAGGAGCAATGGTCTCAAGTTGCAGCGGGGGAGGTCTAGGTTGGATATTAGGAAAAACCTTTTCACTAGGAGGGTGGTGAAGCACTGGAATGGGTTACCTAGGGAAGTGGTGGAATCTCCATCCTTAGAGGTTTTTAAGGCCTGGCTTGACAAAGCCCTGGCTGGGATGATTTAGTTGGGACTAGTCCTCCTTTGAGCAGGGGGTTGGACTAGATGACCTCCTGAGGTCTCTTCCAACCCTAATCTTCTATGATTCTATGACTACATCTGTTTTTTCCTAAATATGAACAGAAATACTTACTGAACATTTGTCTTTTCTACATTATTACAGATAATTTTATTATTTCCATCTAGTAATGGAGCAGTACCATTTTTAGGGTTCTGTTTGTTCCTTATATACTTTTTAAAAAACCCTCCTTATTGTCCTTAGCTCTGCTGGCCATAGATTTCTCCTTGTGCTTCCATTATCAGTTTTATACAATTCCTAGCTTCTGACTGATATTCATGACTGTTAACTTCCCCCTTCTTGCATCAGTTATATTTTATTGTTTACAGCTGCCTTCACTTCTCTTTTAATCAAGGCAGGCTTTTAAACTAATATGGCCTTCTTCCTTGGTTGTCAGATCATGGCATTTGGAGCATCTAATAAATTCTTAAACAATTACCAATTATCATTTACATGTTTCTGATTAAATTTTTCCTCACAGCTGATTTTGTTTTATAGTTTTCAAGTTTGTGAAACTGCCCTTTTAAAACCATACTACTGGTCTGGACTTTACTCTATTTGCACAGGGTCAAATACAGTAAATCATACAGTCAAATATAGAAAAGTCTTAAATACATCAAAGAGTTCCATAGAATCACTATGGATAGAAATTCCATGCTTGAACAATAAGGGAATAGCAGTAGGAATTTACTACTGACCATTTAACCAGGATGGTGGTGATGATTATGAAATGCTCAGGGCGATTAGAGAGGCTACAAAAACAGAAAACCCAATAATAATGACAGGTTTCAGAATAGCAGCCGTGTTAGTCTGTATTCTCAAAAAGAAAAGGAGTACTTGTGGCACCTTAGAGACTAACCAATTTATTTGAGCATAAGCTTTCGTGAGCTACAGCTCACTTCATCGGCAGCCGATGAAGTGAGCTGTAGCTCACGAAAGCTTATGCTCAAATAAATTGGTTAGTCTCTAAGGTGCCACAAGTACTCCTTTTCTTTTTGCCAATAATAATGGGGATTTCAGCTATCCCTATGTTGACTGGAAACATGTCACCTCAGAATGTGGAGATAAAATTTCTTGACAACATTCATGATCATTTCTTGGAACATCTAGTCCTGGAACCAATGCTTAATTTGTGCTTGGGCTTGCCACGGCTGAGCCCCGGCACTGCTAGGCTTGGCGTTCATAGTCCTGGCACATCTGGGCTATCTGCATCAGTTATGAATGTAAAAAAAATGATTGAGCCCCAGCACCTAAATGCTTGAGCCCTGGCACCTCTTTCATTACAAATTAAGCACTGTCTGGAGCCCACAAGGGGAGAAGCAATTCTTGATTTAGCTCTAAGTGGCACACAGAATCTGCTCTAACAAGTGAATACAGAAGAACTGCTTGGTGGTAGCAACCATAATGTAATTAAATTTAACATCTTTGTAAGGGGGAAAATACCAAGGAAACCCATCACAGTAGCAATTACACAAAACAAAAAGGCTAGTTAAATGGAAATTAAAAGGAACAGTCACAAGAGTGAAATTCCTGCAAGCTGCATGGAATTTTTTTTAAAAACAACATCGTAGAGGTTCAAACCATATGTATACCCCAAACTACGCCCCCCCCCCCCCCCGCAAAAAAAAACAACCACAGTCAATGGACCACAAAATGCCACCAGGGGTAAGCAACAGAATAAGAAGTGGTTAGAGAGAAAAAAAAGACATCTTTTCAAAATTGGAAGTCAAAACCTACTGAGGAAAATAGAAAGGAACATAAAGGCTGGCAAGTATAATTAGGCAAGCCAAAAAAGAATTTGAAGATCAACCAGCAAAAGACAGGAAAACTAACCATCATTTTCTTAAGTACATCAGAAGCAGGAAGCCTACCAAACAATCAGTGGGCCACTAGACCATCAAGATGCTAAAAGAGCACTAAAGGAAGCCAAGGCCATTGTGGAGAAACAAAATGAATTCTTTGCTTTGGTTTTCACTGCAGAGGTTATGAGGGAGATTCCCACACCAAAGCCATTCTTTCTAGATGACAAATCTGAAGAACTGTACCAGACAGAGGTGTCACTAGAGGAGGTTTTGGAACAAGTTGATAAATTAAACAACAAGAAATCACCCAGACTAGATAGTATTCACCCAAGAATTCTGAAGGAGCTCAAATATGAAATTGCAGAACTATTAGCAGTGGTATGTAACAAGAAAAGGACTACTTGTGGCACCACTGAAATCAGCTTCTGTACCAGATGACTGGTGCATAGCTAATGTAATGACAATTTTAAAAAAAAGGCTCCATAGGTGATTTTGGCAATTTCAGGCTGGTAAGCCTAATGTCAATACCAGGCAAATTGCTTGAAACTATAATAGAAAAGTATCGGGGGTAGCCGTGTTAGTCTGGATCTGTAAAACCGGCAAAGAGTCCTGTGGCACCTTATAGACTAACAGACATATTGGAGCATAAGCTTTCGTGGGTGAATACCCACTTCGTCGGATCTGATTAAATGGGTATTCACCCATGAAAGCTTATGCTCTAATACATCTGTTAGTCTATAAGGTGCCACAGGATTCTTAGACACAATAATAAAAAATGGAATGATCAGACATACAGAGGAACACGACATGTTGGGGGGAAAGTCAACAGGGCTTTTTAAAGGGAAAGCACGCCTCACCAATCTATTGGAATTCTTTGAGGGAGTCAACAAACATATGGATAAGGGTAATCTAGTGGATATAGCGTACTTGGACTTTCAGAAAGCCTTTGACAAGGGCGCTCACCAAAGGGTCTTAAGCAAAGTAGGCAGAAGTGGGATAAAAGATAAAGGTACTTTCATGGATCGGTAACTAGTTAAAAGAAAGGAAACAAAGGGTAGGAATAAATTATCAGTTTTCAGAATGGAGAGAGGTAAATAGTGTTGTCTCCCAGTGGTTTGTATTGAGACAAATACTGTTCAACATATTCATAAACGATCTGGAAAAAGGGGTAAATAGTGAGGTGGCAAAATTTTCAGATGATACAAAACTACTCCAGATAGTTAAGTCCAAAGCAGACTGCAAAGACTTACAAAGGGATCTTACAAAACTAGGTGACTTGTCAACAAAATGGCAGATGAAATTCAATAGTGATAATTGCAAAGTAATGCATATTTGAAAACATTGTCCCAACTACACATACAAAATGATGGGATCTAAATTAGCTTTTATCACTCAAGAAAGAGATCTTGGAATCACTGTGGATAGTTTTCTGAAAACATCTGCTCAGTGTGCAGTGTCAGTCAAAGAAGCTAACAGTGTTAGGAACAGTTAGGAAAGGGATAGAAAATAAAGCAGAAAGTATCATAATGCCACTATATAAATCCATGGTACTCCCACACCTTGAATACTGTGTGCAGTTCTGGTTGCCCTATCTCAAAAAAGATATATTGGAATTGGGAAAAGTACAGAGAAGGGCAACAAAAATGATTAGGGGTTTCGAACAACTTCAATATGAGGAGAGATTAAAAAGACTGGGACTGTTCATCTTAGAGAAGAGATGGCTAAGGGGGAATGTGATAGATGCCTATAAAATGATGAATTGTATTGAGAAAGTGAATAAGGAAGTGTTATTTACTCCTTCACATAACACATAGAACAGGGGTCACACAGTGAAATTAATAGGCAGCACGTTTAAAACAAACATAAGGAAGTACTTTTTCACACAATGCACAGTTGAACTTGTTGCCAGGGGATGTTGTGAAGACCACAAGTATAACTGGGTTCAAAAGAGAATTAGATAAGTTTATGGAGGATAGGTCCATCAATAGCTATTGTTCAAGATGGTTAGGGATGCAACCCCATGCTCTGGGTGTGCCTAAATGTCTGACTGCCAGAATCTGAGACGGGACTACAGGGAATGGAACACTTGATGAATTGCCCTGTTCTTTTAATTCGCTCTGAAGCACCTGGCACCAATCACTGTCAGAAGACAGGATACTGGATTAGATGCACCATTGGTCTGACCCAGTATGGCCTTTCTTATATACATTATAAATGTGATCAAGTCATGATCACTTATACCTAAGCTACCATTAACTTTTTAGTTCTGTGATCAGTTCCTCTTTATGTGTCAACATGAGGTCTCATATGGAATCTCCTATGTTTGATGCAACACATTGAGTTAGGAAATTGTCATCTGTAATGCTTTTACCTGTCTGGGAAAGTGAAGTGAAGAGGTGTCTGATAATTTGGAGCAGCCAGACCACTTACCAGTGAAGTTAGGAGGAGGGAAACTCAAAACTTAGAGGGTGAGCCATAGTTTTCTAATAGTTTCTTATCCTCATAGCCTTGAAGGTGTTTCTTTGCAATTGCCTTCAATAGAGGTAAATCATGTGTACAATGACACAGTAACATAAGGATAAGCCATGGCACTTATCTCTATTGTTGTAGAGTAGAGACCATCTATTGACACTGTTGTTGCTTACAATAAAAAAGACCTTTCTTTATATAACCCTTGAGCTTTATCAACAATGTATTGTTGCAGGAGATACGGTCCAATGGGGTGGAGTGACATAGGAAATGCCATGTGGGGGGTGTTAAGAGAAGGTTCTGTGTGTGTCGGGTGGGTTAGGGTTCCTAACAGGGGTCTGCATTCGCTTTCCTTTTAGTGTATGGTATGTTAGCCTGGGTGTTCCCTGCACCCTTATATTTTCAACCAGCGCTGTGTGCTGTTTCATTAATTGAACCATGTCCTATTGTATTTCTCTGTCCTTTGTTTTTCAAGCAGCTTTTCATGCCATTCACTAGTTTTGCTGATGTTTTTCTGGCACTCATCAATAAGGTCAGAAAACATGTTGTCCATGGTTCTTTTTCTTTTGGCTCCAGATGTTCTGCAGTTGCTAGGGGGACATGTCATAAGAATCTACCCACCACGGCCACCAATTTAATAAAACCCAAAGGACATTATGATGCTGGCAGACCAGGTTATGTCAGAGTGTATTCAGGTCAATTCACTTGTGTATTAGTATAGATGAAAGTGATTAGTGTTTTGGGTGTTTAAACTTTGTAAAATTAATCAGCTGTTACATGCATTGTTTTTACTTATCGGTGTCCTGTCATAATGTAATAGCAAACATCTACATTGTAAATACCCCTGTAATTAAATAACTCATCAGACATCAAAGAAGCCTTATGGAATGTTAATGAAGGATTTATCAGAAAAGATGTTAATTCCAAAGCAAGTTGCCATTGTGTGTGATGAACCTGAGGTCAGAGACTCAAAGTGAATTCCTCACTCATCATCATCAGAGGAAAAGCCCACATGGGTAGAGACAATGTGACCTTGTCTTCTGTCAGAAGAAGATATAAGAATGGATTCAAAGAAAGATTCTTCATCTCTGGACTGTTTGGAATCTTACAGGGAAGTGTACCAGATGCAAAGTAGAGCTCTCCAGAGACCATCTGGGTAACCTGAAGAGACTTTTGGGAAACTAGCAGTTTATTATATCACTGCCACCATTTGGGGTTACATATATATTTTACCAGCTTTAACCTCTCAATAACTCTCATTCTTTTTTTTCTTAGCTAATAAATCTTTAGTTAGGTTACTATAGAATTGGCTGCTAGCATTGTCTTTGATGTAAAAGCTGGAGTACCAGTTGATCTGGGATAAGTGACTGGTCTCTTGGGACTGGGAGAAACCTGATGTGGTATGATTTCAGGTTTGAGTCACCTTTTATCACAAAGTCTAGTTTGTCTGAGTGGCAAGATAGGCTGGAGAGTCTAAGGGGACTGTCTGTGACTCTATGGTTAGATTGGTCTGGTGATCCAGGAGTTCACATTTGTTCCTGGCTGGGTGAAATCTAATTATAGAACACACCTCCAGCATGGGTATCTGCTCTGTTTCTGACTGTCCGCCCTGAGGTAAGCACTCTCAGTTGTAAGCCACTTCAGACAGCATGACAGACACATGTTAGCTACAGGGAGATGTGCATTCCATGATAGATTTAAATGTTTCAAAGCCTTAATAACTCCCACTTAGAAATATGTAGCTTCTACTAAAATTCTCTTAGGTGAGTACTGTCTTTAAGTCCTCAGGATGGTGTGTGTTGTTTGCATTGCTTTGCAAGTTCAGCATTTTGCTGAAATCCCTCTCCTGGCAAGATACAGGGGGAAGGAGGGAAAATCAGGTATTGCACATAAGGGCAATATATTTCGTAAAGAAAGTTAACTTATTTCAGGCACTTGTGACCCTGGAGGAGATACCCCTCTGAAGGCTCCCAAAGTGCCAAGAAAGGAGCTCTGTAAGAGGTCTAGAGCCCATTCAGGCAAATAATCAGCAGTGCTTTTTCCTGGATGATTCACCCGAAATACTGGCAGAGTAGCTTGGGAACATGTCCAAAGTGCTTCCTCTGGGAAATCAGATAAAGTATTAATGTTCAAAATGTTTTCTGAAATAACGCCATTAGACATTAGAAGAATTCATGACACAGTTAACAGGCTTTTTCCGCTGTAAGACACGGCACAGTGCAGACCCAGCACAGAGCAGTCTAAGCTTCGTGCTGTTATTGGCTGGCACGCAGCATGATGTACCATTTTGTGGTTCACATGGCCCTGCCCTGTGCATGCTGCATAACTAATTCTGGCATGTATTTCTGAATGAGAGACAGTGGGTGTCAGGGTTCCCTCCCCACTCTGAACTCTAGGGTACAGATGTGGGGACCAGCATGAAAGACCCCCTAAGCTTATTTTTACCAGCTTAGGTTAAAAACTTTCCCAAGGCACAAATTTCGTCTTGTCCTTGAACAGTATGCTGCGACCACCAAGTGATTCAGACAAAGAACAGGGAAAGGACCACTTGGAATTCCTATTTCCCCAAAATATCCCCCCAAGCCCTTACACCCCCTTTCCTGGGGAGGCTTGAGAATAAACAAGATGAGCACAAACCATCCTCGGATTTTTAAGACCCCCCAAAACCCAATCAGATTCTTAAAAAACAGAACTTTATTAGAAGAACAAAAAAAGAGAAGAGACCAACTCTGTAAGATCAGAATGGAAGATAATCTTACAGGCAGTCAGATTCAAAACATAGAGAATCCCTCTAGGCAAAACCTTAAGTTACAAAAAGACACAAAACCAGGAATACACATTTCCTCCAGCACAGTGAATTTCACAAGCCAAAACAAAGAAAACCTAACGCATTTTCTAGCTAGATTACTTACTAACTTTACAGGAGTTGGATAGCTTGCATCCTTGATCTGTTCCCGGCAAAGGTATCACACAGACAGACAGACAAAAGCCTTTCCCCCCCATTCCAGATTTGAAAGGATCTTGTCCCCTCATTGGTCATTTTGGGTCAGGTGCCAGCCAGGTTACCTGAGCTTCTTAACCCTTTACAGGTAAAAGGACTTTGCCTCTGGCCATGAGGGATTTTATAGCACTGTATTCAGAAAGATGGTTACCCTTTGCTTTATATTTATGACAGTGGGTTTGCCATAAGAGCAATGTGTGTGTGAATTTGTTCGTGGGTGAGGCTGTTGCACCAAAGAAAATCGTGTTGTGCAGTGAAAAAACTGTATAAGTTGGCTGCAAAATCATTTTTGTGTGGTTCTCCAGCTGCTGTGTATATGTCAAAAAGCAAGGCACCACAGTATTTCATGTGACTTTGTGAGTGAACATGTTTGACATGCATCTGCCATATAATGCACTCTTCTACCTCTGGCACATGATGTTTACTTTAAATTGGTCATATCTGCTGCAGTGTGAATATCACATAATGCTGCTATTGAGGCAATTAACAGTCCTTGCTATAGTTCATGAGTGGATTTAGTTGCATTCTTAAAAAAAAGTCTGTGCGCTGTGATGTATTGTATGAGTGAGATGGAAGTGTGGCCATCCCTGTCTTTTGCTTTAGTAATTAAAAACACCTGCAATTTGCAATGGAAGAAAGTTCCTTTGTTTAGAAACTACCTATATCCTCACACCCCACGTTTTGGCCATATTGGGGTAGGGAAATGGGTCACCTGGGTAACTGCAAAATGTTTAAAATAGCATTTAGTGGGCCCTGGGCATCTTGCGACTCAAATCAAGTTGCTGGCAGGTGGTTTGGGAGCAGCGGAGAATGGGAAAGCCCTTATTGGGGCTGGAAGGTGAAATGGTGGCTGGAGTTAGTACCAGTGTCAGGGGAATGGGATGAAGAGAGAGGACACTTCCCTGGGAAGCATATTTCTGCCCAGTTCAAGCATGTGTGGTGGCAGCTGGAGAGGCTGGGCAGAGTTTTCTGGCTCATGCTGAAGCCTGAATCTGATCAGGAACCCAAGCCATGATCTCGGTGTTGGTAAGAAGTGCTGATCTCTCAGAACGCTGCATCTGCAGCACTGGTTGTAAAGCCAGCACCAGCCCTTTAAAAGTTATGGGGACTCTGATCCCTGGGCAGTGGAGATAAAATAATTTACCAGACGGGTCGCTGCCAAAGACAGTACTGCGATGGGATTGTAGTGGGAGAACTGAAGCTATACCAGTGTCAATGTCTTCACTGATATAACACCATCGGTAGGGACTTGCACCATTCTGAATGAGGAATAACAATCCTGAATAAACTGGGGGATACTTTGGTGGGACACAGACACAGGTGTGGAGCAAATCCAGGTCTATTGCTTTGTGTCTCTGTTGTGCATAGAGCAGACCTATGCTCTTGTTAGCTTCCACTGTCTCAAACTGCTGCTGTCAATCCCACTGACCCTTTCCACCTCTTCTCCTCCTACCACTGTTCTAGGCCTTCCCCCAGTCCTGACTCTTCCCCTCACCATCCTTTGGAATACTCTTTCCTTAAGGACATCCTGTCTGGCCCTCTCTCTTCCCAAGTGTATATGTGTGGGGAGAGGTGCTTACCATGTGATGTCTGTTTTCAGGGTGAGCCGACTGGAGGGCAGCCAGTTTCTTGAGCACTTTAACTTTGGACTCCTGGTTTATTTGGGTCCATGAGATGACTAATTATGAAGCTTGAGGAGCTTCAACACCCAGAGCGCCTCTGAAACCTGGAGTTGTGATGTCAGGCCCTAGGGTGTCTCAAGCTGGCCACCTGACCATAAACAACACTCCGAATTAACGGCTTCTTTTGAAAAGGTTGGCCTTTCCCCCTCCGTGCCTCAGTTTCTTCACCTGTAAAAAATGGGGATAATATCTTTTTCTGTAAAACAGTTTGAATTCTACAACTGAAAAGCATTATGTTAGTGGTAAGTCTTTACTGCCCTGTAAGGTATATGAGCCCCTCAGGGCATGCTTTCCTAGTTGTCTTGTTTTTCTGATTATGTTGTCTTAAACATGCCCCTTTTCTTTTTCTCTGCTTATTTAACCATCAAGAAATAACAGCCAGAATGGAAACCTACTATCCATCTCTGCCTCAGGCTAAGAAGAGCAGCTGTCCTAATTTCAGAACATCAGTTGCCAGCTCCTTTCTTCCTTTTAATCTTCTTCCAATTTTTATATCTTTCTACCTATATGATGGAGCCTTTTCCACTGCAGATCAGAAGAGCAAAGGGCTAATGAAATTCACATTTTCTTTTTAAAACAAGGGAAGGAAGGAAAAAAGCCTGTATGAAATAGAAGTAGAAAAATTAGTCTGCATGTAAAGTCAACACATTGAGTTTGTATTTTATGAAAATCTCTCGGTAACCTCTGCAGTCTCTTCATTTTTAACCTCTGGCTGAGAGGTGACAGAACTAGTCCAAGGTTAGAAAGCATATTAAAATGTTTCTTGTGGCCATTATCCTTCCCATAGGTGGGGTCAGATTCATCTTGCAAGCACACACCCTAGACTGCTGTTAGATGTGAACCTACACTGGCTAAAGCAAAGTGATTCTGCAGGACAGGCCATGCAGGCTCCTGAAAAATCTGTCTCTATTCTGATGAAAGGTTGTGGTTGACTCTGAGATTTCATGACTTTACATTTCTTTCACAGATACTTAATTTAAAAGTTTTCTTTAGTGATTTCTGAGGGCCAGCTCCTCGCTGCTGTAAATAGTCATCACTCCATTACTCTACACAAGCAGAGGGTCAAGCCCTGAATTTTAAAGCTGTGTACAATTTTGCCAATCAGTGGAGGGGGAAAACATCAGTGAAACAGAATAGCAAGAGATGTTTCTATTTATAACAACAACAATAAAAAGCCTTTTACTATTTAGGATGTTTTCTAGCCCATAGGGCAAGCATTACTTATTAAGGAGAAAAACCCCTAATCCTTAAACTTTAAAAGCATTCTTAATTTTTGTGCCACAGACAATGCACAGGATTATTATTATGGCCTCTGATTTACACTGGAGGGACTTTATCATTCCCAGCATGTGACTTTTTTGTTGTTCCATCTAGTTCTGCTGCTACACATCTTTGAGCCACACTTCTCCTCATTCATTCATAAGTACCGAAGCAGGGTTCTTTTTTTCTCTAAAAATGTCATAGCAAGCTGATTGGGGAAGAACCAAGGGGACTGGATGCTCTAGAAAATGATAGATCTTACCACATGAAACTATTTGCTACAGCACCACCAAATCAGAGAGAGAGAGAGAGAACAAATACTGAAACATGCAGAGCTATTAGCCTGAGAAGTCAGAAAGGGGAGGAGAGAGTGATCATTTTTATAAACAAAACCCTCCCTCCGAATTCTAAAACTTGGAACACTTAAGCAACACAGAACATGCTGTGGATTTATGCTTGCTGAAAGATTGCTTTGATCCAGATATTGACATAAAGGGGAATATTGGATCTTTGGAGGGAATGCACTATACAGAGCTCAAGAACAAGGTATTGTCTTCTGTTATAACTCTTATTAAGAAGAAAATTGAATAACAAAAGTGTGTGTGTGTGTGTGTATGCACTGTGTGTAATGTGTGCATATACACTGTCAGATATTTACTCTGTGTGTATGTAGGTCTACTCTTCATCCACCTTTCATTTATGCATGCATATCCTTCTTTTAGGGCCAGATCTGGATGACCTTCGCTCATATTGAGTAATTCTTTACTAGACAAGAAGTCCCATCAATTTCCATGGGACGTCCCACAAAATAAGGTACTACCCAGCATGAGTGAGGGTGCCAGAATCTGGCCCTTAGAAAGGTATCTAATAAATTCAAAGCTGTGGTTTTAAATGAAAGTTTTGATATATAGCAATTATGTTGGTTTCTCCTGCCCCCTTTAGCTGGTAGCATGTCTCCTATGTCTGTGTGAGATGAGTGGGCAATCCCTTCACTGGGAAACATTAGAAATGTAAAATATTGATTGACGGTTTTCAGAGTAAGAAATAGTGAATGTGTCACAACAGCAGCAAAGCTGGAGATCACTAGAGTACACTTCATGGGCTTGCTGAAGGATTTTGTTCTGAGGATCTAGAAGATATAAAAATCCCTTCCTCTAGGCTTTCTATTAGGTTTGACATAGTGTGTCTTATATGTAGATTGATACACCTATGGGCAGATCCTCAGCTGGCATAAAATGTCATTGCTCCATTGACTTCAGTGGAGCGATAGTTTACACCAGCTAAGAATCTGGTCCTTTGTATATAGGAAGTGTAAAAAAACTTAACTGTTTAATCTTTATTGTAATTTTTAAAACCCCATTTTAAATCAAGAATTAACACCAAAGTGCTTGTTAGGAGTGGTATATCAGGACAATAATACTAATGTTTATGGACAGCTTGAATGCAATGAGCCTGTGTTTTTGTTTTTCTGGAGTACACATTTTCATGTACACACATTGTGCAAATTTGGAGGGCTGAAACAGTTGCTGTTTCAGTGGCCAGCAGGCAGAGAGACAATTTTAATATATACTATATCCTGTAACTGGGGGAGTGAGTTCTCTAGTGGGGAGAGCAGAGGAATGGGCATCCGTATTCTTGGGTTACAGTCCCAGCCATTGACTCGTTGTAGTGCAAGTAACTACACTGCTCAGTAATTAACTTTACACATTGTAAAATACTTACGTGAACACATAACTCAGATGGCTTTTGAAAGACTTCATTCTTCTATGTGAGAAGTGAATACATGTGACCTTATAGGCTGGTCAACACTTCCCTCACTTTGTCAACTGTAACTCTCTATTGGTAATTATATACAGTACAATTATGTAGACAAGGCACTCTGCATATTGTTCCATTCTCCCATTGAAGGTGGAGTAGGCCCATTAATAGGAGACCTCTACCTGAAAGAGTTCTAGGATGTTTGGCATAACAATCCTAAATAATAAAAGGTCTGTTAAATTAAATAATTACAGACAATATTTTTTTTGTGGACTTGAATTTCTTTTCGGTTTTATTGATTTTTGTTTTGTTTTGTTTTTGTGCAGGGAGATTTTTGTATTTGTATTTTTCTCCTGCATTCTCATATAGGAAAGTACAACACAAAATATCATTGCAATAACTCAGTATTATTCTGTGAAAATTGTGCACATTGTTGCTTTGCTGTTGCTCTGTCTTTGGTCTGATTTCTGGGGTTTCTGAAGTTGGAGCTGCTATTTTGTGGGCATTTTTGTTCCCAAATACTCGCCTTCATGTCTGGACAGCCTTCACTGGTTTGCTGATTTTTACTACTGCTATTGAGACACCGGTCATCACTTGATTGCTATTGCTTTGACTTTTCCTAATTTTTGATCACTGTAATTGATTTAGAGCTCAGTTCTGCAAGCACTCAGTGTAGTGGTTACTACCACGAATAGCCCTATTGAAGTCCTGGACTATCCACAAGAGCAAACCAACAGTAAATATTTGCAGCTTTTATTACTTTGCAAAGCAGACTGTGACTCTGTTGTGAAGGGTGCTATTAAAATCATGTTGCTGTTATTGAAGCACTAGTATTTCCGGAACAGAGGCATCCACTGTTGAGATATTATCTCGTGTTAGTCAGAGTCTGACCTGTGGGGCACAAACATTCTTGCCACATCTTTTATTTTTATTTATATTTTTTATTAATTTTTTCAAATATAACAAATATACCAAAGCACCTGATTCATGCCACATCTCATAGTCTGGTATCACACTGCAAAGTATATTTTTTGGTGTTCTTTGCTGAGCCATAGGGATGGACCCCAAAGATGTTATAAGTTCAGACGGTTCTGAACATTATCATGCCTCCCTCACCGGGAGATGGTGAGGATTAACTAATTAATATGTTTTCTGGTTTAGCTTCCCAAATGTGGTTATTACTTGGACTATCAGAGAAATGTGTGATTAAGGATGTATATCTCTAGTAGAAACCAGCTTAGAGAAAGCGGTGCTAATTGGAGAAAATGACTGAATGAGGAGAAGCAGGTGGTTAAGGGGTATGGCACTGATTGTCATGACATGTGTTGGACTCCTTTACAATTCCATTGTGGATTTAACAGTCAGGACCGGGAGGCATAGAAGGACGCAGACGATGCTGGTGTACCATCACAGGCACATTGTCTTGTGAACTACTAGAGACTTGCAAATCTTGACCAAAGCAAAGGTTGCTTCATCCAAATGAACAGGGAAAGAAATCACTGGAGTGCAGGAATCACAAACGGAAGTCCCCTGAGGCTGTAGGGGTTTGAACTTGCAAGGGCTGAACATTCCGTAAAGTATGGACTGCCCATAACTCCCATTGAAGCCAGCTGGGGGCTGATGGTGTTCAGCATTTGGCAGGCAGGAGCCCGACATGCGGCATAGATTCCCTTTCTTAATGATTTTATAATAGTTGTAAAACACAAGCGTGAGGCAGCTTATCAATTATCTGCATCTTTATCAAGCCACAAAAGCCTGGAATTTGGCACTGGAACAGCTGAGGAGAGAACAGCTGGGATTTGCAAGGGATATTTTTAGTTGGGATCTCTCTGGCTTGAACATCCTAAATGTCCAAGACGAAATCTGGAGTTGCTTATCACTTGATAATGAACATATGATTGTGTTTTAAATCTTTCCTTTGTTAAGTTTCAGTTCCCTATATGAAGCAAAATGTTTGCAATGACTCTATGTTGTACAATTATTCTTAGATCTAATTGTGGAGACTAACTTAGGAGATACTTGGAAATGTTTATTACCTTCTTCTTCCTTGCTTACCCATCAAATGGGGTATGCGCCACGAGTCCTCTTCCTCCAAAGTGCTCTTTTCAATGCCCTATCCTCTGTCACACCACATGCTAACATGCTGTCATAAATATAAAGGGAACGGTAAACCCCTTCAAAATCCCTCCTGGCCAGAGGAAAAATCCTCTCACCTGTAAAGGGTTAAGAGGCTAAAGGTGTCCTCGCTGGCACCTGACCAAAATGACCAATGAGGAGACAAGATACTTTCAAAAGCTGGGAGGAGGGAGAGAAACAAAGGGTCTGTGTCTGTCGGTATGCTGCTTTTGCCAGGGATAGACCAGGAATGGAGTCTTAGAACTTTTAGTAAGTAATCTAGCTAGGTATGTGTTAGATTATGATTTCTTTAAATGGCTGAGAAAAGAATTGTGCTGAATAGAATGACTATTTTTGTCTGTGTGTCTTTTTTGTAACTTAAGGTTTTGCCTAGAGGTATTCTCTATGTTTTGAATCTAATTACCCTGTAAGGTATCTACCATCCTGATTTTACAGAGGTGATTCCTTTACTTCTATTTACTTCTATTTCTATTAAAAGTCTTCTTGTAAGAAAACTGAATGCTTTTTCATTGTTCTCAGATCCAAGGGTTTGGGTCTGTGGTCACCTATGCAAATTGGTGAGGATTTTTACCAAACCTTTCCCAGGAAGTGGGGTGCAAGGGTTGGGAGGATTTTGGGGGGAAAGACGTGTCCAAACTACGTTTCCCAGAAAACCCAGTTAGAGTTTGGTGGTGGCAGTGGATATTCCAAGGACAAAGGATAAAATTAATTTGTACCTTGGGGAAGTTTTAACCTAAGCTGGTAAAAGTAAGCTTAGGAGGTTTTCATGCAGGTCCCCACATCTGTACCCTAGAGTTCAGAGTGGGGGAGGAACCTTGACACATGCTTTAATTTATGACATTCCATCTCTTCTTCTCGGGGCGGCCTCTCTGTCTTTTTCGTTCAGTCATGATCTCTTGGACTGTCTTACCCACATCATTGCCAGAACTGTGCTTTACATGACCAAACTAGCTGAGCCTGCACTCCTTCATTTTTTCATTTATGGATGTTACTTTGAGCAAGTATCAAACATACACAGTCCTTATGTGGCCTTTCTTGCTTACGCCACTCCTCCCTCCCAACATTCACATTTCTGTGGAAGAAATCATTTTGCTCATGTTTCTTCTTTGTTGCCCAACGCTCAGCACCATACATTAAAACTGGACGGACCACTGTTTTATAGACTTTCCCATTTAATTTTACTGGTATCTTCCTATCACACACTAAACCACTTATCTTTCTCCATCTGAGCCAAGCATTTTTTATCCTTTGTTGTTACCATGTCAAGTAATTTTGTTACAAATTATTTTATTTTGGCCTGATCCCATGCCAGTTCAAACTGATGGAGAGGTTTGCATTGACTACATTGGGCATTACGTCAGCTAGAAATATACGAAGTGATCTAGTCCAAACATCAGAAATGCCTCCCTTTACCAAAAAGCAGAACAGGGGCACAGCATTAGATAATTAGGGCTATTGATCAAATCTGTGGAAACATGACGTTGCATTTAATAAGTGACCATGTAAAAGAAAATTTGGGCAAAATACATAAATATAATAATTTAAAAAATATTGAAAAAAGAAATCTAGTATAAACTGCCAATGAAATAAATTCATTTTAACCTAATTCATTGTTGTTTTATAATATAGCCTTTGATTCAGCAAGATGTGTGTAACTTTAAGCATGTGTTCCCCAAGGTACAATCTGGACCATTAAACAGCTGTCTCTCCCAGTTCTCCCACGAAGGGAGCCTCTTACGCTGCTTTACTATGAGATCAGCCACTCCTGGCCAGACAACCCAGTCTTCAGCATGTAACTTGCTCCCAGTTGCACAGTATTGAGTGCTACTAGCTAGCTACTCATAGATTAAATTGAAGAATAACAGCAGCACGTTCTCTAGTCCCAGACTGCTCCCTAGAAATGTGCATCTCATACTGCCCAGTCCACTCATTGCGTGGTACAAGATCATATAAAGTCCGTCATTTCTTTAAAGGAAAATGGTAATGCACCAGCCTTGTTGTCCCAAATGGAGTTGCCCACACACTTTAATTCAAACACACTGGGTAAGATAAAACAGTAAACCAAGTTTATTAACTACAGAAAGATAGATTATAAATCATGAGGCATAAAAGTCAGAACTGGTTACAAAGTGAATAAAAATGAAAAAATGTAATCTAATGTCTAAACTTAGCAAGCTAAATAAATGTAAAAGCAAAATGTTTGTCTCACCATAAACTGTAGTACATTTCACAAGCTGGCTCTCCTTTCAGCCTGGGACCCTTCCCTCTTAGGTCAGAGTCGTTCAGGTATTCTTTGATGTCTTCAGTACAGAGATGGGAGGAGGAGGAGAGGTCAAGTGGAGGCCACTGTCTCTCATTTTATACTGCCCTCCTCTTTTTGACCTGGGGTGAAGGTCACAAGCTGTCTGTTGAGGACGTGAAATTTGCACTGTCCCCACTGCTGGACAATGTGTGCTTATGTAACAAACACACCTCCTGGGTGTGGTGTTCTGTCCCCTCTAGTGGCACCAAGACCACTTAGAGAAAGAGAGATAAAATGAGTCTACTCTACAGCCCTAGCTAACAGCCAGTTGCCTTTTAGCTCATGTGGTAGAGGCTCATGCAGTAAGGTCCACAGGTCTCCGGTTTGATCCTGCCCACCGACAACCGGGGTCTGTCGGTGTTACCCTTAGATGACTCTTTAACTGGCTGGGACCAGTATGCCTTTCTCTCTGAAAAACTGGTTTGTGGGTATTACCCAGAATTATAGCATGTTTCAGTAACATTCATACAGTAGAATCTTATAACTTCATACACAGTGTCGCTACACATATCTCAAGAGGACAATAATGCTTAGCAGATTATGAGTTTTCAAGTGATACCTCACAAGGCACACTTTGTACAAAATTTATCATAGTCTTGTAAAAGTGATGAACAAAACTGTCACAGCAGTCTCATTATCTTCAAGTCACATGCTTGTGTCCCTTGCTGAATCAGGACAATAACGATAATTTCCAATTGGCTGAGTTTCTCAAGGTAAAGCATACTGAAACTTTGTTAAAAAATAACCTAAATTGGAAGAGAAGATACAGACAGACAGTCCTTAGGGCATCCCATACTGGGGAAACTTTTTATTATATATTATAACAAGAGAAGGGTGTCCAGGTTGCTGCACTGTCTAGATATTTTTCTTGTGGATTCAACAGGCCAGACAGTGAATTCCATTTACTTTGGTAGTGACAACAGTAGAGCATTTAAGGCATTGTTAATTTAACTGATCCCTGACTTTGAAAGGTTTCATTTTCATTCCACATTGGGCATGAAAAGATTTTGAAACCTCAAAATGGTTCATGAAATGGAAATGTTTTCTGCCCAGCCCTACGTATTACACCCTTTTAGATCCCAACCCTGTGAAGTTTCATTGAATTCAATGGAACTACTTGGATAAGTAAAGTTACACATGTGCCATATCTCTTTGTGGGCTTGGAACCTTTGTTAGTGAATTGTTACCCAAACTTTGTTCACATTGTTAATGTCCTATGAACTGTGGCTTCCAATGTGATTTTGCAGCAGACTCGTTTACTTGTAAAATTGAAGCTGATCTAGTTCAAGTCCTATGATATTTTTCATCTTTTGCAAAGTAGCAAACTGATCTTTATCAAATAGTTGTAGCCTTGTTCTTCTAATCTTTGAGGTTTTCCATGAAAGTAGCAAATCTTGATGCAAACAGTTATAGCAACTATTGCAAAGTGTTGTTCCTCTGTTGCCTTTTTCTCCAGTTTCTCTTTATCATCTGGAAGATACTGCCAATTTTTGATAGTTTTTGTGACTCTCCATTTGGGCATAGGTCTCAAGCTATTAAGGCCCAAATGATGGACTCAATGTGTGATGCTAACAAAGCCCCAAAATGAAGGACTTTAAATCCCATTTAAAATGCTGTGAATATAACACACTTTTTCTATAACCTTAGTTTCACAATTCTATATTTCTGATGAAAACAGAAGTGTAGGGGATGCCAAATTTGTGTGGAGCAAAGGTAACTTTAGGACTAAAATGAATGATGTCCCTCAAAATGAGGAATTCTTCAGAAGCATGCATTTGGCTACAATTACGAGGGCTATTGTCAAAGATATTAGGGGGAGAGGCCAAGGAGCACATTTTAAACTTCGGACAAGATAAGACTCTTTTTTTCCTTCACTTTAACATAATGGTCCAATTTAACTTTGGTCTTTTACCATTCCAGATGAAATTGTTTACAATTGTATGGAGGTTTTAAAAAGAAATCTATTTGGTATTGTGATAAGGAGGAAAGTTTTTGTTTTTTTGTTTTTAAAGACAATCACTGTTTGCCACTTCACCATTTTCAATACATTAATTCTTCCAAGCCAGTTAATGAAGGAGGGAATATAGTACAAAGGGCCAACACAGTGTTATACACCACTTTATTTTGTGAGCTTATCTGGAATTTATAAGCTGATGTAGTGGGGCCTTAACCCTGTGCTGGCCTTTTGTACTGGAGTGAATTTTACCCTAATGGATTAGACCATTTTTAAAAATCCTCCATAACTCGCTCCAGTAAGATGTTTGTGGTATATATGTCCTTGATCTCAAGCCTTATACTGGTATCTAGGTACTTAGGGCCTAACCCAAAGTCTATTGAAGTCAATCGAAAAATTTAAATCAGTGGGCTTCAGATAAGGCCCATAAAGCCTTTTTTGGGACACTGAGGGTATATCTACACAGCAGCTGGGAGGATGATTCCCAACTTGGGTAGACATTCACATGGAAGCTCTGCTCAAGCTAGTGCTTAAAAATAGCAGTGTGGCCATGGCAGCACAGTTTGTGGATGGTGGATCAGGTTAGCTGCCCAAATACAATCCCACCCAACCCCTGTGTATGGACTTGGGCAACTAGCCCAAGTCGCCGCCCATGCTGCTATTTTTAGGCGTGAGTTCGAGCAGACCTACTGCATTTATTTCTACCCAAGCTGGGACTCACTCTCCCACTTGCTGTGTAGATCTACCCAAACAAAGGGCAGTGATTAATTGCTTTCTTTACCCTTTCCCAATCCTTACGGAGGATTTGTTTGTCTTTATTTTAAATCCAGAGATGTGTTGCCCCAATTCCTCAGAAAAAAAAATTGAATTAAGCCTGCTTGGTACAGGAGCACATAGCATCTGTATGGAGAACAAAAGCAAAAAAGGAACTTTGGCAAATTGGTTATCCTGGATGCCTTTATTAAACTCCCAGTTCAGGAAAGTAATTAAGTATGTGCTTAACTTTCAGTATGTAATCAGTCTTATTTATTTCAACAGGACTGTGTATGTGCCTAAGTACCTTCCTGAATCAGGGCCATAGGCCATGTCTACACTAGCAATTATGTCATAAAAACTTGTCTCTCTCAGGAGTGTGAAAAAAACAACCCGAGTGACATAAGTGTCGCCAGCTTAAGTGCTCACGTGTGCAGTGCTGTGTCGGTGCGAGAGCTTTTCCCGCTGACATAGCTACCACCACTCATTGAGGTTGTTTTATTATGTCGATGGGAGAGCTCTCTTCTGTCAGCATAGAGTGGCTACACAAGCAATCTTACAGGGGTGCAGCTGCGTTGGTACAGCTGTGTCTCTGTAAGTTCGTTAGTGTGGACATGCCCTTTGTCTTGGTGTTTGTACCAGGGGTCCAAGGGTAGTATTAAATAAAATTGGTGAAAGGCCTCCTGGCCTTCATCTCCCTTCCATCTTAAAATGTACAGATTTATCCCCTATTCACAGTTATAACAGCCATAGGACCGGCATATATCCCCCTCGTCCAATGTCAGAAGTGCGAGGGGCGGACCCTGTTTGTCAGCAGGGGAGTCCCCATTGGCCCAGTGTGGGTTGGTACACCACATCACACAGTCATCTGTGCTCCCTGGGGGATCAAATAATTGGAACAATGTGCTCTCGGGACCTCTAGCGAGGTCAAACAAATATCTATCCGTGGCCCATGGGTAGCTCCTGAGTGGGGCAGAGCAAACAGCAACTGGAGTTCTGACCCTCAGGGCAGGGGAGAACACAGTCAGTTTGTAGCCCCCAGGTGGGGCAGAGCAAACAAGCAGTAGCCGCAGCTAGTGGCAAGGTGCTTCTCATGCATCTCCCCGGTTGGCAGTGACTTCGCTTCCCCGTCAATCTGTGTGGCCGTCTGGTCGCTCCCAGCATAGTCCTGGTCTATGGTTTCCGCCCCCTGGGAGTCTCCAGCATCTCCACAGGAGCTTGCAACACATGTTCTTCCTTCTCCTCAGCCAGACCAAACTGAGCTGGGCTGCCTTCTTTTGTCTGTCCCTTCCACCTGGAGCATGCGCAGCAGGTTTGAGGGACATGGCCTCCTGAGCCCACAGTGATTGATCCATCCCCATTGGCTCAGAGCAGGGTGGGTACACCCCATCACAAGAATTTTCCCTAAAATCTCATCACCACTGATTGGAACAAGTGACTACAGTCACTCTAAAGCTTATATCTGTATTAGCAGAGTCTTTTGATAGATCCCTTCTTCTCCTGTCTTATTTTGTGCCACAGCCTATCCTGCCATGTACTCACATGATGTTATTGTTATTAATATTACACCAGTGCCAGGGTACACTAAGCAAGATTGAGACCCCTTTCTGCTAAGCACTGCTCAGACACAGAATAAGAGGTACTCTCTGACCTGAAGAGCTTGCAATCTAAATAGAAAAGCCAGGCCCAGATTTGGGAGGAAAAGGTTATAACACACAAGCAGAGGGAGCAATGTGATGGTCAGCAAATGGCTTGTTAATGCACTTTCCATTGTAGATTTTGCTTCTAGGTCTAGGGGCTCCAGGGGAGGGGAGAAGGGGAACATTAGGTGTCTCAGCTCCTCACTCCCGCCCCCGGCCCCCGCCATTCTGTGTTCTTCATGATGAAAGCTGCCTGGGTAGCTTTACTCACATGGGGTGAGAAGGCATCGTGCTGACTTTCTGCCAAGGGATGAATTTAATGCATGACTAGTCCCACTGACATCAATGGGGCTACTCACATGAATAAAGCAGCTCATGTGCTTAAGTGATTGCATCATACACGGTGGCTGGGACTCAACCATTTTTACAGAGTTTTCAACAACATTGTACAGAACTGGAATGAAGGAGGCATGAAATTCTGTGGGCATTATTTTAATTGTGTTAATATCCACTGATAATATTACATTCAAATCTTGGCTTTGCACATCAGTTATAGTAGTAAATTGTAACGTAGTCAACGTTTTGTTTTGTTTTTCTTTTTTCTTTTCAAGTTCACCATTTCTAGGGATTGGAGAACCGGACAGAGGTTGGCAGATGGAAATACATAATTTTCTAATAGCATCATGGTTCTTTGATGAAATAGCAAAGACTCGTTGCACCAGGCTCGTCATTCCTTTGCTATGCATTGCAATATTGTCCTTAGTTTCTTTAAAACAAAATTTGGAAATCAGTGTTTGAGGCACAGATATTAAAATAAATTGAAAAATTCTTACCCTGGCCTTGTATTAATACCATAAAACCATCTTCAGTCTTTATTGTTATTTTCCAGCATTGAATGGGAAATATTTGTTTACCAGGGTTGCAACTCCTATTGATTTTGAATGACAAGAGGAACAGTAAACTCACTAATCTGTTCTGCTTTAGTTTCTAGTGTTCTTGAATCAATTCTATATTCGAGTTCCTTTTTGGATGTAAGAAAAGGCATGCTTTCTTATTTTAGGATAATTTAGGCCTTTTGTAATAAGAGGCTGAATTCATTTCTCCACCAGTCAATAAGATAAACTTTTAAAGAAATAGCCCATTTTTAAAAGTCAAGAATACCATGGTTTTGGTACAAACTAGGAAAGAGAAAATCCATTGAAATGAGATAAAGCTACATTTTTTTGTATAAAAAGATAAGGTTGGATTTTCTCTTTCCTGGTTTGTACCAAAACCATGGTATTCCCGACATTTTCTTAAATCTCTAAGGGCTGAATTTCCACCTTGCAGTCCAGCCAAAGCAGGGCAGAGCATGTAGCTCTGCAGTCCGAAGAGCAGGGCAGGAAGCTGACAGTGACTCCAAAGGGTCACAATCTATTCCATGCTTCCCCCTTGCTTCAAGTGGGGAGTAACAGCCTGGTGGTGACTGCGCTCCCCCAAACCCAGTTTGGCTGGTATTGGAAGACTTGCTATTTGCTCCCCTACACATTTACATAGCCAGGCTCATGACTGAGTGCAAAGAGAATCCACCCGACTCACACTAATAACAGTGAAAAAATTGTAAGAACTGGTGCAGCCTGGGCCTTCACCACTGGTGTGTTTTTTGGGAAAATTCCATAAAATGAAAAATTTCATAAGCTCATAATGACCATACTGGGAGCAATGATTCATCTAGCCCACTATCCTGACTTCCTACAGTGGCCAGTGCCAGATCTTCAGAGGGAATGAATAGAACAGGGCAACTATCAAATGATCCAGTCCCTGTTGTCCAGTCCCAGCTTCTAGCAGTCATAGTTTTAGGGACACCCAGAGCATGGGGTTGCATCCCTGACCATCTTGGCTAATAGCCATGGATGGACCTATCCTCCATGAACTTATCCAATTCTTTTCTGAACCCGGTTAATTTTGAGGTTTCAACATTTGGTTACAGACTTTTTGAAAAAATTTCATGAAAAAGCAGACAGTGAGTGAGGACCAACCCATAAAGTCAGTCTCTCTTTCTTCCCAGAGAATATTTACTTACGTAAGATGGAACAGTTTGAACACAAGTGAGTGAGAGCCCCCACCCGGAATCGCCTGATGTTTAGGGAACTCACGTGGGATATGGGAGACCCAAGGTCAAGTTTCTTCACTGAATCAGGCAGAGGAGAAACTTGAGCCTGGGTGTCTCACGTCTCAGATGAGTATTGCAGCCATGAGGTGGGTCTTGCCCCCTCTCTCTGGTTTTCATTGGAAACTCCATTCTGAATCGGAGAAGTCTGCTTTACAAAACTTTTGTCAAAACAGATACATTTCTTCCAAAACTTTGTTTTGACAATCGGTATCATCTGATGAATAAATATTTTGTAAAAAAAAAAATTTCTTGACCGGCTCCATCTGTGCAACACCTATATCTCATTGAACTCGGTAAGATCTGGCCTTTGTTTTTATAGTAATGTATATAGAACCCTATTGGTGTAACCTCTTTTAAATCCTACAGGCATGTTCCAGAAGGATTAAAAACACATTTGCAGAGTTGTAAAACTTTTATTTTCATAAATCTTACAAAAAAGTCACTATGAAAAATTTATTATTAGAAAAACGGTGAATAAGTCCTTCTGCTATACTTATTTTATAAATTATTCCCACCATCATTCTGTGTTGCTATTGTTGTTATGTGTATTGTGGTAGCACCTCTGAGTTCGAGTCATGGACCAAGATCCTCTTGTGCTATGCCCTGTACAAACACAGAACAAAAAGATGGCCCCTGTCCCAACTGGCTTAACGTTCTAAGTATAAGACAAGAGACCAACAGATGGATAGAGCCAGATGGGAAAGCACAGAGAAACAATGAGACAATATTAGCATGACAGGCAGTGATCTTGGTACACCTGAAGCCTAACGCTTGTCAAGTTTTTTGTAGGCATCATGGCAAAGGCGAGTTTTAGGAAGGGATTTGAAGGAGGGCAATGATGTGGTTTTATGGATGTTTATGGAGCGCTCCTCTCAAACGTGAGGGGCAACGGGAGAAAGCAGAAAGGTGCTTTTTTGAAAATTTAACAAGGATCATTTATATAATGTGGATTTGTAACATTTACTTCCAGTTCAAGGAAAATAATAAAGAATGAGGAAATGTTGAAAGAATTGCGCATGCTTAGTCTAGAGAAGAGAAGGAAACCTGCAGCTTTCCTCTGGTGACAATTTAAGAACCAGATTTACTGAAGTGGGCTTCTTGGTGGAGTGGAATGTGAGCTGCAGATTTGAAATATAACAGTGTGATTTACAAATCTAGACAATATTCTCCTTTGTGCCATGTAGAGAACTGCTGTTGCTGCCGATGGAGTTTTGCAAGCAGAACAATATGCTCCTACGTATGCTGACATTATGTATTTAGGTTGCAACCAAAATGTGCTGGAAGATTCCAAACACAGAGGAAATTATTTCCCCACTCACATAAATGCAGCTACTCCTAAGGTTCAAATATAACAGATGTTTAAAAGTGTAAAGCAACTCTGCACGACAGACTTAGAAGAGAATGTAAAGAAGGGTTCAGTTTCAAACTGGAATGGGAGGGGGGATTTTGAAAGGCAGAATGTAATTGCCCAGATTAGAATTAATTTAACCAGAATTCCAGGACTAACACCCCTATTCTGAGGAAAGTTAGTCTTGTGACTAAGGCATTGGACTGGGACTTGGATGGCTGGGGTGCTACAGACTTGCTCTGTGATTTGGGGCAAATTGTAAAATCTCACTGTGCCTCGTTTCCCCTACGTAAAATGGGGATCATAGGAATTCCTTTCTCTGTAGACTCTCTTGTAGAGCACTTAGCACTATGATACCCTGATCTTGGTTGGGGCCTTTAGGGCTACCATAATTCAAATAATAGTAATAGTTTCCACATGTGATCGTGGCCTTGAGATTTTATATTTTATATTAATATATTCATAGATTTTTAAGACCAGAAAGGGATCACTGTAATCACCTAGTCTGACCTCCTGTGTAACACAGGCCATAGGACTTCCCCAAAAATTATTGCTAGAGAATATTTTTTAGAAAAACATCCCATCTTGATTTAAAAATGGACAGTGATGGGGAATCCACCATGACCCTTGGTAAATTGCTCCAGTGATTAATAACTTTCACCATTAAAAATGTTTCTGGTCTGAATTTGCCCAGCTTCAGCTTTCAGCCATTGGATTGTGTTATACACCTTTCTCTGCTAGACTGAAGAGCTCATGTAGATACTTGTAAATTGTAATCAAGTCACTCCTTAATCGTCTCTTTGTCAAACTAAATAGATTGAGTTCCTTCAGTCTATAACTCTGAGGCGTGTTTTCTAATCCTTTAATTATTCTTGAGGCTCTTCTCTGAATCCTCTACAATTTATTAACATGCTTCTTGAATTGTGTACACCAGAACTGAATACAGAATTCCCAACCGTGGTCGCACCAGTGCCAAACACAGAGGTAAAATAATCTCTCTACTCCTACTTGAAATTCCCCTGTCTATACATACCAGAGTCACATTAGCTCTTTTGACCACAGCATCACATGGGAGCTCATGTTCAGCTGACTATTCACCATGACCCCCAAATCTTATTCAGTCACTGCTTCCCAGGACAGAGTCCCTTATCCTGTAAGTATGGCCCATATTCTTTGTTCCTAGATGTATCCATGTATGTTTAATCATAGAATTAGAGAACATCAGGGTTGGAAGAGACCTCAGGAGGTCATCTAGTCCAATCCCCTGCTCAAAGCAGGACCAATCCCCAACTAAATCACCCCAGCCAGGGCTTTGTCAAGCCTGACCTTGAAAACCTCTAAGGAAGGAGATTCCACCACCTCCCTAGGTAACGCATTCCAATGCTTCGCCACCCTCTTCGTGAAAAACTTTTTCCTAACATCCAACCTAAACCTCCCCCACTGCAACTTGAGACCATTACTCCTTGTTCTGTCATTTGCTACCACTGAGAACAGTCTAGATCCATCGTCTTTGGAACCCCCTTTCAGGTAGTTGAAAGCACCTATCAAACCCCCCCTCATTCTTCTCTTCGGCAGACTAAACAATCCCAGTTCCCTCAGCCTCTCCTCATGAGTCATAAGCCCCCAATCATTTTTGTTGCCCTCTGCTGGACTCTTTCCAATTTTTCCACATTCTGCTTGTAGTGTGGGGCCCAAAACTGGACAAGGTACTCCAGAAGAGGCCTCACCAATGTCAAATAGAGGGGAATGATCACGTCCCTCAATCTGCTGGCAATGTCCCTACTTATACAGCCCAAAATGACGTTAGCCTTCTTGACAACAAGGGCACACTGTTGACTCATATCCAGCTTCTCGTCCACTGTAACCCATAGGTCCTTTTCGGCAGAACTGCTGCCTAGCCATTCGGTCCCCAACCTGTAGCAGTGCATGGGATTCTTCCGTCCTAAGTGCAGGACTCTGCACTTGTCCTTGTTGAACCTCATCCGATTTCTTTTGGCCCAATCCTCTGATTTGTCTAGGTCCCTCTGTATCCTATCCCTATCCTCCAGCGTATCTACCACTCCTCCCAGTTTAGTGTCATCTGCAAACTTGCTGAGGGTGCAGTCCACGCCATCCTCCAAATCATTAATGAAGGTATTGAACAAAACTGGCCCCAGGACCAACTCTTGGGGCACTCCGCTTGATACCAGCTGCCAACTAGACATGGAGCCATTGATCAATACCTGTTGAGCCCGACGATCTAGCCAGCTTTCTATCCACCTTACAGTCCATTCATCCATCACATACTTCTTTAACTTGCTGGCAAGAATACCATGGGAGACCATATCAAAAGCTTTGCTAAAGTCAAGGAATAACATGCCCCCTGCTTTCCCTTCATCCACAGAGCCATAGAAGGCAATTAGGTTAGTCAGGCACGCCTTGCCCTTGGTGAATCCATGCTGACAGTTCCTGATCACTTTCCTCTCCTCTAAGTGCTTCAGAATTGATTCCTTGAGGACCTGCTGCATGATTTTTTCCAGGGACTGAGGTGAGGCTGACTGGCCTGTAGTTCCCCGGATCCTCCTCCTTCCCTTTTTTAAAGATGGGCACTATATTAGCCTTTTTCCAGTTATCTGCGACCTCCCCCGATCGCCACGAGTTTTCAAAGATAATCGCCAATGGCTCTGCAATCGCATCCGCCAACTCCTTTAGCACTCTCGGATGCAGCGCATCCGGCCCTGTGGACTTGTGCTCGTCCAGCTTTTCTAAATAGTCCTGAATCACTTATTTTTCCACAGAGGGCTGGTCACATCCTCCCCATGTTGTGCTGCCCAGTGCAGCAGTCTGGGAGATGATCTTGTTCGTGAAGACAGAGGCAAAAAAGCATTGAGTACATTAGCTTTTTCCGCATCCTCTGTCACTAGGTTGCCTCCCTCATTCAGAAAGGGGCCCACACTTTCCTTGACTTTCTTCTTGCTGCTAACATACCTGAAGAAACCCTTCTTGTTACTCTTAACATCTCTTGATAGCTGCAACTCCAAGTGTGATTTGGCCTTCCTGATTTAGCCATATTACAGTGCATACTGATCACTTGCACCCAGTTTACCAAAGCCATCCAGCTCAATTCGAATCAGTGACCTGTCATCTTCATTATTTACCACGCCCTGAATTTTTGTGTTATCCCCTTCATTATGTTTTTGCTTTTAAACAAAATAAATCAAATTATTTTTAAATGGCCTGTATATCTGCAACATATTTTCCTAAAATTAATAAACTCTGGCATAGATATAAGGTGTAATGCTACCTGTTTGGGATCTCTGGCACACCATTCGACTTCTTGCCACATGTTAGTCACTCCAAAGTTTCCTCTGTCAGCTTGTGTTGGGACTCTAAACTTTTCATTACCACATCATGGGGCAGGAGAGAAAGAAACATCTACAGTCAGAATAACAGTCTTACTGCCAGATGACTAATTCACGATGCAATGTTGCACTTCTTTCACTTTGGAAAATGCACAAGACCACATCTCCCATGGATAACTTATACGTAATTACTGTATGAACAGGGGTTTATCAGTATATAATGGAGCAGTGTGTGCTCCTGGTGTCTGACTTTCTTTGAACTGATCTGTCTTTTGTGTGTGTGGAGCAACTAGAGAATGGGACACCAGTTGTCCAGATGTTAGAGGACTTCCACCATAGTTTTATTTGTCTGGTACATTTTCCCCATCTCATGTGGCTGTTGTAGAAGAGACCATAGAGAGAGTGAATAGGTGAGATAACAAAACATATTTCTGTGTGTGGGTTATGTATAGCTGAAAGCTGTTCATTCTAGCCGAACTGCAGGATCCTTAGCAGCACATTATTGAGCTGGTTGTGCAGGGAGAGGCTATAAATATAGAGCGATGTTGAGAGCCAGACAGGGAGAGTTATTTTTCCAGACAAATACCCCTATTTTTCTCCTCTGGAGAAAAACAAAACGCTAGTTAAAGATCTGTAGAGAAAAGTTTATTTCTCGATCATCTTCTGAGCACATTGAGTAAAGTAAAAGAGGGTATTTTCCCCCCTCTTGATTTGATTAAGTGCACACACAATAAGTACTTCCCAAGGAATTGACTGTGAATTTAAAAAAAAGTTTAGGTCCCGTTGACATTAGGGAAACGTGCTACTCTGTAATGAACACCTAACCTGCTTCACTGGTATAAAACATGGATTGAATAGAGACACTGGATGTATGGGTTTGAAGGAACAAATATGGACACCGTGTAGAATCAAGCACGTGGGTTTATTACGCACAGCGCTGGCAGAGTGTCACCTCGCTTATTAGGCTCAGAAACAATGTCAAACAATTGATTACAAAGAATTATATGGATTTTCCATGGGCAGAGGGAAATGACAGGGTAGGCAGTCCTAAACCCTTGGATAGGTCTAGCAGCAAGACAAGATAAGCACAGTATCCAGTGGTCAAAAAGTTACATAATGTCTCCACCCATGGTTTCAGGTTAACACATGACACTTAATTAGTACACAGGTGTTTTCCATTAAACAATATATAAAGTGTGTTAGTATAAAATATACATATGTTGAATTCTGATTTGGGATCCATAGATAATGAAAGGTTTCCTAGTAGCAGCCGCGTTAGTCTGTATTCACAAAAAGAAAAGGAGTACTTGTGGCACCTCAGAGACTAACAAATTTATTTGAGCATAAGCTTTCGTGAGCTGTAGCTCCCCTGATTGTCCAACAGGTACACACCTAGGAGTTAAAGCAAAAGGACAAATGAAAAGTATATAGCAATAAAGATTGTCTTTTAATTATTTATTTGTGTTTCTAAGGCAGGTACTGACAATGGCTAGGAGGAGAGGTGCACATCTGTGAGAGGGAGGATATCATATCTCATACTGATATGTTTGAACCTCTTCCATAAACTCAAGGCTGGTGTGTAGGAAGGCACCTCTTCTACAGAAGAAACAGGGCCCCTTTCATTCCTATGGTCTGTTCGCAACTTTGAGATAAAGCCCCCAATTATAATTTCCACCTGGCTTCTTGCTGACCAAGCTTATCTTAGCAAAAAGCAAGGTTGTCCTTTGTTTGTTCTGCTTCTTAGCTAATATTGTTCATTATTTGCTAGGCCTCTGTCCTCTTGAGGAAACTCTGGATTTTGGGCCTGTAAAAAGAGCGGACGCAGTCTATATATCAGGTTGTAACATAAACCGCATACGGATTTTAGCCCTTCACGTTATTACAACAATCTATAACTCCTCCCCTCCCACAGCTTTTTTTCCCCTTTCCCCCTGTGACTGGAGAGATAATGGGCCACTTCACTTTGAATGGTCCCTTGAACTATGTATTAACTACTTATGCTAAACAATCTGTTCCATCTTGTAATTTAGCTGTGTCTGCATAATTCCCAGATCTGAAGATGAGCTCTGTGTAAGCTTATCTCTCTCACCAATAAAAGGTCCAATAAAATATATTCTCTCACTCACCTTGTCTCTCTAATATCCGGTAACTAACATGGCTACATCAGCACTGCATGGAACAATGGAAGATATCGAATTTTGCCATCTGAAGCAATGTTCCCTCTAATTTTTCACAGGCCGTGTTCGCAAAAAATTTATTCTGTGCAAATTATTGTGCTTCTGTGCAAATTTTTGTGCACGCAGTGTTTCGCCGTGTGCATGAGGTTTAGGATCTGTGTGCATGCACACAGCTTAGAGGGAACAGTGATCTGAAGTAGAAATTCCACAATATCAAGAAAAAGGAAGCACAACTTAACAGCGACATCTACTTACTAAGCAAACGTAGGACACAAAACATCATCCGCAGGGGTTTCACCTTCTATAACCCTCTGATCACTACGTACAACTCCAAATATGCTGAACAGCTCTGCAAAAGGACTTCCACAAAACTGAGGAACCACTTACTGCATCTCAGATACTCCAGAAGGGACCACCTCAGACAGGAAATCATCACATGCTCCCACGCACTGGAAGAAAAAATCAGGAAATTTACCTGGAAATCATGCAAGAAACCCCAAACAGTTATCAAAAAAACCCGAGGACAGCCAACTAATATAAAAACAAAAAGTGGAACCAACTACAACAACTTAACAGCCCACAGAATACCACCTCCGGGAGAAACCATGGCAACAGGACCCACGACATGGACACTACACGACACCCCAACATCGTCAATGTATCAAGACTACCTGAAATGGGGTTGGCACCCACCTCACGTGACCATCCCCTCTGGTTGGGTGTGTCTGCATTCTTTCAGTTCTGGTGACCCTTTTTGGTGGTTCTCAGATGTTTTTTTCAGCAACTCAGCCCTCCAGCCAAATCACACACATTGTCTGTATGTGAACCAGAACATACCCCTTCTGAGGGATACAGTCCACCCCTCTGGTGATGGTATCTTTATCCCTCCCTGGGCTCAGTCTTTAAGTAGCCCTGGTATGGGGCTGTATCCCCAGGGCTTCCTCCCTGGAGACAATATCTTCCTGTGGCCCTCCCCGGGCTCAGTCCTTACTCAGTCCCAGCAGCCAGCTCTCTCGCTCCCTTGGTCCCTGCCAGCAGACTGTCTTTGGTCCTGCTGCTCTTCCAGCCTGCCAGGCATGCAGTCCTTTCTTCTCCAGCTCCAAGCAGCAACTAACTATTGCTGTGTTCTGCAGCTCCTTTTATAGGGCCCTCCTGGCTCCTGACAGTTCCAGCAACCCTTGTGATTGGTTGCTTCCTCACAACCACTCTAGGCCCCTTGGAGAACCTCTCCACTACTTCTTTCCTGGGATGGGTATGGCAGAACCCTGAGGCCTCCAACAGGGGGCCTTTGGGCCTACTCCACCCCATTACATTACCCCTAACCAGCCGTGCTATCTGTCTCTCCAAGGGACTGAACTTCTGCCCCTCCACAGAACCTGATACCATACAAACATATTGAGAACTAGAAGAATTCTTTCACCGACTCTGCCTCAAACAATTTTTACAGAAAAATGACACCACTGCGCACAATTACCACATCCTCACCAACAATCAGAAGAAAAAATAATCATCTGACTGGATGATGGAACTACAGTTTGGATCATTACATTGATTGCTTCAGGAAAAAAATTGACTATGAAATCCTTAACAAACATCACATCCACCACAATCTCTCCACAGTTGAGACGACAGCTAGACAGTCTCTGAAATCCAACTACCAAATAGGAATCAAACCAGCAGACAAGGGGGCACCATCATAGTCCTCGACTATGATGACTATGTCAAGGAGGCCAACCGACACCTCTCATAGAATCACAGAATATCAGGGTTGGAAGGGAGCTCAGGAGGTCATCTAGACCAACCCCCTGCTCAAAGCAGGACCAATCCCCAACTAAATCATCCCAGCCAGGGCTTTGTCAAGCCTGACCTTAAAAACCTCAAAGGAAGGAGATTCCACCATCTCCCTAGGTAACTCTGCAACATCACTTACTAAAAAGAACTCAAAAAACAACCCACACCACAATTTACCAAGGAATTTAAGGATATCATCAAATTCTTCCCCAAACAACAAGAGAAATTTTATATTCTCATTCCCTGTGAGCTCATCCCAGGGACTTTCCACAGGCTTTCCAAGATACACAAACAAGGAACCCAGGCAAAACTATTGTATCTGGCCTCATCACTCTTACTGAAGGAATATTGGGACTCATATAAAACATCCTTAAGCCGCTCATCACACAAAGGGCTAGCTTTCTCCAGGACACAACCAACTTCCTCCAGAAACTCCACAACATGAACAGCCTCCCTCAGATCATCATCCTTGCAACCATGGATGTAACCTCCCTATATGCCAACATTTCTTTTCAATGACAGCATTGTTGCCGGCCTTATATATTTACAAGATAATGGACAACCATCCAATAGTCACCCCAAACACATCACCAAACTCATCCATTTCATCCTCACACATAATTTTACATTAAACTATAAACACTTTGTCCAAACCATTGGAACAGCTATGGGCACTAGGATGGCTCCCCAGTATGCCATTCTCTTCATGGGCCACCTTGGAGAAGAATTTCTGGACAAATGCATCATGAAACCAATGACATATCTGAGATACATAGATGATATTTTCATCCTCTAGACAGGAAACCTAAACTCCCTCCGAGATTTCTACCAAAACTTCACCATCCATCCACTAAACCATCTGTGGAACACACCCACACTAACATCAACATCCTGGACACTACGATCAGCTTCAACAATGGAATCCTCCAGTTAAAATGTTGAAAAGGTTTGTGAACAGGACATTCAGAAAAAAAATGTAGGTTTAGGTCAATGAAATTGTTTCATTTTGATAATTTTAAAATGTTTCATTCAGATTTCAATCTTTTATTTATTTTGTAATTGTTTTTACTATAATTATCTTAAATTTCAAAACAAAAAGTAATTTTGAACTGAAAAAAACAATTTTTTTTGGTTGAAAAAGCCAAAATAATTGTTTTGATTATTTCAGACCTTTTTTCAAAATGTTTTTCAAGACAAGAAATTAACTGAAACCATCCCTTTCTAACAAAAAGGTTGGGTGTTGAATCAGGGTTTCCTACAAAAAAGGTTTTTGAAGAAAATTTCCCAATCAGCTCTACGTATTAGGTAGATTGACCATGTGCCTCTGGAACTATGGAATGATCCTCGTTTCCTGACTTTCTGTCTGGTTTTGCAAAAGATGCTGTCCTGGCTTGCTTTTTTTTTCTTCTTTTTTTAAACTCACTGCAGATTTTGGCCACTGGTGAGCTGAGACAGTGAAAATAAAAATAGGCTGACTGAGCCCATGATCAGCCAATCAGCCTCTGTCAGGCGTGTCACATGTTACCATCCTGCCATTCCCCCTGGTAAGACTTCCTGGTCAGCCCCCTTTCCCATGGGACCCTGAGCCAGCTTTCCTCCAGAAATGGTCTGATACACATAGACTATAGCGCATGACATGAGGCAACCGCATGGATCCTCAGAACAAAATTGGCTTTTTGTCCTTGATTTCCTGGAATTTTCCATTTGCAGTTGATTTTTTTTTCTTCCTTAGCTTGGCCTTTGCTTTCTTCTCTTTCATTTTGGTGATTGAGTATTGGCTTCTGCCATAAGGTAGGTTTGGATGGCACACTAAAGGTGGCCAGGTTCTCAAGCATATTTCTGATTTTCTCAGGTAGGGTGGGTGTTCCTAGCTCAGGACTTGGCACTAAAAAGGTGGTGCTTGCAGCTCCAAAAGGCATTGAGAATGCAGTGGTTTTGGAGGGCTGCAGTGCAGAGGCCAACTCTGAGGTATCATAGAATCATAGACTATCTGGGTTGGAAGGGATCTCAGGAGGTCATCTAGTCCAACCCCCTGCTCAAAGCAGGACCAATCCCCAATTTTTGCCCCAGATCCCTAAATGGCCCCCCTCAAGGACTGAACTCACAACCCTAGGTTTAGCAGGCCAATGCTCAAACTCCTGAGCTATCCCTCCCCACCAAAAGGTAGCTCGATCCCAAATTATTAAGGGCTTTATTATCTAGAACCAGGAACTTGAACTGGACTCAGTAACCCTTTGAGGTGCCGGGGTAGGGAATATATAGTCTCAGTGGGGCTATTACATCCACATTTTTCTGTAGAAGCTTTATAAGCAGAAATACCCCTGCTTTTCCTTTTAGCCTGAAATGCTTTTGATGGACATCAAGTGAGGGACCCAGTCTTGGACCGTCACAACATAATGGATACGGAAGTGAAATCTGACTTTCAGAATAAAGCTGCTACAACTCCATTTTGCATTGTGCCTTTCTTCAAATCTGTGTTCTGAATCTGCATCACTCACTCATTGTGCCAGCCTCTCTGTGCCTCGGTTTCCCTATCTGTAAAATGGGGATGATAACGCAAACCTCCCTTAGCAGGGAGCTCTGAGATGTATGGATGAAAAGTGCTATACAAATGTGAAGTATTATTTACTAAATATGGCATGTAAGTAGGATCAATACTATGTTTTTTGCATCTAAAAGGAGCTGCCTATGTGAAAGTGCTTGGATCAAGAGTTGTAAGAGTGGTTGCAGGGGCAGATGAGAGTCTATTGCCACATGAACAGAGGGGCTGGAGAGTAAAGACATTGCTCAAGTATATTACATTGCTGAGACCCTTATAAGTACTGTACCTACATACATAGAGAAAGTCAGGTAGTAACTTGCAGCAAGACACTGGAGGAGGGGGAGGGTTGAAAGCCAGGAGTACAATTTTGAACTGGACCCTGAAATGAAAGGAGAGCTGGTAGACCATAGATGGGGATGGGGCGATGTGGTTGCGCTCTTCTTTATCTAAACAAAAATTCCATTGTGATTCCTGGTGGCAATTCTAATCTCTTATGGATTCCATTATTTCACTTTTCAGACACTGCTAGTCTGTACGTGAGTGGCATGGCATCAAATCACAGCACTTCACCCCAAGATGACCATCTTCCTCATTACCTCCAGGATGAAGATCCCTTTGCATCAAAACTCTCTAGGGAAGCTGACATAGTAGCTGGATTTTATTTAACAATAATTGGTAAGGCTCTTTAATTATTTTGTTAATGGTGTTGTAAGTCACTACATGGTCTGTCAGGCACCCGCAAAGAAGGCTGCAGCCAGTCATGTTTGTGGTGCACCAGATAGAAGAAGAAAAGATGTGGTGGGATGGTGGGTGGGGAACTTAAGTAATAGGAACATGGGTATTGCCAGACTGGATCAGATCCATGACCCATCTGGTCCAGTATCCTATCTGTGACAGTGACCAGTACTAGATGTGTCAGAGGAAAATGCAAGAAATCCTTAAAGGACAATTATTCGGTAAACTGCTCATAGGAGTTGCTTCCTAGCCTCGGACAATTAGTGGCTGGCTTCTGCCCTTATAACATAGGAGTTTATACTGCTTTCATTTTTAAAAAAAGATCTGTCTAATATAACTATATGGATAATGAGAATAGCCACAAACACCCAATCATATTTGAGTCTTGCTAAGCTCTTGGTCTCAGTGATCCTGCATGTCAATGAGTTCCATGTGTTGAGGAAATACATCACTACATGCATGGGTTTTATATTTATTGTCTTTCATTGCATTTCCCCTTGTTCTATTTAATATTGCACGTAATACCAGGGGCTCCCAATTTATCTTCTTTATAATCATTCATTATTTCATATATCTCTATCAGACCCTCTCTTATTTGTCTCCTCCCAAAACAAGCTTGATATTTCAATCTCTTCTGCTATGAAAGTCTCTTCAAGATTTGAGTAATTGTTATTGCCTTTCTTGGCACCTCTTCTATCTGTTGTTATTCAGTAGTATAATGTCACTCTATAAATCAGGGGCGTATGCTCATATAGAGTGCTGTGTTCAGAATGTGTTTCCTGGTTTCAGTAACTGAACCCAGTATTCCATGTGAAAGGTACATCATTGATTTACACAGTGACGTTACACTATTCTCAGTACTCTTTTCCTGCTCTCTATGCAGCTTAGCATTTTGTTTGCTACCCCCCACTTTTTTCTTTCCTGCTGCTGTGTAAACAGATGTCTTCAGTGAGTTGTCCAAAACAAACCAACCCTCAGGTCTTTTTCCTGAGTAAGTTATGTTTACTGAGATTCCAGGAACTATGTAGGACTCAGAGTAGTTGAAAGTATTCCTTTCAAAATACACTGTCTTGCCTTTAAATACAATAATTTTTAAATGTAGATTTCAATATATAAACTTTAAAAGAAACATCTCTCGCAGGCTCTAAGCAGCTTTGAGAAATAATAAAAAATACAATCAGAGGAAGACAAAGAAAAGCAGTAGTAAACTCTCTGCATAAAAGAAACCAGGCCACATAACCAGAATTTCCCCACCTCAGGTCCCGGAAACCCTAATCCTTTACAAATAAAACTTGAGTGGAACCTTTGAAAGTGTGTGCCCACAAAGATGGCCTTTGCATGTCATACATGAATGGATGCACTCTTGCCAAAGTATAGAGGTCCAGAGAAGTGTGGGGGGCCCTTAAAAGTGGCCTCTGTGAAGAAGCAGAGCATTGTGTCTTTAGTATAAGTAGGGAATTACTGATACTAAAGTAGAGTGATCATCTAGTCATTGGGATATTAAGCAAGAAACACTTCAAAAAATTACTGTTAACGCCCACGCTAACTGTGAAACCAATGGTACAAAAGGCATGATAATCTTGAGTTAGTGAAAATGCTGCCAACACACTGTCTACTAGGCCTCTGAGCTTCTGATTATGTTTCACGTAAACAAACAGCGAAGTTAGATTAAAAGCATAAAATACTCTTGCTGGATGGTTGCAATGTAACACTTCTTTATTTCTAAGACTTTAGAAGAACACAGAAGAACCCTAAACAGAGAAAGACAAAGCAGACTGCTCCCTAAAATAGAGAGGCACAACTCACCCACCCTGCCCTTGACTCTGATCCTAGCCATGCTTCCCTGCAGAGCCCCCTGCCTGCAAGAAGGACCAGGAAAACCACTGGGAATTTAAAGTGATAGATCACAGTTCTAATAGTTTTCAGTACACCACCCTTCTGAATTCAGACTCCTTCTGCTCTGATACTATAGACCCCAGTGTTCATGAACTTGATTCCAAACATGTGAGCTTTCAGTTATGCGGCTGAGAGGGATTAAAAAGTTGGGATTGGGCACTACAATCTTGTCCAAAAAAAGGAGAAGGTCAGTGAGGGCATTACAGAGGGATTGTGGGGCTCACAAAGATCATGAAAGGAGTCATGCTAGGTGGTCCTCATCTCCTTTTGTCTGGAGACAGTGGGAAGGGTTCCTCAACAAACCTTTTGTACAGTATAAAATGGTTTTGATTTGATTCAAGGTTTGAGTGAACCTGGTTTTGTTGTAGCTGATCTGGTTAGCTCATCATCATAGGAGACTGCAGTAGACTTTTGCTTGTATTAAAATACACAGCGTCTCATGTGTCCATGTTTATGTGGAAGATAATCATTTAATGACATTCCACCAAATTCATTCTAATAAATCATTCTGAGCAAATCTTTATTTCTCATGCCAGCCATTTCCCTGTACACTGCTTTGTGTTGTCTTTTCCCATGGTACAGCAGTACTTTCAAAACAAAAATAAGGACTATAGAGACATAAGCCTCCCTCCCCGCAGAATTTGACCCCTAACCTAAATAGAGAGTGCATATCCCCAGCACACTGCAGAGTATAGCTTTGCAGATGTGGAAGAGAGAAGGCTATTCTTGGTTCAGTTGACAGGGATCTGTGAGTAAGTGCATCTTCTGGCTGAAATCTCAGTCCCTCAGAAGGGTTGCTGGTGCAATATTTGGCAGTGCCAGAGGAGGATTATGATAGTGCCTGAAGGTCCTGACCTCGTTCTAAAAACCTGCAAAGGGGATTTTTTTAAATTTGCCCATAGAACCTACATCTGACCAGAACATTTCTGACATACGTCTTCCCTTAAAAAAATGCTGTTTTGTTGTAATTGAAATATTTCACAGGAACGTGTGGATTCCTACAAAACTTTGCTTAGAAAAAAATGGAAATGAAGCTCTTTGGTGATGTTGAAACATTCCATTTCAACATTACCAGAGTGGAACATTGTGATTTTTCATTTTAAAAAATCCCCTTTCATTTCAGAATTTATTTTATTTTATACTTTTTTATTGTTTTTTTTAAAATAAACAGTCAAAATCAAAACAAAGCATTTTGACTTTGGTGGGGGGGAGGGAATTTCAGCTGAAACTATTTCCCAAATTTGACCTGAATTTATGAATAGTTTTCATCAGCCCAAGATTGCATTTTCTGGAGAATATACTATTTGTCCGAAAAATTTTGCCCAGGTGTAGAAAGAATAGCTCTGAGGTTTAAACTATAGTATCTTAATGGCAATGTGTACTAACTCAGATGACAGTAATGATTATTTATATGTCAACAATTGGGTAAAGCATATTAAATAGTGATTGGTAAACAGCGAGGAAACCTGTTATCCTCTCCATTGGTTTACAGTACAAACGGCCTCTGAAGCATTAAAGTAAATCCTCTGAAACATCTGGTACTGGCCATTATCAGAGACAGTATATTGCACTAGATGGATCAGTGTTCTGATCTACTATGACAATCCCTGTATTTTTGTTAATAGCAATGCTGGTATATGGGGTCACGTGTATGGATAAATAAAAACCATATTGCCCACCTCACCATATTTGACATTAAATAATTATTATAATGATTTTGCTTGTAGATGAATGTGTTTTCTGATTAGATGATCTTTGCCCAATTATTAAAGGGTTAAATTAGGAATTTCACTTGTTCATAGTATAGACTACATCTTAATAGGCATATTCTAGAGGACTGACGTCCCCTCTCATTCACCTTTAGACTGCCTCTTTTCTGCTTCACATTTACACAATGTCCTCGTAGCAATTGCAACCATTGCTTACATATAAAAGAAATATTAAGCCCGCTAAAATCTGTTCAAAACAATATAATGCTTTTAATAACACTTTACCAGTTGCAAATAAGGAGAATCCGTACCATGCAACCAACTAGCTCTCACACAGGTGGAGAGCCACTGCCTTATATAATTGCATTATAAGTTGTACAATACTTCATAGTGGTTTTTAATATTTTATTTTTCTTGAAAAGTGTTTAGTAAACACATGCATTTGTCACAATGAACAATTTGTATCTGCTGAATTTAGCCCTTTCCCTGTTTGAGAATTGTCGCAGTTTGAAGTAAATAAAACTATTTGACATACAAACGCATTTTGGCCTCTGGGTTGTTTGTGTACTGCTAATAATGAGAAGTCACCTGAGTTTTGTTGTTTGGAATTATCTATTCGAGAACTGTGATTGGTCACCCAAGTCCCATAGTATTTTGAACAATTTTGAAATTTAAATAGCTAAATTTATGCACCTAAATCCATAGCTAGGCATCTAGTAAGTAGCCTGGCTTTCTGATTTGCTGAGCACCCACAGTTTTCATTGACTTCAACTAGAATTGCACGTGCTCAGCACCTCTGAATACTAAGGCACATGGTCAGGTACCTAAATATCCCAAAGCTGGAATTTAGGGTATGACTGCTCTGCAATCAGGGGATGTGACTGTAGCTTATGTAGATATCCCAGAGCTAGCTTTAATCTACCTAGCTCGGGTACTGGAGCAGTAGCTGTGAGAGTAATTACCCAGGGTTCAGGGTGGACTTGTACAGTTCACGCTGAAGTGCATGCTGCTGCAGGATCAGTATCATTGCTGCAATACCTGAGCTAGCTAGATGAAAGCTAATTCGGGTATTGTCAACATGAGCTACAATCACACTCCAGGATTGCAGTGTAGATACATCCTTTGAGGGCTCTGACACTCTGACAATGTGAGGCAGCAGCTTGGAAAGGGTTAAGGCATCCCTGACTACCTGGGTGGAATGTATAAGGAAGAGGAAGCTGGGTCCAGTGGGCCTTCCAGGTGCTGAAGTAGATCCAATCCCTAGAGTCTCTGTTTGCTGCTACTTGTGTTTCTTATTGTCAGTGACAGAGCTGAGACAAATTTGAATTTCCATCCTATGGGAAATTCCAGCATATTGACATTTGTTTTTGTCTCGAATTTTGAATTTTTTCACAGAAATGAAAGTCTGAAAAATCTCAGTACAGAAATGGTGAAATGATTTGTTTGGGTTTATTGAAATGGTTCAAAACACTTTGTTTCAAGTCAGTTCAATATTAAATTGCATTTTTGAAAGAGGCACATGGCCTATGTTCATATCATGTCTAGCACAATGGGGCTTTGATCCTGATAGAATTTCTAGATGCTACTGAAATACTGTCACTGAAAATAATGACTTAGCACTTATTAGTCAGCTGTATCTGAAATAAATTTACTGGAATTACTTTTGGATTTCCAGCCTGTTGAAAATTATTGGAAAATATCAGGAGATTACAAGTATTTTTGAGGGGTTTGCCAAAAGTTATCATTTTATAGCACCACAGATGATATGCCTAATTTCACTAGAGCTACAATGTACAAATAGGCATAAAAAGGAGTAAGATTACATGTAAACAAAACTGAAGTAAAATCATTCACAAAACCGCAAGGAACACGTTAGTGGGAAAACAGGATTTTTGTATCTTCCTATAATTAAGAATAAATTCCTAGTAGGAAACTATGGCGACATAACATTTTAAGATAATCAGATTTCTCATTTAAAAAAACCCTGTGTGTGTGTGTCTCTATATAATTATATAATTCCCCTTTAAGGGATCACATATCCCACAGTGTCAATATAGTGAACTTAGGGTCAGTGATAAGCTGCCAAAATTTTAACAACTGGTTCCCTCCTCACCCCATGAGGGGGTCGTGGCCTACCCCACCCCGGGAACCCTACCCCATCCGCTCCCCTCCCCGTCCCCTGACTGCCCCCAGAACCGGGCAGGAGGGTCTCATGGGCCACCGTAGTGGATGCCCACCCCACCCCTAAGAGCCAGAGGGCCCGCGAATCAGCTGTTTGCACAGGAAGCCTGGGCGGGCTGAGAAGCAGGCGGCAGCTTCAAGCTCAGGCCCAGGGAGGTGGAGGCGAGCTGGGGCAGGGAGCGGTTCCCCTGCGCCCCCCCCCCCAAGGGTTACCTGCTGCAGCATCGGTGGCCCTCCTCGCGCCCCCCCACCGCAACTCACCTCTGCTTTGCCTCCGTCTCCACCACCTTGGGACTGAGCGTGAAGCCGCCGCCTGCTTCTCAGCCCTCCCAGGCTTCCCGTGTGAACAGCTGATTCGCGGGAAGCCGGGGGGGGGGAGAAGCAGAGCGGGGTGGCACGTTCAGGGGAGGAGGTGGAGCGGACCGGGCGTGGGGCGGGGCCAGGAGCTGCCAGTGGGTGCTCTGCACCCACCAAATTTTTCCCGTGGGTGCTCCAGCCCCTGAGCACCCATGGAGTTGTCGCCTAAGGCGCCACATTTGGCCAGTTGTTAAATTTAGAAGCCCTTTTAGAACCGGTTGTCCCTCATGGGACAACCGGTTCTAAAAGGGCTTCTAAATTTAACAACCGGTTCCAGCAAACCAGTGCGAACCCGCTCGAGCTCACCACTGGTTAGGGTGATGGTAGAGTGGCAGCTCCAAGACAAGGCTCTGTGAGTCCCCAGCTGGTGAGCAGAGAGAGATTGTTGGATTAATAATGGATAAAAATCCTTTCACCTGTAAAGGGTTAAGAAGCTAAGGTAACCTTGGTGGCACCAATGAGGGGACAAGATACTTTGAAATCTGGAGGGGGGGGAAGGCTTTTGTCTGTCTGTCTGTGTGATACCTTTGCCGGGAACAGATCAAGGATGCAAGCTCTCCAACTCCTGTAGCGTTAGTAAGTAATCTAGCTAGAAAATGAGTTAGGTTTTCTTTGTTTTTTGGCTTGTAAATTTCTTGTGCTGGAGGAAATGTGTATTCCTGTTTTTTTGTCTTTTCGTAACTTAAGGTTTTGCCTAGAGGGATTCTCTATGTTTTGAATCTGACTGCCTGTAAGATTATCTTCCATTCTGATCTTACAGAGTTGGTCTCTTCTCTTTTTTTGTTCTTCTAATAAAGTTCTGTTTTTTAAGAATCTGATTGGGTTTTGGGGGTCTTAAAAATCCGAGGATGGTTTGTGCTCATCTTGTTTATTCTCAAGCCTCCCCAAGAAAGGGGGTGTAAGGGCTTGGGGGGATATTTTGAGGAAATAGGAACTCCAAGTGGTCCTTTTCCCTGATTCTTTGTTAAAGCACTTGGTGGTGGCAGCGTTTTACCTTTGTAAAGACTTTGTGCCTTGGGGAAGTGTCAAGGTTCCTTCCCCACTCTGAACGCTAGGGTACAGATGTGGGGACCTGCATGAAAAACCTCCTAAGCTTATCTTTACCAGCTTAGGTCAAAACTTCCCCAAGGTACAAAATATTCCATCCTTTGTCCTTGGATTGGCCGCTACCACCACCAAACAAATACTGGTTACTGGGGAAGAGCTGTTTGGACACGTCTTTCCCCCCAAAATACTTCCCAAAACCTTGCACCCCACTTCCTGGACAAGGTTTGGTAAAAAGCCTCACCAATTTGCCTAGGTGACTACAGACCCAGACCCTTGGATCTTAAGAACAATGAACAATCCTCCCAACACTTGCACCCCCCCTTTCCTGGGAAATATTGGATAAAAAAGCCTCACCAATTTGCATAGGTGACCACAGACCCAAACCCTTGGATCTGAGAACAATGAAAAAGCATTCAGTTTTCTTACAAGAAGACTTTTAATAGAAATAGAAGTAAAGAAATCACCTCTGTAAAATCCGGATGGTAGATACCTTACAGGGTAATTAGATTCAAAACATAGAGAACCCCTCTAGGCAAAACCTTAAGTTACAAAAAAGATACACAGAAATAGTTATTCTATTCAGCACAATTCTTTTCTCAGCCATTTAAAGAAATCATAATCTAACACATACCTAGCTAGATTACTTACTAAAAGTTCTAAGACTCCATTCCTGTTCTGTCCCCAGCAAAGCCAGCATAAAGACAGACACACAAACCCTTTGTTTCTCTCCCTCCTCCCAGCTTTTGAAAGTATCTTGTCTCCTCATTGGTCATTTTGGTCAGGTGCCAGCGAGGTTACCTTTAGCTTCTTAACCCTTTACAGGTGAGAGGAGTTTTTCCTCTGGCCAGAAGGGATTTTAAAGGGGTTTACCCTTCCCTTTATATTTATGACAGGAAGTTTTAACCTAAGCTGGTAAAAATAAGCTTAGGGGGTCTTTCATGCAGGTCCCCACATCTGTACCCTAGAGTTCGGAGTGGGGAAGGAACCTTGACACAAATAAAATGTAAAACGCACAGTGAAGTAAGAACTGATGTGTTTTAAGTTCTGTTTGTTGGTGTTTTAACTCTAGAGTTAACCACAGTGAGCTAAAACACATTTCAATGCTTCAATCGTTGTATACACTAAGTGTTCTAATCCTGTGTCTTTTCCCATTGTGAGCAACTCCTCTGAGAGCGGTGCTGGAATCAATGAGAAATGAGTATTTTTTGTACTGTTGGACATTTCTGTTAAGGTTACAGCTGGGTGAAAATTTTCAGTTGAAACTTTTTTTCAGTGAAAAATGCAAATTCAGGACAGCCGAAACATTTTGCAAATCCATGTCTGTCGCAGGGCAGGGCTTCTCCTGAGCTTCAAACACTAGCTGCCTTGCCCTGTCTCCTTTAAGAAGGTTTATTCTCTTAAAACAGGCAAGTAAACCAATAGAAAACAGTCTTTGAACTCACCTCTTTTCTTTCAGGCTTCAGATAGGGTTGCCAACTTTCTAATAATGGAAGTCTGAGCATCCTTGCCCTGCCCCTTCTCCAAGGCCCCGCCCCCACTCACTTCATTCCCCTCCATACGTTGCTCACTTTCCCACACCTTCACTCACTCATTCATTTTCACCAGGCTGTGGCAGGGGGTTGGGGTGAGGGATCCATCTGGGGGTGTGGGCTCTGGGGTGGGGCCGGGGATGAGGGATTTGGAGTGCAGGAAGGGGCTCAGGGCTGGGGAAGTGTGTTGGGGTGCAGAAGGGTGTGAGGGGTGAAGGCTCCGGGCAGCACTTACCTCAGGTGACTCCCAGGAAGCATGTCCCTCTGGCTACTATGTGGAGAGGCAGCCAGGGCATACTGCCTCTGCCCACAGGTGATGCGCCTGCAGCTCCCATTGGCTGCAGTTCCTGGCCAACAGGAGCTGTGGAGCCAGTGCTCAGGGTGGGGGCAGCGCACAGAGCCTCAAGGCCACCCTTCCAGCTAGGAGCCAGAGGGACATGCCAGACACTTCCTGGGAGCTGCACAGAGCTGGGTAGGGAGCCTGCCAGTCCCGTGCCAACCGGACTTTTAATGGCCCGGTCAGCAGTTCTGATTGAGCTGCCAGGGTCCCTTTTCAACTGGGTGTTCCAGTCAAAAAACCCTTGCTTCAGTGCCACCCCTCCCAGGATTCTCTGGGGCTTCTGCTCTGGACAGTTCCCAGATCTAGTCAGCTATGTTCCCTTCCTGGAGCAGTAGCCCCAGGGTTGCTTCTCTGAGCATCTATCCCCTTGCTCCAGGGAACCACCACAGGTGTTAGCTCCACTCTGGTGTGATGTCCTTTCCACATGCACAGCCTGTCCCCATCACTCCCTTCCACCTCTCACTTCCTGCCCTCTGATGGCCCTTTATAGACCAAGATGTATCCCAGACCCCTTGTCTGGAGTAGGCTCATCCGTTACCCTGTGACAGTGTCAAATCGGGTGAATTTTGTGTCAAAAACAAACAAACCAAGTGTTCCAAAACAAAAAGTTGAAATATTTAATTGAAGATTTTGAAACGGAAACATTTTGACTTTTCATTTTGAAATTTACTTCAATTTTATTTTTAATAAAAAGGTTTATTTGTTTGTGTATGTGTGATATACATATAATTTTTGGGGTTCACCAAAAATTTTGCTTAGGGTCAACCCAAAATGAATATTTTTTCAGTATGGCCAGAGAACCCCCCAAAATCAGTTATTCACATATCTCTAGCTAGGGTCTTTTCCATTCCTCTCTTTCTTTTCTAGGTGATTGTGATGGATTTGGAGCTGCCCTGTGATAATTTGAGTACTATATGTTGGCCTGAATAAGGGACCAGGGCGTAGGCAGTCTGGCCTAGCGATCACAGCTGGATTGGGGTCCACACATCGGGGCAGTAGTCAGTGAGGGGTTGGAGGAATCACTAGAAGAGTCAGGGTCATAGTCAGCCTGGGGTCAGGGACAGTACCAGGCTAAATCAGATTCAGGCCAGAATTGGAGACCAGAGATCAGAGGTAGATCTGGGGTCCCAGCATGCCTGAAAACCATATGATTGCCCAGACAACTTCCTGGGCCACCCTCCAGGGTGAAATAGGGCACTTGGCCAATCAACACGCTGCAGGGTACCGTCACTCTGGGTCCTTTGGGCAGTACTTCCTGTGGTGCCTACTCTCCACAGTGCTACCTGGCTGCAGCACTGCATTACCGCCTGGTCTCACTGTGGTTCCATCAGCTAGTCCATGCTCTGCAAACCTAGGGTCTAGTCTACGGATCCTTACAGCCTGGTTATTGGGATGTTATTTAGCATATGACTATATTGGTTAAAGTTAATAGGAATTTTTTCTGGATGCAGGCAGCAAGGAGAAGAATGGCTGAAGATAGCCTTCTATCAGCAAACACTTGAGTTGTTAAGGGATGATGGCAGAACTATTAGCTTTGATGACTCTCTCTCAGTCTCTGACCAGCCTTCAACTGGTTTAATGAGGAATGACCAAGGCCTGCCAAACGCAGGAGAGCAAAGGATTTGGGCAGACGGGTGTTAAAGAAGGGCAGCCAATCAGGGACAAAGAGGGTGGGGAGGTGGGACCAGACTCAGACCCAGATACAGGAGCCTGCTGGTGTTGTCTGCAGAAGTTAGGCTAGGGGCTCGTCTACATGGCAGGATAATGAGTTGTATGTGATGGGGGATCTGGTTTCTAAAGTGTACTAATCTGTTGTGCATTAATTGGTCCATGCAGACCCTGTAGCTGTGCACTAAAATTTCCCTAGTGTGCTTTAACATAGAAAAATAGCATGATGTTACAGTATTCCTATAGGGTCTCCTTGGACCAGTTAGTGCACTTTAGAAATCACACCCCCGTAGAGCGCATTACCTCACTGTATAGACAAACTTCATTATGGGATGGCTTTAGGTAAGAGAGACACGCATGTAGACTGTTGTTTTAAAATCCTTTTTCTCTTATGCTTTGATCCTACTGCTAAATAAACAATACTTTTGTTTAAAAAGGCTGATTGGTCACCATATACCACTGGTCACTGGCTCCTGAAGGGAAGAATCGCAGGTGCCAGAATTCAGTCGGACCTGCAGGGTAAGAACAGTTAATACACATTGTACTGTGGCCCAGGTCGTAGTCTGAGAGTGGAGGAATCGTGTGATTCTACCCTGAGGCAGGTAAGAGCACAGGGCCCAACCATGTGGACGTGTACACAGAGAAACCAGAAAGGGGACAAAGATGGCTGCAGCTAGCCCTGTCACTGGAACAACTGTATTCTAAATTGCTACCTTTTTTTATGCTTTAATGTTCGCTACATTCTTTCACTAATTTTAAGCATTTGGTTGTGGTCACTTTAATTTTGACCACAATCTTTACGTTTTACCGCCCTTCAGCTGCTCAACTCAATATCAAAATGAATTAACATGATTTTTAATGCTCCTGGTATGAGGCTAGTATTGGCTTCATGTACTACAGTTAGGTTCACAGCCCAGATCCTATTGATTTAAATAGGACCATGATCAAGCTCCTTGTTATGTTTTTTTTTAATGAATGTCTGAAATGCATCTTTATGTTCAAATAAAAATGGAAAAAGGAAACCCAAAGCTGAAGCAGTGAGCACATGTTTTGGAACTAAATCCTCTGTGGAAATAGAAAATGAGCTGTAAAAGTGGAGCCGGAAGGTCTACTGCTGTGGATGATTGTGTACGGGGGGAAACGTGTTTTCATTTAAACTGCCTGTTAAGTCAGTGTGGATTTATCCCTGGGGCTGGGGTTAAACGGTGTATAGCAATGCACTTTCACAGTACACCACTGGAGTTGTTTCAAATTGTATAACTGAGATGCCTTGTTACATCCTCTTATTAGTTGCTACCATGGTCCACGACGTTGCTTTTCTCTTTTTGGGGGAGGTACACTGGTTTTTCTCTAGTGGGAACTGTAGAGGGTCTGGGTAACCAGGAAAGGGAAATGGAGTCAGTAGGGCGATGGGAGGAGGACAGATGCTATGATTCAGAACAGAGATGGGGTGTGGTGAGTTGCAGAGGGACAAGATTAAAAATAAATAAATAAGGCCGGTTATACCATTTTTGCACTCACACTCATTTCTAACAAGTTTATACAGGACATATACTGTACACCACTGTTTGGCACATTTCATGCTGAATTTGTCCTGGTTGGGAATTTAATACAAGACAAGAGTGGCATCTGCTTATATCTAGCCTACATTTGGCTGGCTGAATGGGATTGGTGGCAGTGACATAGCAGTCAGCAGCCTCTGGTTTGATCACTTTTTGTCTTTTATAACTTTCTTATAGTACCCTGGCCATAAATCAAAGCTGCTTTTTGTTCTTAAATCACCCACAGTGGAGACAAGCAGTTCAAATGTCGCCTGGCATCCCCCAGAGGATGATTTTTCCTTTCACTACAGCAGTTCCCAGAATGGGATTGGATTGAGTGCACTATAATCTCCAGGACTTTGTTTTGTCAAGATCTAATGATGGGACACCTCACTATTCCATAGCCTATTATCTCAGTTAGATGTTGCATCTAAATTCTCCCTTACCTAATTCCAACTTGTCACTTTTAATGCACTATCACACACAGTTCTTCAGTTTCCTCCATTTACAGCCTTCCACGTGGTTGTTCCCTAATCCCACCCACTTGGACTGTACTCATTTTTGTTACTCTTCTCTGAATTCCTTCTAGTTTGTTGACCTCTCTCTCTCTCTGGAACTGTGAAGCTCAGAATGAAAATAAAAACACTGTTGTGCCAAAGAATTGTGGGGAAGTGTTTCTCAGCACTTTTGTTTACATGCAGTTTATTTTGATATTTTTATTACAGGGGTCCTTTCAACTTTTGGGAATGGCTATGTTCTTTTTATGTCCTTGAAACGGAAAAAGAAGCTCAAACCCTCTGAGATAATGACTGTCAATTTAGCCATGTGTGACTTGGGGATTTCAGGTAATTCAGTGTTTTATTTCTTCTTTTACATTTCCTCCCTTTTTATTTTTATTTCTTTTTTGGCCGTGATATGTGAGGCCAAATTCTACCCGGTGTTGTGCAGATGGGACTCCGCTATGTGACAGTAGGAAGCCAGGGTGTGTTTGTGATGGCGGAACTCAGCCCACACTGTTTCCATTCCATTGTTTCTACATTAAAAAAAAAAAGGAAAGAGTACAACAGAGAAATTTTAGGGAGGAGCAAATCCCCTGGAAAGAGAATGAAAATGAAGAGAAATATGACCTATTCCAGCGGTCCTGAATCAGGCAAATGGCCCAGGCAGGTTCAAATCTCAGAAGCTCACATTGTACCATTTGGCATTGTTAATACAAAACAGCCTTCATGACAGCTGAAGAACACTATATTTCAGTTTTACCAAATGTTGTACCCAGGATATAAACACATAATGAACAAACCCCATAGAACGAGGGATGAGGAATGCTGAGGGCTTTGAGATCTTCAAATCTAATAGTTTTCTACCTAGTTACCCTTTTAAGAATGGGATGCCGCCCCTTTTCCTTCCTGTAAAAAGCCATGCTCTACTGTCTGTGTCAATTTGTAAAGAAGAAGCAACCCATGAAAAGATTCATATGCCCAACTCTCAACCTGAATATGTTCAGGGGTGAGAATAGACACCCTTTAGAAGACTGTGCAGCACTGTGGAGGTGCCTAGCTCTTGGTGATACTTTATTTTTTAATCTGATGCTTGTGCAAATCTCATTACACTCATGAGAGTTATACACACCTGGGAGAAGAACTGTACCCACCTTTTGAAAAAAATGGCTTGGACTGCAGGAGTGGGAGGAAATCCACCCGAAATCCACACCTGATATTCACCCAACTAACCACAGGGTGTCATCCGTGTGGTACAAATGATAGCTTAAAGGAACAGACGGCTCCAAACTTCCTTAGATCCCAGTATCGTTATCTCTCATTTGTTAATACACCTTAGAGAAAAGTCATTGTCATTATGCTTTCCAGGAAATGGCATGATTGGGTCTGAGAATCTGTACAAGATGATATTTTCTGGCTGAGTGATCAGCCTGTGGATATACAAATAAGTCTCTGCTGTGGGATTTGCTTGTTTCTAAGAGTGTTAGCATAAAAATGTCTGCTCTAACCCCCTTAGAATGCTACATTAGATATTTTCCATCTCTAGCACTTAGAAATGCAGCAAATGAATTCTAGATAGGCAAGAAACAGCTCCAATCTCATACGTCAATTATGCCCTGTGAATCCAACTCATTTAATCGTGAAGTATCAGCTTGCTGGGGATGTTTGCAAACATGCATTCATTTCTGATGCCATCTACTGGATAGCGCATGCCTGTAGTGTGCAACTCACAGTATGTTTAGGATTGTGGTTACAGCAAGCATTTTATGATCAGGACTTCTGGGTTCTATTCCTAGTTCTAGTCCCTGTTCCCAGACATAGAGTGTGATCCTTGACCAAATCAATCTCCCTATGCCTTTGTGTAAAAGGCCTATAATGAACATTGAGTGAATACTTTGCAACAAATAATTAATGTGATTAGTTCAGCCTTTTTCTGCTTATGTAATGCTGTGACTAGCACAGGGCAAAATTGTTTGGATGAATAGTTTATTTACTGAAAAATACAATTTTAATCAACCTGAAACTATTTGCAAATTTGACAAGTTTGACCTTACTCCTGGACAAAAAGCAATTACCTCACTCAACCCTATGTTTGAAGATGCCTATATTATCATTGATCTCCCCTCAGTGTCCTGTCTTTTGAATAAAGGTAGTTTTTTGTTTGTTTGTTTTAAAGATTATTTTGACAGTACCAACTTTTCCAATGACCCACTGTTTCCCCTCTTTGTAGTTGTAGGAAAACCATTTAGTATTATTTCCTTCTTCTCTCACCGATGGGTGTTTGGCTGGCTGGGCTGTCGTTGGTATGGATGGGCCGGCTTCTTCTTTGGCTGTGGAAGCCTTATCACCCTGACAGCTGTCAGCCTGGATAGATACCTGAAAATTTGTCATTTAACTTACGGTAAGAAGGAAAATTTGCATTGAGTGACACTATGTAGCTATTTTCTCTCCCCATCCTCGCTGGAGACTTGTTTAGAAGCATTAAGCTGAATTGTATAAGAATCATGTTCCCTATTCCTAGGGTGACCATATTTCCCAAAAGGAAAACGGGGCATTGTGCGAGGCTGGCCCAAGCCGTCCCCACCCTTCCCGTGGGGCTGGCCTGAGTTATCTCCTGAGCCCTGCCTGCCTGTCCCCTACCCCCCCGCTGCATGGGGCTGGCATTGCTGCTCCCCCTGCACATTCCTCTGCATTGCACCCCACTTTTTTGACAAAAGTGGGCATTTGTCCTGTTTACTCTTGCCAATTGATCAAGTTAGCAAGAGCAAATGCCCACTTTTGCCAAAAAAGTTAGGACGGCCAGGACAGGGCTTAAAAAAGGGACTGTCCTGGCTAAAAAAGGATGTATGGTCACCCTACCTATCCCTCAGAACAGTGGGAAAGTTCCTAAAGGTCAGGTTAGGCCCAAACAGTAATTTAGTTTACAAAATCTAGTGTCAGAGGAAATGCTTTCAATGCCTTTTAAAAATTTCCGTTATTAAACAATTTTTTGCTGTGTTTGAAACCCAGCACTGCAGCACTGAAGGTGCCTAAGCAAAAGTGAACAGGGTTAGGAACAAAACTGACGACTTTGATTGATCTATTTTCATAGTCCAAGTAAAAATTATAATAAGAGAAATGAAGAAATAATATGAACAGTAATGAGTAAATTAGTAAATTTAGATTTATATAATTATTTCAGTTGTAATAATCCATAGTACTGAGAGTAGTAACTGAGAAACATAGATTTTAAGGTCAAAAAGGACCATTATGATCATCTGCTTTGACCCCTCTATATCATAGGCCATAACATTTCACCAAGTAGTTTCTACATCAAGCCTATAACTTCTGGTTGAGCTAGAATGTATCTTTTATCAGAGGATTAGCCATCTGTATCCGCAAAAACAACGAGGAGTCCGGTGGCACCTTAAAGACGAACAGATTTATTAGGGCATCAATTATTGGGAGTGTACCACATACACCCTGACTAAATTGGCCTTCAACACTGGTTCTCCACTTGTAAGGTAACTTCCTCTCTTCATGGGTCAATATATATTTATGCCTGTTTCTGTAATTTTCACTCCATGCATCTGAAGAAGTGGGTTCTTTACCCACGAAAGCTTATGCCCAAATAAATCTGTTAGTCTTTAAGGTGCCACCGGACTCCTTGTTGTTTTTTTTAACATATCTTTTGGGAATACAACCAGTCTTGATTTAAAGACTTCCGGGCATGTCTGCACTGCATCTGGGAGTGTGCCCTCTCAGCCCAGGCAGACAGATTTGCACTGGCTTTGCTTGAGCTTGCATGTTAAAAATAGCAGTGTGGACATTGCTACAAAGGTGTGGCTTGGGCTAGCTGCCTAAGTCCAATCCTGCCCAACCCCCTGGGTCTGAGCCCGGGTGGCTAGCCCAAGCCACTCTTGTCATGCTGCAATATCCGCGCTCTGCATAGGCTAGCATGAGTCTGTCTACTTGGGAGGCATGCTCCCAGATGCAGTGTAGACATACCCCAAGTGTTGTAGAATCCATGACATCCCTAAGTACATTGTTCCAATGTTTAGCTAACCTCTCTGTAAAAAAATTACACATCTTATTTCCAGTCTGAATTTGTCTAGTTTCAATTTCTAGCCACTGCATCTTTCTATACCTTTCTCTGCTAGACCAAGAAAGGTTCACAAAAATGATAGTGACAAATGCAACAAAGAGTTGGTTTGTAGTAAATGGTCTGACCAGCTCTTAATTGCAGGTGTAGAATTTCAAGTTGTTTTTAGCCAAATATATATAATCTGACATTATAATTGTTGAATTATCTTCCAGGAACCTGGCTTAAGAGACATCATGCCTTTATCTGCCTGGCAATAATTTGGGCCTATGCTACATTCTGGGCTACTGTGCCATTTGCTGGTTTGGGGAACTATGCTCCTGAGCCATTTGGAACCTCGTGCACTCTGGATTGGTGGCTGGCTCAGGGTTCAGTGGCTGGACAGGCATTTATTCTGAATATTCTTTTCTTCTGCCTCTTGCTCCCAACTGCAGTGATTGTGTTTTCCTATGTTAAAATCATTGCAAAAGTCAAGTCTTCTGCCAAAGAAGTTGCTCATTATGACACCAGGATTCAAAACAGCCATGTACTGGAAATTAAATTGACCAAGGTAGGTAAGAGACATTTTTATCAAACTCTGTCAGACCGTAAAACCAGGTGGGAAGAACCCGTAGATCCTATAATTGGTACTGAATATTTGTGAAGCTCTAATGTGTCAAAGCAAAAGGTTGTGGTGGCCTGCGATGTTAGTTGCAGCCCTTATTCTCGCTGTATCTGCAAGGCACAGCTGAAGGAAGGGGAGGATGGAGTTGTGATTAAGGCACTTAGAATGAGACCCTGGAGATGGGTCCAGTCTGAAGCTGTGTAACCTTGGATCAATCATTTGATCTGTGCCTCAGTTTCCCCATCCATAAAATGGGGATAATAATACTTCCCTACCTCACAGGTGTGGTCATGAAGATAAATTTAAAAATGTTTTTGAGGCACTCAGGTATCACTGTGAAGGGGGTCATAAAATAGATAGATGAAAAGCGGGGTTTTATTACTGGTGAAATAAAACTATGGACAATTTGTATTCTTCTATCAAAGAAGATACACGTACAAGAAAATGTGGTGATCATGTGGATTTCTTTATGATTAAAGATTCACAATGAATTTTTTATAAAAATTAAAGTCCAGACAAAATGCCAAGATGGCCTCTGTTGTCACAAATTTTGGTTACCCCAGCCTTATTTTTGCAGTTCTTTTTTTAAGAAACCCTCCAAGAACCTTGGGAATATAGTAGTGTGTTCCCCATCCGACTGTACCCTTTTTCTGTTTGGCAAACATGTCAGCCACAAGCTTGGCTGACACTGGAGGATTGAACTGGGAACCTCCAGCGCTAAAAGCATCAGTCTCTAGAGCCCGAGACAAAGAGACAAAGTTTCCAGAAACAGAATCACATCTTCTGTGGCTCGGGTATGGGGGGTGGGAGGGAACTTGTAACACACTGACTAGTAGGATACACATTTATTTTCTTTCCATGTTTGGAAATGAACTGAAATTAACAAGTGGTTGCAATGCATATAATAGATTTATAGATTCACAGAGTCTAAGGCAAGAAGGGGTCATTATGATCACCTAGTCTGACCTTCTGTATAACACAGGCCAAAGAACTTCCCCAAAATAATTCCTAGAACAGATGTTTTAGAAAAACATCCAATCTTGATTTAAAAATGGTCAGTGATGGAGAATCCACCGCGACCCTTGGGAAATTGTTCCAGGCATTAATTACCCTCACCGCTAAAAATGCATGCCTTATTTCCAGCTGAATTTATCTACCTTCAACTTTCAGATGTTGGATTGTGTTATATCTTTCTCTGCTAGGCTGAAGAGTTCATTATTAAATATTTGTCCCCCCTGTAGATACTTACAGACTGTAATCAAGTCACCCCTTATCCTTCTTTTGGTTAAGCTAAATAGATTGAGCTCCTTGAATCTATCCCTATAAGGCTTGTTTTCCAAACCCTTAATCATTCATACAGCTCGTCTGTGAATCCTCTCCAGTTTATTAACATCCTTCTTGAATTGTAGACACCAGAACTGGACACAGTATTCCACTCACAGTTGCACCAGTGCCAAATATAGAGGTAAAATAACATATCTACTCATACGCGAGATTCCCCTGTTTATGCATTACAGACTTGCATTAGCGCTTTTGGCCACAACAACACACTAGGAGCTCATGTTTAGAGCCCAGCAAATCCGCAGATATCCGCTTTATATCCACAGATATTCACATCCATGGATGCAGATGTGGATATCCACGGACCATTTTTATGGACGATGGATGGATGCGGATCCAAATTTTATATCGAAAGCTTTGCAAATCTGCAGATATCCGCTTTATATCCACCAATACCCGTGGATCATTTTTGCGGATCGCGGATTCGATGTGGATACAAATTTTGCATCTGCTCAGGGCTCTACTCATGTTCAGCTGATTATCCACCAGGATCCTCACATCTGTTTCAGAGTCACTGCTTCCCAGGGTAGAATCCCATATCTTGTAAGTATGGCCTACATTCTTTGTTCCTACATGTATACATTTACATTTAGCTGTATTAAAACACATACTGTTTACTTGTGCCCAGTTTACCAAGAGATCCAGATTGCTCTCAATCAGTGACCTGTCCTCTTCATCATTTACCACTTCACCAATTTTTTTTTCATCTGAAACTTTATCAGTGATGGTTTTATGTTTTCTTCTAGGTCGTTGATTAAAATGTTAAATAGTGTAGGGCTAAAACCTGATCCCTGTGGATGCCACTAGAAACACATTCACTTGATAATCATTCTTCCGGCAACTCACGGAAGCTACTAGATTGCATGCCCTGATTCTCATGGGTGACTTTAATTTTCCTGATATCTGCTGGGAGAGCAATACAGCGGTGCATAGACAATCCAGGAAGTTTTTGGAAAGCGTAGGGGACAATTTTCTGGCGCAAGTGCTAGGGGAGCCAACTAGGGGGGGCGCTTTTCTTGACCTGCTGCTCACAAACCGGGTAGAATTAGTGGGAGAAGCAAAAATGGATGGGAATCTGGGAGGCAGTGACCATGAGTTGGTTGAGTTCAGGATCCTGACGCAGGGAAGAAAGGTAAGCAGCAGGATACGGACCCTGGACTTCAGGAAAGCAGACTTCGACTCCCTCAGGGAACGGATGGGTAGGATCCCCTGGGGGACTATCATGAAGGGGAAGGGAGTCCAGGAGAGCTGGCTGTATTTCAAGGAATCCCTGTTGAGGTTACAGGGACAAACCATCCCGATGAGTCGAAAGAATAGTAAACATGGCAAGCGACCAGCTTGGCTTAATGGTGAAATCCTAGCAGATCTTAAACATAAAAAAGAAGCTTACAAGAAGTGGAAGGTTGGACATATGACCAGGGAAGAGTATAAAAATATTGCTCGGGCATGTAGGAAAGATATCAGGAGGGCCAAATCGCACCTGGAGCTGCAGCTAGCAAGAGATGTCAAGAGTAACAAGAAGGGTTTCTTCAGGTATGTTGGCAACAAGAAGAAAGCCAAGGAAAGTGTGGGCCCCTTACTGAATGAGGGAGGCAACCTAGTGACAGAGGATGTGGAAAAAGCTAATGTACTCAATGCTTTTTTTGCCTCTGTTTTCACTAACAAGGTCAGCTCCCAGACTGCTGCGCTGGGCATCACAGAATGGGGAAGAGATGGCCAGCCCTCTGTGGAGATAGAGGTGGTTAGGGACTATTTAGAAAAGCTGGACGTGCACAAGTCCATGGGGCCGGACGAGTTACATCCGAGAGTGCTGAAGGAATTGGCGGCTGTGATTGCAGAGCCCTTGGCCATTATCTTTGAAAACTCGTGGCGAACGGGGGAAGTCCCGGATGACTGGAAAAAAGCTAATGTAGTGCCAATCTTTAAAAAAGGGAAGAAGGAGGATCCTGGGAACTACAGGCCAGTCAGCCTCACCTCAGTCCCTGGAAAAATCATGGAGCAGGTCCTCAAAGAATCAATCCTGAAGCACTTACATGAGAGGAAAGTGATCAGGAACAGTCAGCATGGATTCACCAAGGGAAGGTCATGCCTGACTAATCTAATCGCCTTTTATGATGAGATTACTGGTTCTGTGGATGAAGGGAAAGCAGTGGATGTATTGTTTCTTGACTTTAGCAAAGCTTTTGACACGGTCTCCCACAGTATTCTTGTCAGCAAGTTAAGGAAGTATGGGCTAGATGAATGCACTATAAGGTGGGTAGAAAGCTGGCTAGATTGTCGGGCTCAACGGGTAGTGATAAATGGCTCCATGTCTAGTTGGCAGCCGGTGTCAAGTGGAGTGCCCCAGGGGTCGGTCCTGGGGCCGGTTTTGTTCAATATCTTCATAAATGATCTGGAGGATGGTGTGGATTGCACTCTCAGCAAATTTGCAGATGATACTAAACTGGGAGGAGTGGTAGATACGCTGGAGGGGAGGGATAGGATACAGAAGGACCTAGACAAATTGGAGGATTGGGCCAAAAGAAATCTGATGAGGTTCAATAAGGATAAGTGCAGGGTCCTGCACTTAGGATGGAAGAATCCAATGCACCGCTACAGACTAGGGACCGAATGGCTAGGCAGCAGTTCTGCGGAAAAGGACCTAGGGGTGACAGTGGACGAGAAGCTGGATATGAGTCAACAGTGTGCCCTTGTTGCCAAGAAGGCCAATGGCATTTTGGGATGTATAAGTAGGGGCATAGCGAGCAGATCGAGGGACGTGATCGTTCCCCTCTATTCGACACTGGTGAGGCCTCATCTGGAGTACTGTGTCCAGTTTTGGGCCCCACACTACAAGAAGGATGTGGATAAATTGGAGAGAGTCCAGCGAAGGGCAACAAAAATGATTAGGGGTCTAGAGCACATGACTTATGAGGAGAGGCTGAGGGAGCTGGGATTGTTTAGTCTGCAGAAGAGAAGAATGAGGGGGGATTTGATAGCTGCTTTCAACTACCTGAAAGGGGGTTCCAAAGAGGATGGCTCTAGACTGTTCTCAATGGTAGCAGATGACAGAACGAGGAGTAATGGTCTCAAGTTGCAATGGGGGAGGTTTAGATTGGATATTAGGAAAAACTTTTTCACTAAGAGGGTGGTGAAACACTGGAATGCGTTACCTAGGGAGGTGGTAGAATCTCCTTCCTTAGAGGTTTTTAAGGTCAGGCTTGACAAAGCCCTGGCTGGGATGATTTAACTGGGAATTGGTCCTGCTTCGAGCAGGGGGTTGGACTAGATGACCTTCTGGGATCCCTTCCAACCCTGATATTCTATGATTCTATGATTCTATGATTCCCCATTTACATAATTACATTTTCAGATCTATCAGTTAGCCAGCTTTTAATTCATTTAATGTGTTCCATGTTAATTTTATAACATTCTAGTTTTCTAATTAAAACTTTGTGCATACCAAGTCAAATGCCATACAGAAGTCTAAGTATGTTATGTCAACAGTATTACCTTTATCAGCCAAACTTTTAATCTTATCAAAAAAAGATGTATTTTCCACTGAATGCATCCGATGAAGTGAGCTGTACCTCACGAAAGCTTATGCTCAAATAAATTTGTTAGTCTCTAAGGTGCCACAAGTACTCCTTTTCTTTTTGACAGGATATGTTTTCCACAAACCCATGCTGATTTACATTAATTACATTACCCTCCTTTAATTCTTTATTACCTGAGTCCCATATCAATCACTCCATTATCTTGCCCTGGACTGATGTCAGGCTGACAGGCCTATAATTTCCTGAGTCATCCCATTTACATTAGCTTTCTTCCAGTCTTCTGGAACTTCCCTAATGCTCCAAGGCTTACTGTAAATCAACATTAACAGTACAGCAAACTCCTCAGTCAGCTATTTTAAAACTATTGGATGCGGTTATCTGGACCTGCTGATTTAAAAATGTCTAACTTTTGTAGCTTCTGTTTAATATCCTCCAGAGATACTAGTGGAATGGAAAGAGTGTTATCATCACCATATGTTGAGACTATATAATCTGTTTTTCTCCAAATACAAAATAGAAACATTTATTGAACAATTCTGCCTTTTTTGCATTACTATTGATAATTCTACCATTTCCATCTAGTAACGGGCCAATACTATTGTCAAGATTCTTTTTGTTCCTAATATATTTTAAAAATTCCTTGTGATAAACATGTTTCTACATAGTATACAAAGCCAAAACATCATTGGGAATTCAGACTATGTCAAGGTTCCTTCCCCACTCTGAACTCTAGGGTACAGATGTGGGGACCTGCATGAAAAACCCCCTAAGCTTATTTTTACCAGCTTAGGTTAAAACTTCCCCAAGGTACAAACTATTTTACCTTTTGTCTCTGGATTTTATTGCTGCTACCACCAAGCATCTCACAAATATAACAGGGAAAGAGCCTGCTTGGAAACGTCTTTCCCTCCAAAATCCCCCCAAGCTCTACACCCCCTTTCCTGGGGAAGGCTTGATAAAAAATCCTCACCAATTTGCACAGGTGAACACAGACCCAAACCCTTGGATCTTAAGAACAATGAAAAAGTAATCAGGTTCTTAAAAGAAGAATTGTAATTGAAGAAAAAAGTAAAAGAATCACCTCTGTAAAATCAGGATGGTAAATACCTTACAGGGTAATCAGATTCAAAATATAGAGAATCCCTCTAGGCAAAACCTTAAGTTACAAAAAGACACAAAAACGGAATATACATTCCATTCAGCACAACTTATTTTATCAGCCATTTAAATAAAAACAGAATCTAACGTGTATCTAATTAGATTGCTCACTGATTTTTTACAGGAGTTCTGACGTGCATTCCTGCTCTGGTCCCAGCAAAAGACAACACACAGACAGAGAGAACCCTTTGTTCCCCCCCCCAAGCTTTGAAAGTATCTTGTCTCCTCATTGGTCATTTTGATCAGATGCCAGCGAGGTTGTCTTAGCTTCTTAACCCTTTACAGGTGAAAGGGTTTTTCCTCTGGCCAGGAGGGATTTAAAGGTGTTTACCCTTCCCTTTATATTTATGACAGACCACCTGCAGCATAATCAGTCAGGCTAATACAGCCATGGGAATAGTTTTGGTTAGTTAGCTGCTGCTGCCTTGACAGTAGAAAGAACCCCAGATTCTGGTGGCCTTATTTTCAGAGATACCGAGTACCTGCAGTGCTGCTTTCACAATCATATTTTGCACTTCTGTAGCCCCTTCTGTGCAAAGATCTTGATTCTAAATCTGGAACATTTTGATCCAATATTACAGAAATATGAAATCAGCTGTTATGAGATTTCTGCCATCTGGAAGGACAGACGTTTATGTGCAATTTCTGTCAGATCTGAATCAGTACACTGGAAGCCATGTCCCATCCAGTTCCAGATCCTAACTGGAACCCAAAATGTTGGGGCAGGTTTGGGTCTGGGGAGTGAAATCCCATCATCCACCTTCAAAATTTCAAAGGGGGTTGAATTTGAGTTTCCCTTTTTGGCTCATGAATGTTAGACGGCACAAAAAAAAAGGGGAGGGGGAAGGTTTACAATCTTTATGTAATTTACTTCTTCAAGAATATTGAAATCACATCCACTAAGAATATCAACACATGGAACAGAGGTTGAGAATAACACAATGTCTGAAAGGCTTTAGCTGGCTTGAGAACAGAGCATTCACTGAAGATTTGTATTGTAATCCTACTAATTACTTCTCCCAAATGACTATTCATGTACTATTATCTATTAGGATGCTGTGCAATACCCTATGAATTATGGTAGTGCTGTCAAACATGGACTTCAGTATACAATATCATGTGATGCAATATGGAACCTGTATCATATTGCATATAGGTGTGGACACACTTGTTCAGGTAAAATAAGTGACTCAAAACTTTAGCTCAATTAGAATATTTTTTGACTTTTGAACAAACTGTATGTAGATCTTCTTTTCCTGACCTCTTATGAAAATCTTTTATGATTTAATAGGAATGTAACTAATGAGGTTCTGCAGAAATTAAATAGGATTCTACAGACATTATTCCTACAACATCAGAATTTAACAGAGAATGAGATCCCTGCTATGCGCTGGTTAAAAAAAACCTGTAGAAGTGTTAAATTCTCAGCAGTGTCATTTTGGAATGTACCAGTGAAATACAATAGTTATGGCTATCCCTACAGGTCTGTCAATGCGTGTGTTTGGCAAGTGACAAGTGCACATTCAGTTTCTCACCTGTTCACCCTCCGAAGTAATCAGATTGTCTGCATTTTCCCAGTGAAAGATGGGAAGGATTCTTATTAGCTGCCTGGGCAGAGGGAGGAGATGAGGCTGACTTAGGACTCTAACCCTCCTATTACAACCAACCCTCCACCATGACCTATTGCCAGCTGCTCCCAGGGTGCTGGTGATGCCGTCACACAACATCAGTACTGCCTGCAAGGGAGGAAGAATCTTTATGTTGACTCCGGCTGCTGCAGTCTGTTTTCCTCTCCCTAGTCTTTTGTCCTCACTGCACTGACTGGCAATGGGGAACAGGGAGAGGAGAACGCTAAAGCTCCTCCGATGCACACAACACTTGGATAGCAACCTAGTTTTCTTTCTGAAACATTAACAGGAAATATTTCAACCCAGTCCTGGAAATCTCTCTAGAGTCCTTGGTCTTACAAGGTTTGTAGTGTGATTGCAAAGGGGTTCAAATGAGTGGTAGGAAGAATGGCCTTGAGCTTTCACCATAAGGCTGGGCTCCAGGAGACTGGGATTCTGTTCATGTCTTTGCCACTGATTTGCTCATTTGCCGATTTGGCAAGTCACTTAGGTCAAAATTTTCAGACTTGGGTGTACGGAGTTGGGCACCTAAATCCCTTTTTAGGCCTTTCAATAAGTAATTTTATATTGACAGGTGCTGAGCACTAGCCAGCTCCCATTGACTTCAAGCCTTAGACACCCCAGTTTGAAATTTTGGGGCTCAGTCTTGCTTGACCTCGGTTTGCCATTTATGAAATAGAGACAAAATAATACTTACTACTTCTCAGGGGTGTTGTGAGGCTCAGTGAATGTGTATTTGGAAAGCAGTTGGGGGAAAGAGGCTGTAGAAGTAAAAAGTATTTCAGATAAGCACCAAATCTGTGGCTTAAGCAGCACAAATTTTTAAATGATCCCAGATCACTTTAATGTTATCTAGGACTTTGACATTTCAAATAATTTCTCTTGGTGTTAAATTCCCAAGAACAAGGTGACTTTTGTTTTTATAAAGGATATATATATATATATATATTATAATATTATAATATATATAATAATATAATATATAAAAGATATATAAATATCCCTTTTTTAAACATCTTCCCCTCTTTGTTCTCTCTCTGTGTGTGTATATATATATATATATATATATATATATATGTAGTAAATACTCATTTAATTTAACTTCAAAGAATCATAATTCACTGGCTTTTTGTTCAGTTTCTTCACTTTTAGTCTGGCCTAATGACCTCAAGGAAAGATTTGGGCCAACGGAATCCCTATTTGTTCTATAAATGTCAAGCAAAAGTACAGCTGGAGATAGATAAGGAAAAGTGAAATGAATTACAGCATTGGTGCATACTGCAGACCTTATCTGACATGGGGGTCATTTTTCCTTTCTGTTGCATGCACCCTTGCATTGTCTGCAACACTGGGAAAGATGAGTACTGTGCAGTGCAGTGCATCAATAAAAGACCATTCAATTAGGTAACTGTTTTCTCTCCTTTCTTTTTATTCTCACAAGGTGGCAATGTTGATCTGTGCAGGATTTCTAATTGCCTGGATCCCATATGCCGTGGTATCCGTGTGGTCAGCTTTTGGACAGCCAGATTCAGTGCCCATTCAAGTTTCAGTCATCCCAACCTTGCTTGCAAAATCGGCAGCTATGTACAACCCAATTATTTACCAGGTCATTGATTGTAAATTTTCCTGTTGCCGCTCATTGCAGAAGAAGAGCTCCTTGAAGAAATCCAGGTAAATTTTGGAAAAAAGTGGGCAGCCCAAAAATATTTTGATTTCTGGATACTCATTTCCTTACTCTAAAATCTTTACAGAGCCTAAGCATTGCAATCCTGCAATACAGAAATGGTCCATCTGGCCTAGTTTCTTTTTTTCACATAGTGGCCAGTGCTGGACACTACACAGGAAGGTTTCACCCCTCCCCTACTAATACACTTAGCTGTACCACATCTGTAGTATAAAATGAGGGACAATTTCTTCTTGGGTGTAACTGGTGATCAGCTTGTCATCTGAAGCACAGAAATAGTTTGTGTAGGTCCTGATTCAAAAAACATGGAAGTGAATGGAAAGATCCCCGTTCACTTCAATGGGCTTTGAATCAGACACATAATCTTACCATCCTAGCTAATGTAAGCACTCAACCCTGAAAGGAACTGATTCCCAGTGAAGTCAGTGGGAGCTGCGTGTGCTCAGCACCTTCCAGGATCGATCCCTAAATGCAGGTGTTAGTCACAGAAGTGCCGAATTAAAAAAGAATCTTTCTAAGCTATTTGCTTTAGTGATATAATTAAGGCAAAACCAGCCCTTACAAGCCTCCAGTGTCCCTGGGGATGCATAGGGTGTATCCAGGGCCAAATTTGGCCTCTTAGCTGTATGGGATGCTGAAGTGTTGGCACCATCTATGCATTTTATTTTCTTTATTGACAAAGAATATCAATTTGTTGTTCATCACCAAGCCTGTGGAGAATGGTGTTGAGGGCCCAGCAATGCTGGGAGATTTAAGCATCAGCATTTCAGATTCCAACAGCATCCTCTGGTGCGGAAGTACAAAATAGAATTTTTCACAGAATTATAGAATTACAGACCAGATCCTATTCATCACCCATTCCCTTACCAATTACAGAACTGCACCCTATAGTGCATTTTCCTGCCTGTTGTCCAGCCTAGGTTTAAATATCCCAAGCTTCCACAGCTTCCTTTGTCCCCCCAACCCCGGAGCACCTGGCAGACGGGTGGCGCGAACACTGGCTCCAGCCTCCCGGAGTCCTGGCTGCAGACCGCCCCCACTAGCACCAGTCCAGAGCAAGGGCACCAGAGCCCTCCCAAAAGTGTGGGGGGGAGGGGCTCTGCCCGAGGTGGCGGCAAAGGCAGCCCCCTGCCCGTGTCCCAGGCCCCCGCCCAGGGTAGGTGGAGGGACCCAGGATCCCCACAGCTGCCCGCACAGCTCTTTCCGACCCAGCTCCAGCTGAGGGGGGCATCGGAGCTGCAGCCTGGCCATGATTAGAGCCAGGCAGGCAGCTGTGGGAAGCCATGGCGGCAGACCCACTACCTGACCGCGGTGTGGGGAGCCCGAGCAGTCCCCGCCCCCTGGGCTCCCCGCCCACCCGGGGCAGATGGAGAGTCCGCAACTCCGCAGCTCCTTTCAGCCACCTGCGTGGCTCTTACCGTGGCCAGGCTGCAGCTCTGAGGCCCCCCGATCTGACAGAGCTGGGCCAGGGAGAGCCACGTGGGCAGTTGTGGGGAGCCAGCGTGGAGTTTCAGACCCTTGTCTTGCCCCAGGCGGCCGGGGAGCCCGGGGGTGGGGACACGGGTTGGGGGCTGCTCTCAGCCCCCTACCCCACACCTCAGGCAGGTGGAGGGTCCGCTGCGGCTCCCTATAGCTGACCGGGCTCCATGCTGGCCTGGCTGGGGGTTGGGGTCTCGGGCAGGGGGGAGAGCGAGGAGAGAAAGAGGGTGGGGTCTGCCCTGGCAAAAAGTGGATGGGCCAGGTCCATCCACTTTCAAAAAGTGGGAGGGCTATGGCCCCCTGACCCCCTCCCCTGTTCCAGTGGTGGGAAGCAGGAGGGGACTTGGGGGCAGAGTGTGGGTGAGACCATGCAGGCAGTTTGGATAGCCTGAGCCTTCCCCTGTCTTTGATACCCACTGCCCATGAGTCAGGGTGTGGTTTCTACACCCCTGACCTACACAGCTATCCCGATATAACTTTTCCATGGAGACCAGGCCTTAGAATGCATCCCTAGTCTACAACTGTCTTTACATATTACGTGGAAACAAGAACCATCTTATCAACCAGAATTAATGGAGGTTGTCTCCCTCTGCCACAGTACCACTCCGCTATAACCCCCCAGGCTAGTCCATATATTGGTTTTGGCCCTTATATTTCATGTGGAAGGGCTCGGGGAGTGTAAGGACTGAGTGTGTGTCTAGCTTTTGTGCTGGGGTTCCACATGGGAGGGAGGTTTTTTACAGTCTCTCCCAGCTTTTACACCTGCGGAAAGGCTGCTCTAGCCTTAGGTGAGGACTTGAGAATTTCTGTATGTTTGGTGATGAATAAAATGATCTGCAGGAATGGAACCTTAATCATTTATAAAGCCAGGTTATTTCAGGCAATATGACTATATTTTTCCTTCCTGTAGGCTGTATACGATATCTGGAAATAGAGAGCCAACAGAAATGAACGAAACCCACCTGGAGTTGTGACAGCATATGGACAGGTGTATGGAAACATGCTGACAATCATTTTCTTCTCAACTTCTTCCTTTGCAAATTAGTTAAAATACAGTGGCAGATTTATTTTGGTATTTCTTTTCCCCTCTAACCTACATACCATGTGATTTTTCACCCTATCTGGAGTATCAACATTAGAGCTGGGCAAATAGAAGAAGAAAATATAGAGAATATTCATTTCAATTAAAACTGTGAATTCACTTTGGCCAGATTCATAACCCTTTTTATTTATTTTCTGTGCACATTCATATGAATGACTCTTTTTCTTCATGGAAAGTGAGAGTCTCATGAGTACCCATGCTATGCATTTGTAAGGCTATCTTGAAATCGCTTGATTTCCCTCTTCCTGTTTATCAACTTTATCCAATCCAAGGAGCAGAATCCTTGAAGGAAAGGCAACATTTAAGAGAGAAGTTCAGCTAATAGCCTGTTTGAGATGAGTTGTTACACCCAGACTATAGAAGACGTGGTGCTTGTCATTCCACAGTTGCACTATAAACAGTTCTCACTGTATCGGTTGATTTTCAGACAAGGGACTGAAAAGTGTATGTTGTAGATCCTGGGTTGGGAACAAGGGAAAATACAATTTCCCCTTTTAAAATAGTTAAGTAAGGAAATGAGTTGAGGAAGTTCTGGAAGAGCCTTGTGGTAGGCTCTTCTAGGGAAGCTGGGATTCCTCTCCTCCTTCCCCTCCCCTGAATAATTTCAGTATGACCAACACTGCATTTTGCACAGTGCAACCTACTGACAGCCAAACCAAGAAAGCGGGCTTCCATTTGGCGATGAAACGATTCTGCAGCTCTTAATCAGTCCTTACTCATGTCCATGGATGTTTAGCCTAACTAAGGACTGACTGCGACCTGCAGACTGTGGCCCTACAAATAGAGATTTGTTATATCAGAGTTCATGATAGTGGTAAGAGTTACCAGCATTCTGACCAAATTCCAACGAGGTTGGTTTCATGGTTCCTGCCTAAATTTCTCCTTCAATTTCAAACTTTTCTTCTTCACTTCTTGCCCTGAACAATTAGCTGTGTTACTATACATTGTTAAATAGCTGTTGTGTCACCCCAGAGGTGGCTGCATTTTGGTGATAGGTGAAGCATGTGTCCAAGTGCAGTCCTAGATAGAGATGTTTTCCTGATTCAGGGCCTGAAGCATTAAGTGTATAATACTCTAATTTAAATACAGGTAACTTATGTAAACCCTAATAAGGCCTTGTAGCTTTCATCCAATTAATAGATTTTAAGGCAAGATGGAACTAGTAGATTATCTATTCTATTACAGGCCATGGTATTTCACCTATTTATTCCTGCACTGAGCACAACAATTTGTGTTGGACTAAAGCACATCTTCCAGAAAGACATCCAGTCTTGATCTGAAGATGACAAGAGATGGAGAATCCACCACTTCCCTTTCTTGCTTGTTCCAATGGTTGATCATGCTCACCATTAAAAATAAAATTCATATTTCACAAGGACAGTGTATGAAAATCTTATAAAACTTCCTCATAAGATCCACACTTGTGATTGTTGTAATCTGGGCTGGGACCCAAATACTTGAGTCAAATTACTGAAAAAATAAAAGCAAGTCAGTATGAATGAGTGTGAAATATGACTCTGAAAGACCTTTTTATGATATTTTCAGTAATTTAGTGTCTTAGCTATGTTAAGGAACTTCTTGGTTTTATGCATAAATATTAACACAAATGCTGAATAAATATTATAAATAATATTATACATTTACATATCTCATTAGATGCCTTATATGCACACTCAGATTAAACTGTCCCAATTCAAAGTGATGTCAAGTAAAGTCATAAAAACTTAAACTTGCTTCCAATGCCTCCTGGATAAAGAAAATTATTGAATTCCAGTCCTAAACAGGACAGCATTATCCTTTAATATTTACCTATCTTGGGCACCTCAGTTGGCTCAGTGAGATCTAGCCCTGCTGTCTATTTCAAGGTTACAGTTCAGCTTGCAGATGGTAAAGTCACACAGACCATATGGATGTGAAGACTTTTTGATTAGCTTGTTATGTAGACATAGACAATGGAGAAAATGGAACCCAAACATAAAGTTGTAAGTACTTCCCGTACAGATTTCAAAGGCTACTGAAAGCTCATCTTGGAAGGATTAGCTTTTTATCCGTAAACGTCGATTTCACCATACCCACATAAACCGACGAAAAAAATGTTTCCATAGATGACATTTACAGATAGGCAAAGTAAGAAAAATTTTGTTTGAGAATTTATTAGTGTTTGATTGAAGGATATTGATTTTGTACATTTTGACATGTGATGCTGACAATTTGTGTTTTAACAGTTATAACTCTAACTTTTTTAATCTCGATATGTATTGTCATTAAACAATTCCTATCTGATCCCTGTACTTCCTGGCCCTTCCCCTAATTTCCCACAATGGTGAACATTTAAATTGATAAAAATAGAAAAAAATGCTTAAAACCCATAATTTTGTACATCTGTAAAAATGTAAAATGATAAAAGGCTTAACAATAAACACCAATATTATATGTCAAAATTATAAAAAAATAAAAATTGAATTCTGCCAAGGTTTCTGATGTAGCAAGAGATACCAGGGCTGGCAGAAGATTAAACAGAAACTTTTATGTTATCCAAAAAATTGAAGAAAGCAATGCACTGAAATGTAAAAAGTTAACAGTATCCCCAGCCTTTGAAGATTTTGAAAAGTGTCTGCTCATACAATGTAAGCAGAATTGAAGCAAAGGTTCCCATCCAGGGCAGTGGAAGAAGCATGTGAAACCCTGTTGCTTGGTTGGTTTACTTAGCATGGGTGCTTGATGCCTTTGATTCTGTTTTGGACTTTTGACACTCCCCCCTCCTCTCTTTGGAACCTGCAAGTGTAGTCAGCATTGACCCCACCATTTTGATCTGGTTTACACTCAAGAGGCAAATTTATACCAGCTGAGAATCTTCTCCAACACTGTGGAGAATCAGGCTTCCTGAATTCAATGGAGTTACTTCTGATTTACAACGGTGTGACTAGAGACTGCCCCATTGCATGTATTTCTGGTCCCCATGGTTTAGCAAAGATATAGGGAGGGAAAGGTGGAAAAATGCTACGGTAAAAGCAACGTAGGCTCTATAAGATGATAATGCAAATGAAGGCAGGGAATTACTCACAGTTTCAGAAGATAGTAGAATAAAAAACAAACAAACAAATCCTGATGCTAAAGAAGGAAAAGTTGAGCTAAACAGTCTCAGCTACAAGAGCACTTGAGCAATGGAACAGGCTCCCAAGTGAAGCTGTTGGGGCACCATTTCTGTGGATATTCAAGAACAGATTAGATAACCCACCAGTGGTGTCTTTATTATAAGGAGAGTCAGTAGCGACCCCTGTCTATAGGTCGCTATATTGCACACAATGAAGTCATCTTCTTGTGAACTCGCATGCAGTGCAATTGCAACTCCATTTATAGTGAAGTAGAGTGAAGGTTAGAGGTTGTTGCAAAGCTCTGAGGTGTGCAAAGTCAGTTAGGGTTCACTCTGCTTAGAGTTACTTTTCTGTGAAAGAACTGGCTTCCCTCAATAAAGTTCCACTTATTGCATACAGGATATTTATTGGTAGCGCCAAATATGCAACACGTGTCGTTCAGGCTGAGATGAAATATTGCAATTTATGATATAACCCTTACTTTGAAATGTGACAAAATATGTTCTCTGCCTGATACTTATATTGTGAAGTTGTTATTATTATTATTTATTATTTGTGTTACCACCTAGGAGCCCTAGTTATGGACCAGGACCCCACGGTGCTAGGTGCTGTACAAACGTGGAACAAAAAGACAGTGCTGGCCCCAGTGAGCTTACAATCCAAGTATAAGACAAGAGACAACAAATGGATACAGACAGATGGGGGAGTACAAACAAATAATGAGACAATACTTTTGTTATATCTCAGATCTGGATACACTTAAATATTTTGGGGGGAGGTGGTGATAAAATAGGTAGACAAATGGTTTTTGATGACAGCCCTATTTTCCCCTCTGATATGTGCCTGAGTGAGATGGGACAAAGCTCCCCAACATCAGTGAAAAGTAGCCCCATCTCACACTGATCCCTAAACTCAACATGTTTAAACCAGGGCATTTTCAACAATGCCAGTGACTGTTGAGAGTACAATTGTATGTACAGCATGTTATGTTTAGAAACCACTAGGCTCATGTATATTGTAACTGAAGGGGAAAATAAATGGTAGAAAATGTCATGAATATATATATAAAACAACTACTAGGGGCTTGTGGTTATATATTTTGATATTTTAGCTATATAAAATACATTTTAGATATATTCTAAAAAAGCAGAATATAGTAATATAGGAAATGTACCTTGACTTTTGGTGAATAATAAGTGAAATCCAAATCTCATTTCAAAACTTAACTATATATGCTATATATAGAATCATTCCTAGTGCCAGAGGCTCCACTGTAAGCTATTCAGAAAGTAATTTAAATATAGTTTTATATTGATGTTTTCGTATTGATTGATTGATTGATTGATTGACTTAGTTTGGCAGACAGGTTAGTAGTTCTAGAATGAAGTAGGTAGTTGAACACTTGTTAGTGTGGAGTTCAGTGTCATGACATTATCCTACCTTGAGTGCATCAGAGCCAAACTCACAGAGATGAAAGAGTTAACTTCCCTCTTTGCTCCATTTAGTGGATCAAGTTCTCTGCTGGTATATATGGCTACAGCTCCATTGAAGTCTGTGGTGCTTCACCCATTTATGCCAGCAGAGAATTCAGCTGGCCCTGTGTTTGCACATTAAGTGTGAAATCCTGATCTAATTGAAATCAATGGGAGTTTTGCCATTGACTTCAGGATTTCACCCTGAAAACGTGAAACAAAAAGGAGCATGGTTTTTGTGATGGTTCCTTGCCATTGTGTGGTTTGCGTTCCTCTTGTTTTGCTTTAACAGTGAAATCCACCCAACTCCACAGAGTCAGTGCAAGGCCCTTTCCGCCACTTACATCCCACACTAGTCTTTACTGCAAGGCTGAAGATGGGCTTAAGTACTGTGCTTGATGCTACAAATGTATTCACATCTCAGAACTTGGTTACAACACAATTGTCGCCTAACCTAGCTCTCAACAACAGGCCAGGCGTGCCAACATTTAGTGCGGGCTCATGAAGTGGTTCCTACTTTGAGGGGTTCCATTGACATTGTGGGAAATGCTAAACCTAGTCAAAAGGGCTGTCTGCAGGCAGGGGTGGATCCTAAATTCAATTTTTTTTATATTCCTTGGACCTTGGCCAGATGAAGGACCTGATTTGGATCTCACTTACAGGGGTTTTACCCTAGTGTAACTCTGTAACTTCAACGATTTGCAAAAAAGTAAGTGGGAATAGAATCACAGTCTGACCAACATCCAGTCTTTATAAAAGTTGAAACAATTAGCCCAATTTTTATTAATTTATTCTGTTTTGAGTAAGTTGACCAGTTCAAAGCCACCTTAAACCCATTGGAACTAGCCTGCTGGATTCCTACCCAGCGTGAGGGAATTTTTCAATAACATAAGGCTTCCAAAGAATTTCCTATGCTACTGCCTCCCAGCCCCCTTGGCCTAAGGGCATGGCCAGTGAAAAGGTGACAAGCTATCCAAGTATCAGAGAAGCATAAACTAGTTTGAAGCTGCCTGTGTCCACCACCCGTGGCTGGTGCCAAGGGTAGCTTGGCCATGCCTGAGAATCTGAACCAGCTATAAACTGAGTTATAACCAGGTTCCCACACATGGCTTTATTAATGTAACAAGGGTCATACATGTTTGCTTCTTGTCACCAGGAAACTCCATCAACCGGAAGGCCTGGGATGCATTGCCCTAGGGATGGGGGTTCCACAACCACCACTCCTAAGAGAAGAAGATAGTTGGTAGTGGTGGTTGGGGACTCCCTTCTAAGGGGGACAGAGTCATCCATCTGCCGTCCAGACCGGGAAACTCAAGAAATGTGCTGCTTTCCTGAAGCTAGAGTTCAGAAAGTAATGGAGTGTCTGCCGAGACAGATCAAGCTCTCAGACCACTACCCATTCCTACTTCTCCACATGGGCACCGATGATACTGCCAAGAATGACATTGAGCGGGTCATCACAGATTACGTGGCTCTGGGAAGAAGGATAAAGGAGTTTGAGGCACAAGTCATGTACTCATCCATCCTCCCTGTTGAAGGAAATGGCCCAGGTAGAGACAATCAAATTGTGGAGGTAAATGCATGGTTGTTCAGATGGTGTTGGGGAGAGGGTTTTGGATTCTTCAACTATGGGATGTTGTTTCAGGAAGAAGGATTGCTAGGAAGAGATGGGATCCACCTAACGAAGAGAGGAAAGAGCATCTTCACAGGCAGGCTTGCTAACCTAGTGAGGAGGGGTATAAACTAGGTTCGATGGAGGGGATGGAGGGGGATGGAGACCTAAGGGGGATGGAGACCTAATCCCTGAGGTAAGTGGGGACATGAGATACCAGGAGGAAACACAAGAAGGGGGGTGTAACAGGGGAGGTCTTCTGATTCATACTGAGAAACTAGTGCAATTGGCTAGGTATCTTAGCTGCCCTTACACGAACGCAAGAAGCCTGGGAAACAAGCAGGAAGAATTGGAAGTCCTGGCATAGCCAAGGAATTATGATGTGATTGGAATAACAAAGACTTGGTGGGGTAACTCACGTGACTGGAACACTGTCATGGATGGGTATAAAATGTTCAGGAAGGACATGCGGGGGAGAAAAGGTGGAGAAGTTCCACTCTATGCAAGAGAGCAGTATGATTGCTCAGAGCTCCAGTATGAAACTGGAGAAAAGCCTGTTGAGAGTCTTTAGGTTAAGTTTAGAGGTGAGAGCCACAAGGGTGATGTCGTGGTGGGCGTCTGCTATAGACCACCAGAGCAGGAGTATGAGGTAGACGAGGCTTTTTTCGGACAAGTAACAGAAGTTTCCGGATCACAGGCCCTGGTTCTCTTGGGGGACTTCAAACTCCCTAGCATCTGCTGGGAGAGCAATTCAGCAGTGCACAGACAATCCAGTTTTTGGAGAGTGTTGGGGACAACGTCCTAGTGCAAGTGCTGGAAGAACCAACTAGGGGCTGTGCTTCTCTTGACCTGCTGCTCACAAACAGGGAAGAATTGGTAAGGGAAGTAGAAGTGAGTGGCAACCTGGGCAGCAGTGGCCAGTGAGATTGTCAAGTTCAGGATCCTCACAAAAGAAAGGAAGAAGAGCAGCAGAATACAGATCCTGGACTTCAGAAAAGCAGACTTTGACTCCCACAGGAAACTGATGGGCAGGATCCCCTGGGAGGCTAATATGAGGGGGAAAGGAGTCAAGGAGAGCTGGCTGCATTTTAAAGAAGTCCTATTGAGGGCACAGGAACAAACCATCCCGATGTGCAGAAAGAAAAGCAAATAAGGCAAGCGATCAGCTTGGCTCAACAGAGAAATCTTCGGTGAGCTTAAACACAAAAAGGAAGTTACAAGAAGTGGAAATTTGGACAGATGACTAGGGAGGAGTATAAAAATATTGCTCGAGTATGCAGGGGTGTAATCAGGAAGGACAAAGCACAATTGGAGTTGCAGCTAGCAAGGGATGTGAAGGGTACCAAGACCGGTTTCTACAGGTATGTTAGCAACAAGAAGAAGGTCAGGGAAAGTGTGGGACCCTTACTGAATGGAGGAGGCAACCTAGTGACAGATGATGTGGAAAAAGCTGAAATACTCAATGGTTTGTTTTTTTTGCCTCGGTCTTCACAGACAAGGTCAGCTCCCAGACTGCTGCAGTATGGGGAGGAGGTGAGCAACCCTCAGTGGTGAAAGAACAGGTTAAGGACTATTTAGAAAAGCTGGACATATACAAGCCCCTGGGGATGGATGCAATGCATCCAAGGGTGCTGAGGGAGTTGGCGGATGTGATTGCAGAAGCATTGGACATTCTCTTTGAAAATTCATGGCAATTGGGTGAGGTCCCGGATGACTAGAAAAAGGGAAATATAGTGCCCATCCTTAAAAAAAGGGAAGATGGAGAATCCAGGGAACTACAGACTGGTCAGCCTCACCTCAGTGCCTGGAAAAATCATGGAGCAGGTCCTCAAGGAATCAATTTTGAAGTACTTGGAGAGGAAGGTGATCAGAAACAGTCAGCATTGATTCACCGAGGGCGAGTCATGCCTGATCAACCTGATTGCGTTCAATGATGAGATAATTGGCTCCGTGGATACGGGGAAAGTGGTGGATGTGATAAACCTTGACTGTAGCAAAGCTTTTCCCACAGTATTCTTGCCAGCAAGTTAAAGAAGTATGGGCTGGATGATGGACTATCAGGTGGATAGAAAGCTGACTAGATCTTCGGGCTCAACGGGTAGTGATCAACGGCTCAGTGTCTAGCTGGCAGCCAGTATCAATCGGAGTGCCCCAGTGGTTGGTCCTGGGGCCTGTTTTCTTCAACATCTTCATTAATGATCTAGATGATGGGATGGATTGCACCCTCAGCAAGTTCATGGATGACACTAAGCTGGGGGGAGAGGGAGATATGCTGGAGGGTAGGGATATAGGGTCCATAGTGACCTAGGTAAATTGGAGGATTGTGACAAAAGAAATCGAATGAGGTTCAACAAGGACAAGTGCAGAGTCCTGCACTTAGGACGGAAGAATCCCAGGCACTGCTACAAGCTGTGTATCGACTGGCTAAGTGGCAGTTCTGCAGAAAAAGATCTGGGGGCTTACAGTGGATGAGAAGCTGGATATGAGTGAACAGTGAGCCCTTGTTGCCAAGAAGGCTAACGGCATATTGGGCTGCATTAGTAGGAGCTTTGTCAGCTGATCGAGGGAAGTGATTATTCCCCTCTATTTGGCACCGATGAGACCACATCTGGAGTATTGCATCCAGTTTTGGGCCCCCTACTACAGAAAGGATTTGGACAAATTGAGAGAGTCCAGCGGAGGGCAACGAAAATTATTAAGGGCTTGAGGCATATGACTTATGAGGAGAGGCTGAGGGAACTGGGCTAATTTAATCTGCAGAAGAGAAGAGTGAGGGGGGATTTGATAGCAGCCTTCAACTACCTGAAGGGGGGTTCCAAAGAGGATGGGGCTAGGCTGTTCTCAGTGGTGGCATATGACAAAAGAAGGAGCAATGGTCTTAAGTTGCAGTTAGGGAGGTCTAGGTTGGATATTAGGAAAAACAATTTCACGAGGCTGGTGGTGAAGCACTGGAATGGGTTACCTAGGGAGGTGGTGGAATCTCCATCCTTAGAGGTTTTTAAGGCCCGGTTTGACAAAGCCCTGGCTGGGATGATTTAGTTGGTGTTGGTCCTGCTTTGAGCAGGGGTTTGGACTAGATGACCTCCTGACGTCTCTTCCAACCCTAATATTCTATGATTCTATAGTTCTAAATAAGTTTTCCACCACAGCAGCTCCTTCAGCATAAGTGGAGTTGCATCTAATTTATACCAATACAACTTGGAATAGAATCAGACTCTGCTTTCATTATGTCTACCCATTATGCCTAGGCATAACGAAAGAAGACTGTGGTCCTGGTTCTTTACTCTCCTACATGTCATAAATCAGGAGTAACTTCACCAATGTCAATGGAACTACCTTGTAAAAATGTGGTGGAAGTTAGAAGAGACTCATGTTCTATTAGCCCAGCCTCCATAAATGTTTGCCTTCAGTGTACATTATACAAGAGATGGCTGATGTATTGTCGCATTTTGAAGGGGTAGTTTTCGTGGTCTGACTGTTTTTGGTAATAATCAAATGGTACACAAACATTTAGAAGTGAGAAGTAGTCACATCATAACCAGCTGAGAGCTGATGTTGAGCGGAATGCACTCAACATTCTACCCAGCTGTTGGCAGACAGCTGACAAATGTCAGTGTTAAAGTGCCAGTGTCAGCAAGTAACATTTAATGCTGCCTACAGCTGTAAGGTGAAAAATCATATAAAATATTTACCAAATATTTATTACTACGTTTTGTAATATAATGTAAGATCAAAATAATGGGGGAACTATGAACAAGACTATTAATGCTCCTGAGACTTCATAAACTGCTACGACTTTGTAATTAATAGTAACTCATTAATTATTATCTACTGTAAATATTTAAAACGCTATATATGCCAGTGCAATATATGGGATGCACTTGTAAATACCATCCACATAATTTCTCAAGTGATGTTGCAGATTGACTCTGTTAGCAATATATAGCAATATGTTGTGTAGTAATATAAAACCCTGTGCACTGCCTGCCATTGTAACCGTGGTTTCTGTCATTGCATTGGAACAACACGTCATTTATTTTCACCTGCTTTCTCGCTAAACATGTACAGTCTAGACCAACATACTCACTGGTAGACTTTGTTTTTTGTTCCACAGTTATGTTATTGGAGTGTGGTTTTAAATAAAAAAAAATAGCACCACATTGTTGCAAGTTGTTTCATTTCCGTGTTAGGATTGCACGCTTCAGACTAAAGGAAGCAGCGATATGAAATTTTATCTCAAGCATAGATAGGAATATAGAGCCTGATCTGTATCCCAATGACATCAATCAGAGTTTTGCCATTGATGTCAGTGGGAGCAGGAATAGGATCAGGCCTACTGTGGTATAATGGAAGGAACATAGGACCTGTAAGGTGAAAATAAATAATTTTTGTAGAAGATGAAAAGGAATCTCCCACTGAAGAGTTAAAAACACCAATGCAAAATCCCCCAGAAAGGTAAAATGGCTCAGTTAGAGTGTAAAATTAAAGGGAGACCATCCAATGCAAAATCAGACTTCTGTCTGAAACTATTTTTACCTTCTATTGTTCTGAGTGTGAGGTGTGGTACAGACCTTTTGAGATCTGAGGGGTTCCCTTGTGGACATAGTACCTCCACCTCCAAGCTTACAAAACATCAGGGGAAAGGAGGGGGAGTTTTTATTATTTCTATCGTGGTAGCACCTAGAAGCCACAAGTGATGGGCTAGGACCCCAGTGTGCTAGGTGCTGTACAAACATAGAACAAAAAGACTGCTCCATCCTGAAAGAACTTACGGTCCAACTAAGTAAAAAGAGTGTGGTTGTTTCCTTGCTCAGGGTGATGAGGAGGCAGGAGGGTGTCTGATTGAGCTGGATGGATAGGTAGGGTAGATTTCTTGCCTTAAAGGAGGTGTCCGTCCACTGTGATCTGTGTATATATGTGATCTGTGTAATATAGCATCCTGGCCTGTGATACAACCACGCTGTCCCTTCCTTACAGGTCAGGGGAGAGATAGAGAAACTCTCAAACTGATTTTGCAAGTCAGCATTTTGCAGCATGCTGGGCCAATGCAATGCTGTAATGTTGAGGCTGCCGTTTGTTGTGTTGTACAAACTCGAAGCGACAGCTCTTCCTCTGGCTAATGACTAGAAGAGGACACCCCTAGCACATACATTCTCCAAAAGAAGTCTCTGGCCCTGCAAAGGCTCATGCACATACTTCACCGTAAGCACATGGGTAGGGCCATTCAAGTCAATGGGACTCCTTGAGTGCAAAGAGTTAAGCATGTGGGTAAGTCTTCATAGGATCTGGGACTTAGTGGTTCCTTGAGCACCTACAGCTTGCATGAATATTTACAGGAAGTGCAATGGTGTGAGGCTGTTGGTGGTACAACCTTGATGCCAATGACAGCTGTGGGCTGACAACACCTCTGACAATCAAGCTACTCATTTGGGTGCCTAAATTTATAAATTTTGTCCCAACTGCCTTGTTCTCCCTCCCTTTTCCCTCACAGGGGGTGTGTGACCCAGGAATCTCTTGGTGCCAACTGGCAGAAGGCATAGGGGGTACATAGTTATTTGTTCCTACCTACACACACACACACACAGTAATAATTCACTAAAGGCTGGCATGTGAGGTCTCTACCAAGAGCCAGTAGCTCGGTGGTCATCATAATCAGTGTGAAATGTATGTGCAGATAATATTTAAGAAGCTATCTATCTATATAAAATTATGTTCTTAGTGACTTGGGATTAGTATAGGTCAACAGGAGGTGACTTACCTCAGGAGTGTTCCTTTCAAGGAGGAGGTAATAGATCCTTACCGCTCTGCCTCGTCATGTACATTGGGCATTGTATGTCTCTCAGAGGATGTCTGTTTGCATGCTGAGCCAAATGCTACTCAAGAGATTGCAAAATCCTCCAGAGGAAGTTTACAAGAAGAAATAAACAGCAGGAGAGGAGTCTGTTTATGAATACAGACAAAGGTTTGTTGGGATGTATCTGGGGGTGAAACAGACACCTGGAATCTTTCACCTAGGAGGCAAGCTGAGAGCGTGAATTGGCTCATGCATGGAGATCACATCCTACCCTGGCTGTACAATGCTGGAAGGACTTTGGGTCACCATTGCTCTGTAAGACATAAAAGTGTCCAGTTAAATAAGTCTAGGTTCGAGAATGTGCGTTATGATTGTATTTAATATGGAACCACCTGCTTCCAATACTTCTCCCTGCTATCACTTGCATGTTGGTGCTTTGTTACATAAACTTATACTAGTTCGCACTGTAAAACATAGCTATGTGCTGTGAGTTAAGTGGAGCAGTGATCTGAAGTGTAACTGCTAAGCTGGGATTTACTGCTGCTTTGGGAGCCACAGATCAGTGAATACTGAGAGCGTCCGGTGGACCAGGGGCTGGACACTTCAGGGAGATGCTTGGGGGTTGCTGTGTGTCTATCGCTAAGCTGCAGAGAGAGAGAGAGAGCGGGGCCTGTGTAGGCCCAGAGGGGAATGTTTGTGTTGCCCGTGGCCAGTGGAGTTGGGAAGTTGGCAGACACAGACAAGGCTTCCTCATGCTAAGGGCTGGCAGTGGCGAGGTGCCTCACAACCCTAGGAATCCCCAAGAAGTGTCACGGAGGGGCATGGCTTATCCCAGCAATATACTGTCAGTATACTAATAAAGGACTCTGACAAAATCTCCCCCTGAGTATGTGCCCAACTCCATGTAGTATGGTATGGGATGGGTATTGGAGGTGTGCACCTGAAGAGAGCTGGAACAAAGGACTGTGGAATCTATGCATTGTTTTTTTTTCCTTTGAGCAAAATGACCAAAATCGGGGGATGGGATAATGCCATCTTTCAGATCACTTGTGTTCACTTGCACTTGGCTGGGAATATTTGGCCCCGGGCTTCTCCTGGCTTTCACTGGTGGAAACACCCTGTGGGCCCCCAGTGAGAAAAGTCTCCCAGGAACACGGTTGCAGTTGTCCATGCTGCCCTTTCCACCTCTTCCGCTCTGGGATGGGAGCTGACCAAGAGACCCCACACAGTGGGTATAGCTGACTTAAGCAGAGGTGGAGCGAAAGACCCAGTGGATATAATAATTTGGGCAGCCTCAGCTGGTGAGGTTTGGCCTGGCTGGATTTTTAAGTTGGCCAACCCTGACTGGACATCTCCCCCACCCCCAAGAGAGGAGACATGGTAGCTCCCTCTCCCCCAGAGTGAATTTCCCCCTTTTTTCTGTACAAGACCCAGGTGGATTAAGTGTTGGGGTGGAATGACTTCATATGCCATTAGCTGCAGCTCTGGTGCTAGTGCATAATGGTCATAGGCAGCAGTGTTATTTACCAGCTTTATGCTGAAGAGAAAATCGTTGCCACTGTCTAGGTTGGGTTTATTATATGACTTGGGAGCAGCACAGGGAAAAGCACCATTTATTATTTAGATACAAGGAGAACCAAGTGGTCGAGTCAGACAGCAGGGGAAGAGCAGCGTCTCTAGCCCAGGAGTAGTGAGCAGCCGCCGGCAGGCAACTCGCCTCGGCACTAAGCAGATGGCAGCGCAGCACAGGCGTAGACACAGCCAACACTGTTGCTGCTGCTGCCCCCCGTCCCCACCCCCCCCGTGGACTTGCCATTTCCCGTCCTTCCTCCCTTTGGCTGCAATGCTTTATAGTAAACAAAGAAGCTGCAAATGGAGGGGGGGGCAGGGAAGACTGAGTGGAAAAGCTCATAAAGCATCACTGGGGTAAATTTCCCCCTGCCTCTGTCCGGTTCACTTGTGGTTGGGCTAGCCTGGTTCTTGTGCACTGTGGAACCCAGCTTTATGGGGAAACACTGTAACCCAGTGCCCAGGGAGGTTGGCAGAGCGGGTAGAGGCCTAGTTGCTACTACACGCACTACTCCAGCCCCGAGTCTGCAACGGCAACCGTGGCACTACGTTGTTGGCTGGGGGAGGATATTTCTTCCCCTCCCACCAGACCTACCTTGCCTGAGCCTGGCTATTCGGGCTTGGCAGGGGAACAGGCATTGCCCTGCTGTACATGCAGCCAGCCCAACCATATGAGGGCAAAGGGCAAGGCTGCAGGAGCTTGTTCTAGGGAGGATTCACCCTGGCGTTGCCACCACCGCCATTCTCGCAGTGGGACTCTCTCAATAGGGCAAAAGATTCTAAGAGGAAAAGCTTTCTCACCAGGCTGGAATTGCAGTCGGTGCAGCTCCACAGGCAGCTAGTGGCTGCCCCAGACCCTCATGAGGTTTTCCTCTCAGGTTCTCTCTCTGCCTCACCTAAATCCTGCTCTTATCCTTTTCCCACATTGTCCTGCACCTTATGTAGAGGTTTACATGGGTGTCAAAGGGCGGGGAGGGTAGTGTTTAAACACCCACAGTGTGTAGGGCAATGGAGAAATGGGCCCACAGACTCTTAGTTGAAACCATGGCAGCGTCTGGGAGCAAATCTCAGACCACCCCTACTGTACACAGTTGTCGTTAGTCAGGACTTCTTGACAGCAGAAAGGACAGAGCTTGGAACCTCCTGCTTCAAAAACCACAGCCCCAGCTGCTGTTGTAAGACTTCAGCCTGAAATGGCAGAACTTGCTTATATTCAATAAATGCTACAATGATTGTTCTCAGGAGATTTCAGCCACAGCAGGAAGACAGGCCCTTTCCAATGTGGGATCTGACCCAGAACCTTGAGGGATGGGTTCGTATCCAGGTCTTTTAATCCACTTTCATGCCCAGATTTGAAAGAGTTAAGATTTAAGGGCCAGGGCTGGCACATCTCTGACCATGTCATCATGACACACACATCACCAGTTGTGTGGGAGCACTTTGGGCACTCATCCCAGGACTGAATTGGCCTGTGATAACTACCTGAGAGCTCATACAAAGAGTAAAGCACACAAGTGATACGATTGTTGGTCCTGTTTTGTGCAGGGGGTTGGACTAGATGACCCCCTGAGGTCTCGTCCAACCCTAATATTCTATGATTCTATGATTGCACCATTAAGTCATAGCTTAAAGATTGCCTGGTAGATTTTCATACACTGAACTGAATGTAAAGCTTTTGCACGAAAGCTAGTTGAAAAAGAATTCAAGCCTTCTTGGATCTGAGAGTTGCAACAATGGACTGGTTAGAGCAGCTCCTTACTGGGTCTGGAGCAAAGGAAATATTTGCATTTTGACTTCTTTGATGCTAGACGACTTTGAGGGGATCCAATAATAATAATTTTAAGTTAATAAAGAACTAAGCAAGTTTATTTTTTCTTTAAAGGTCACCCTTGTAAATGACATAAAAGGAATTTTCTGGAGATAACGTTTCTCTTAGATGTTTCAAAAGATCGTAATACAGCTCTTTATAAAAGAAGGGAAACTTATTCTTTAACCCAAATCTGTTACTCTGATATGCTGAAATAGAAACAAAGGTGTTAGCAACAGAAGTTAAATTAGATTATGAAAAAAAATCAAAATAAATTACTTTAAGATCAATAGGAAACCTCTGAGTTCAAAACAGAACACCAGAGCAGAGTTATACCCCATGGAGATTTGGAGATTAGTAATTTCCTCCCTTTAGTAAGCTTTTCTTTAACAGAAGCTAAAAATGGGGAAAGAATTGATGTAGGATTTAAAAGCAATAAGGCTCTGACTAATGTAAAATTGACAAGTGAAGATGGTAAAACAACCAGTGTTTGCAACTAAGCAAATTATGTGGTTTGGCCATCCTTACTAAAGTCTTAGAATCACAGAAGATTAGGATTGGAAGAGACCTCAGGAGGTCATCTAGTCCAACCTCCTGCTCAAAGCAGGACCAACAGCAACTAAATCGTCCCAGGCAGGGCTTTGTCAAGCCAAGCCTTAAAAACCTCTAAGAATGGAGATTCCACCACCTCCCTAGGTAATCCATTCCAGTGCTTCACCACCCTCCTAGTGAAATAGTGTTTCCTAATATCCAACCTAGACCTCCCACACTGCAACTTGAGACCATTGCTCCTTGTTCTGTCATCTGCCACCACTGAGAACAGCCTAGCTCCATCCTCTTTGGAATCCCCTTTCAGGTAGTTGAAGGCTTCTATCAAATCCCCCCTCACTCTTCTCTTCTGCAGACTAAACAAGCCCAGTTCTCTCAGCCTCTCCTCGTAAGTCATGTGCCCCAGTCCCCTGATCATTTTTGTTTCCCTTCTCTGGACTCTCTCCAATATGTCCATATCCTTTCTGTAGTGGGGGGCCCAAAACTGGATGCAATACTCCAGATGTCGCCTCATCAGTGCTGAATAGAGGGAAATAAGCACTTCCCGTCATCTGCTGGCAATGCTCCTACTAATGCAGCCCAATATGCCGTTAGCCTTCTTGGCAACAAGGGCACACTGCTGACTCATATCCCGCTTCTCAACCACTGTAATCCCCAGGTCTTTTTCTGCAGAACTGCTGCTTAGCCAGTTGATACCCAGCCTGTAGCGGTGCCTGGGATTCTTCCGTCCTAAGTGCAGGACTCTGTATGTGTCCTTGTTGAACCTCATCAGATTTCTTTTGGCCCAATCCGCCAATTTGTCTAGGTCACTCTGGACCCTATTCCTACCCTCCAGCATATCTACTTCTCTGCCCCCAGTTTAGTGTCATCTGAGAACTTGCTGAGGGTGCAATCCATCCCATCGTCCGGATCATTAATGAAGATGTTGAACAAAACCAGCACCAGGACTGACCCCTGGGCACTCTGCTTGATACTAGCTGCCAACTAGACTTCGAGCCGTTGATCACTACCCGTTGAGCCTGACAGTCTAGCCAGCTTTCAATCCACTTTATAGTCTGTTCATCCAATACTGTGGGAGACCGTATCAAAACCTTTGCTAACGTCCACATATATCTCATCTTGGGAAAGTGTCATTAGTATTTTCAAAATGTGCATTTAAATTTATTTCATTTTGATTCTATTGCACAGTATTACATGTTGCAACCATAGCTGTGTGACCTGGGGATGGACAACCTTCATAATGTTGGGAGCTTGCATTTTGGGTCTGCTAAACACGCCCAGAGTTCCAAAACTTTTTCCAGATGAATTGGGCCTCTTGAATTCAGACAACTGGGACAAAAATCTCCATGGAAACACTTTTTTTGAGAGGTTGATTGAGATTTTTGTTAGGCTATCGTTGCCCCAAAACATCCTTTCTGATGATATTTTGGCATATGTGAGTCTAGTGAGAAACAGATGTTTGGAGTCTTAGATACAGCAGTGACTATAAATACCGGTACATGACTTCTTGGTCTCATTGCTCGGTTAGCACTGCCATGCAGTGTCTTTGGAATAATAACAATGGCAGAAGGTCAGAACATGTTATGTTCATAACAGAACATATTTTTATTATTGTAGAAGGGTACAGAGGCGGCTTCTAGCCTCCTGCTGATACACTCAGCTTCCTTCTATCCTCGAGGCAGAAAATATGCACTCTTCAACTTCCTCTCAGGTGCTTCCTGAAACACGGACCCTTCCCATCTAAAAGGAGCCACACCTGTGTGACACACAGAGCCAGACAGTATAGTAGCTCTCTTACAATGCCATAGGGAGATAGGTAAATCAATGCCCAATTCACTTAAGCACAAGAGTATCTCACTGACATTTGGCCAAGTTTTCAGAAATTGGCAAGTGATTTTGGGTGCTCAATTTGAGCTGCGCATTTATACCTCCCTACTGTATGTTCCACTCCATGCATCTGATGAACTGGGTTTTAGCCAGTGGTGAGCTGGAGCTGGTTCACACCAGTTTGCTGGAACTGGTTGTTAAATTTAGAAGCCCTTTTAGACTGGTTGTCCTGTGAGGGACAACCCATTCTAAAAGGGCTTCTAAATTTAACAACCGGCCAAAAGTGGCACCTTACGCACCGACTCCATGGGTGCTCTGGGGCTGGAGCACCCATGGGGAAAATTTGGTGGGTGCAGAGCACCCACCGGCAGCTCCCCACCCAGCCCCTCTCCCCGCCCGGCTCCAGCTCACCTCCGCTCCACCTCCTCCCCTGAACCCCCCCCCCCCCGCCCCGGCTTCCCGTGAATCAGCTGTTCGCTGAATGCACCGCCCGGCTCTGCTTCTCCACCCCCCCTGCTTCCCACGAATCAGCTGTTCATGTGGGAAGCCTGGGAGGGCTGAGAAGCAAGCGGCAGTTTCGCGCTCAGGCCCAGGGAGGTGGAGGCGGAGCCAAGGTGAGCTGGGGCGGGGAGGGTGAGAGGAGGGCTGCCTGCGCCTCAGCAGGTAACCTGGTTAGGGGGTGCAGGGGAACTGCTCCCCGCCCCAGCTTGCCTCCTCCTCCCTGGGCCTGAGCACGAAGCCGCTGCCTGCTTCTCAGCCCTCCCAGGCTTCCCACATGAACAGCTGATTCGTGGGAAGCAGGGGGGGTGGAGAAGCAGAGCCGGGCGGTGCATTCAGGGGCGGGGGTGGAGGTGAGCTGGGGCCGGGCGCGGGGCAGGGAACTGCTGGTGGGGGCTCTGCTCCCACCAAATTTTCCCCGTGGGTGCTCCAGCCCCGGAGCACCCACGGAGTCGGCGTCTAAGGCACCACTTTTGATGTGATCAGTAGGGGGAGCGGCCGTTCCCTCTGCTTCCCCCCTAGCTACGCTACCGTGCCCCTAGGAGCCAGAGGGACCTGCTGGATGCTTCCTGGGAGCTGCCCCAGGTAAGCACCACCGGGACTCTCCACCTCTGCCCCCGGCAGGTCCCTCTGGCTCTTAGGGGTGCAGTGTGCACCCACTACGGTGGCCCACGAGACCCTCCTGCCCGGTTCTGGGGGCAGTCAGGGGACGGGGGGGGTGGATGAGGCAGGGATCTGGGGTGGGGCATCAAGGAACGTGGGAGGTTGGATGGGCAGGCGTTCCGGGGGGGCAGGCATGGGCCACGACCCCCTCGTGGGGTGAGGAAGGAACCGGTTGTTAAGATTTTGGCAGCTCATCACTGGTTTTAGCCCACGAACGCTTATGCCCAAATAGATTTCTTAGTCTGTAAGGTGCCACAAGAACTCCCCGTTGTTCTTTTAATGTTCACCTGTCAGATAACAGCACAGGATTAGTGACAGGCAGAGAGGCAGGGGTCCAGAGGCCTGAGCGTGGAACTGGATTTTCTATTCTGGCTGAACTGTGCTTGGCACAGGGATAATGATAGGGAAGAGGGTGTGCAAAGATGGCTTCAAGCTACTTATGTGCTTCCCTTATTTTTGGCTCCGCTGAAGGCCTGCCCAACTTCAGGGCTTCCCTAACTTACTCTTGGCAATAATGGCCCCCAAGGACCATTCTTGCAATCAAAGGTGGAGCACAGTAGCGTTCTGGTCCCACCTTTAACATATCACTTTTGGGCTGTAAGTGGGGCCATTTCACCATCTCCATAGCACTGGAGTATTTCCCAATTACACCTTCATTTTGACCTGCTTACTCCGCTGGAGTGGAATAAGGGGACTGCAACAAAAGAGAGACTCGGGCCCAGGAACTCCTGAGTTCAAATACCATCCACATAATTGACATGCATTGCAGCCCTGGGCAATTCAGGTAGTTTCTTCTGTCTTAGTTTCTTATACTGTTGAATGGGACTGGATTATTCAAAAATTGCTTTGCAGGGGCGTTGTGAGGAACAGTATGGTAAATGACTGTAGTGTACTATATTGGTGCAGAGTAGTGTTAGGCCAATAAAACCTCGCAAGCTGAAATGTTTGATGTCAAACCTGGAGACTGTGCTAGTCATAGATGACACTGCAGGAACTGAAGTAACAGAGCCAGTAAATCAGTTTGCTGAGCACTGCAGTGTTTTATTTAGGAAAAAAAAAATGTACCCCCTCCATTTACGACAGCAAGAAAAGCAATGTTGTTTGTGCAGATGAATAGAGAGACATGGCCAAGTGCCAGATATGCTCCCAAGCAGTTGCATGGAGTAACTGTTCAGTAATGCCTGAAACCTTGCAGGGGAGGTATGTTCTTATTATGCCATACATATCACTGACGATTTCAGTAGAGTGACATAAGGGACGGATTAGGCCCAGTAGCTGTCCTACTTTAACCAGAGATATTTGTGTTCTTTGCAGGGCTGCACAGCTCAACAGAGAGAGCACATGAAGCAAAACAAGGAAATTGGGCCACATCTTCATAAAAGGGAAAATTGTGCATTGACTTAATGGAGCGGTAATAAATGGTTAGAGTGTGGAGCACTGAGTGCTCTTACCCAAGCTACACAAATGTATCAGTGAAAGCCCATGAGCTTACACTCTCCATAGTTAAACCCTTCTTTTCAGATGGGCGGGTTGGCTGCCTCTTCCTTGAACTACATCTGAGAACTCCACTGTAGAGTTTTCCTGGGTGACAGAATTCTCCCGTTCCTGTTTTGTAGGGATGCTTCATTAGCTGGCTTAGTCCATAAGCCCACATAGCACTAAGATTTGTGTTATATTCTATGTTTATTTTTACAGTCCTGCTGTCACTCTGGGTTTTGCAGGACAGATTGCATGTTTTGCTTAAATATGCAAGCCTTTCACTCTAGCAACAGTCCCTTCTTTGGCTTGGCAACCCTCCAAAAAGATTCAGTAATGGAAAAATCATTTCACAGAACTACAGAAGGGTACATCGGCTATCTTATGAAGGGCTGTTTATTAGGATTTCCCTCTTGCAGGCTTTAAAAAAAAAGAATGTTGGTGTAATTTATCTTCAATAGATCAGTCCATTATATCTGTTTTTCTTGGTGTAAAATTCCTCTGCTTGATTCAAGATGACAATTGCCTGAGAATGAAGCGGGGGATTCTTTCATTCCCCCTTCCCAAATGAGATTAATGTTCTTCCAAGGTCAGGTTCAATTGAAAATAGGACAGTGTGACATCTCCAATAGATTTGGCTAATAAAGGGGTGTAGTTGTCGGATGAATGTTGCCCGAAAAGAGAAAACTAGAATTTTAAACTAATGAAAATGCTTAAGAAAGCAGAATTAGAGTCCAGTAAAGGACTCCAAGAATCTTGGTACTTATCATGGATATATTTTCCCCTTCTGCTGTTAATAGGGACAAGTCTGTTGCCAGAATCTAAGAAGAGCATCAATAAATTTAAACACAAATCATATGTAGAGAGCAGTTTTTATTCAAGCAGACTGATGTTGGAGATGCTGCTGCCTATATAGCATCAAGAGCTGGCTTGGAACTCATAACTTTAAAGAGGGGGAAGTTTGCATTTATCCTACAGAAAGGATGTGGACAAATTGGAGAGAGTCCAGCGGAGGGCAACGAAAATGATCAGGGGACTGGAACACATGACTTACGAGGAGAGGCTGAGGGAACTGGGCTTGTTTAGTCTGCAGAAGAGAAGAGTGAGGGGGGATTTGATAGAAGCCTTCAACTACCTGAAAGGGGATTCCAAAGAGGATGGAGCTCGGCTGTTCTCAGTGGTGGCAGATGACAGAACAAAGACTAATGGTCTCAAGTTGCAGTGTGGGAGGTCTAGGTTGGATATTAGGAAACACTATTTCACTAGGAGGGTGGTAAAGCCCTGGAATGGGTTACCTAGGGAGGTGGTGGAATCTCCATCCTTGGAGGTTTTTAAGGCCCGGCTTGACAAAGCCCTGGCTGGGACGATTTAGTTGCTGTTGGTCCTGCTTTGAGCAGGAGGTTGGACTAGATGACCTCCTGAGGTCTCTTCCAACACTAATCTTCTATGATTCTGTGATTTACGTCCCTCCCACTTTAAAACCAGACTTATCAAACCTTAACTCCTGAGACGAAGGTTCAAACCCAGCTACAGTGATATAAGGTTGGTTATCTCAGCCTCGTTTCTGGTGGATATTTGCCAAGCATACACATTTGGCACAAAAGAGCAAGCAGTGTCTGTTCTTGGGAACTGATCCAAAGTCTCTTGAAGCCAGTGTCTTTCCAATGACTTCAATGAGCTTTGGATCCGCTGCTCAGAGAGGGGTATTACTGTGTTTCTGCAGAACTATGCAGGGATTGGGAAGCTTGCAAAGCACTTGGCCCGCACCCTGTGTCAAATAGCCAGATCTGCCTCCTTTGCTCACATTGAGTACTACCTTACTTCTGAAATAGTCCCCTTCATTTACATCCTAGACTGTGAGCTCTCTGGGACAGGGACTGTCTTTCTTATACTTGTTTGGACGGTAATTTATGTAATAGGGTCTCTAAATGCTGTTGTAAAAAATAATTGATTTAAATTAGGCTGCTTGCAGAGTAAGGCCACAGCCTGAGCCAGGGAGGTGGAATCTGGACTTTCATTTGGTTGATGGTGTTATCTTGTCTCAGGATCATGGAAATCCCATCAATTGCTTTAAATCACTTTGAGACTGTTCAGTTTTGCTTTGACAAATGAACCATGCTACAATGAAAAAGGGTTGGCTTTCTTTGGGTCAACAGCTATGTTCTGTCTGTTATGTCATGCACACTATTGACATATCACCTGGGAGATCAAAATCTTGTGAGTGTTACAGACATGCTAGGTATCTGTGTGTGCATGGATTTTTACAGGCAAGAGAAGCAGGCTAATATTGATTAGTTCCTGCCATACAGTGCAAAGAGAAGAAATATTTCTTTTTATTAGGGCTGTCAAGCAATTAAAAAAATTAATCTCAATTAATCACACAATTAATCGCACTGTTAAAGAATAATAGAATACCATTTATTTAAATATTTTTGGATGTTTTCTGCATTTTCAAATATATTGATTTCAATTACAACATAGAATACAAAGTGTACAGCGCTCACTTTATAGTTGTTTCTGATTACAAGTATTTGCACTGTAAAAAACAAAAGAAATACTATTTTTCAATTCACCCAATACAAGTACTGTAGCGCAATCTCTTTATCATGAAAGTTGAACTTACAAATGTAGAATTATGTACAAAAAAACCTGCATTCAAAAATAAAACAGTGTAAAACGTTAGAGCCTGCAAATCCACTCAGTCCTACTTCTTGTTCAGCCAATCGCTCAGACAGACAAGTTTGTTTACATTTACAGGAGCTAATGCTGCCCACTTCTTGTTTACAATGTCACCTGAAAGTGAGAACAGGCGTTCACATGGCACTTTTGTAGCCGTCCTCGCAAGATACTTACGTGCCAGATGTGCTAAAGATTCATATGTCGCTTCACACTTCAACCACCATTCCAGGGGACATGCAGTCATGCTAATGGCGGGTTCTGCTCAGTAACAATCTAAAGCAGTGCGGACCGACGCATGTTCGTTTTCATTATCTGAATAAGATGCCACCAGCAGAAGGTTGATTTTCTCTTTTGGTGGTTCAGGTTCTGTAGTTTCCACATTGGAGAGTTGCTCTTTTAAGCATTGTCCACACCTCGTCCCCCTCAGATTTTGGAAGGCACTTCAGAGTCTTAAACCTTGGGTCGAGTGCTGCAGCTATTTTTTGAAATCTGACATTGGTATCTTCTTTGCGTTTTGTCAAATCTGCAGTGAAAGTGATCTTAACTGAACAACATGTGCTAGGTTGTCATCCGAGACTACCATAACATGAAATATATAGCAGAATGCAGGTAAAACAGAGCTGGGGACATAAAACTCTCCACCAAGGAGTTCAGTCACAAACTTAATAAACGCATTATTGTAACACCCCTCCTCTACCGGATTACCTTCTTTAATGCCAGTCCGCTTACAGGTTTTGATGGACAGGTCTGGGTTCTTCTGGATCCCGCCACCCACTCAGCAGGGTGTATCTTCTTTATTTTTTCCTATGAATTTATTTGGCGGTGCCTCCACCCCCCCTTGCTCCTTCCTGGCAGGGTCACCAGGGCAGCCTGGGAGGAAAATTCTAACCACAGAGTAATCCCCACTTACTTGCCAGATAGTTGGAGACTTCCAAGAAATAACACAAACACGTACAATATATTCAACATAATAATTATATTAAACAGGAAACAAATATAACGTAACAGGGTAAAACACTATTTTTAGGGTCAACGGTGCCCATGCTGATAATACCCGTGACTTTCCCCAGTCACATGACTTGATGTAGCAAATGTAAGATTAGTGTCCTGTTGGTACATGTACTTTATTGGGGCCCTTGATGACCTATGACCACAAAATTCTTCTCTGCAGTGGTTTAGCAGTGTGTCTGACTGGGTTCAGTACAGCCCAAAGGACTCACAAGTGGGAGAAGGTGGTAAATCCCTGCACAGGTTTAATATGCAGCAGATTATAAAATCCACAAAGCCTTACTTCCTGGCTTGAGGACACAGTTCAGGGAGAAGGGAGTCCCCAAAACAAATTCCCTGACTAACTAAAAGATGGTGCATTCTCAAACTCCATGAATGATCGTCCGGTTCAGAGATGACTCTGGACTCCTCAGTCACTGCAGAACGGCTGATCTCTGCTACCAGGGATCCTCTTCAAGCAGGAATCCGGCTGCTTCAGTCCCAGGATTTCCCCTCGCCACAAAGGGGTGCAGGGCTCAAGGTGCAGATTACACAACTGTACTAAAATCCAAACTGTAGTCTCCTAGTCCAGCGTCCAGTCACACATACAGCAGGCAGCATCCCTGGACTAGCAGACAGAGCAGAGCTGACCATGTGGTGACTGGTCTCACCTAGGGAGCTGGAGGGCAAACTCAGCCTGGCTGAAGAAGTTTCCCAGAAAAACTCTACAAACAGGGAATCATCAGTGGAGAAGAAAAAGCCCAGCTGAGGGATCTTGTTTTCAGGTCCCCAGAGGCCAGTTTTCAGGGGGAACCCTGCATGCAGGCCTGGGACTCACCAGCTCCCCACACAGCCAGTCCTGCCCTTGCCCTGGCTGGCTCCAGATTGACTCAAAAAAGGCTTCTCCCTTTTCCTCAACTCCCTGGGAGGGGCATCTCACTCCCTATTGGTTGTTGGGCAGACTCTGAGTTTGCCTTGTCTCCCCCTCCCTACTAGGGACAGTGTACCTCTCCCTGAGCTGCCAGCTGACAGAGCCTCAGGAATCTAGGTAATCTCCTGGGGGGTTACATTAGTTTTTTAACAAGTGTCATCAGTATGGAAGCATGTCCTCTGGAATGGTGGCTGAAGCATGCAGGGGCATATGAATGTTTAGCATATCTGGCACGTAAATACCTTGCAATGCTGGCTACAAAAGTGCCATGCAAATGCCTGTTCTCACTTTCTGGTGACATTATAAATAAGAAGAGGCAGCATTATGTCCCCTAAATGTAAACAAACTTGTTTGTCTTAGCAATTGGCTGAACAAGAAGTAGGACTGAGTGGACTTGTAGACTCTGAAGTTTTACATTGTTTTGTTTTTGAGTGCAGTTATGTAACAAAAAAAATCTACATTTGTAAGTTGCACTTTCACGACAAAGAGACCGTATTACAGTACGTGTATGAGGTGAATTGAAAAATACTATTTCTTTTGTTTATCATTTTTAAAATAATACACACTTTGATTTCAATCAACACAGAATACATTTTTTCATATATATTGTAAGAAAACATCCAAAATATTTAATAAATTTCAATTGATAGTCTGTTGTTTAACAGTGTGATACAACTGATTAATCATGATTAATTTTTTTGAGTTAATGGTGTGAGTTAACTGCGATTAATCAACAGCCCTACTTTTTTTTCCCCCAGGAGAGTAGTAGTAATGGTGAAAGCTCAGTAATTTCAGAGATTTGGTTCTGTTCTGAGAAACACTCACTCAGAATTTTGGATACCTTTCTTTTTGAGATCTGTATTTTAACAAGAAAAAAGTAAATTAAAAAGATGTCTGAAAAATGAATAAGTTAGGCAGAGTCTGTTTAAAAACATTAAAACTAATGACGCAAAAGAAGTAAAAGAATATTTTGAAAAACTGACTTTATCTAAATCAGCTGGTCTGAACGGTATGTATCCTAGAGTGGCCAGGGAATCAGCTAAAGAACTTCCTGGGTGTCACAGACATTATTCTGGAGAAACTGTAGAGCAGAGGATATACAAAGAGGCTATAGGAAAGACAATATAATACCATTTTTCATACAAGGAAAGAGGAACAGGCCTGGTAATTTTGATCATGAAACTGAACTTTTACCCTAATGAAACAGATTAATTTACGTAATTTAGCAAATGAAAATGGACACTTTCTTATGCCCCTTAGGATGGCAATGAGATTAGATGTTTAGCTATAGAAATTCTTTTCACATGCTGGATTTATCCTGATTGCCAAAATGGGAGGTTCGGAAGGGATTTTCCCTTAAGTTCCATTCACTGGGATCTTCCTCTGAAGATCTGAGTAGGATCAAGTGGCCATAACTTATCTATTACACTTCCTGTGGTTGGAAGGAATGGGGATTGGTCCAGCTCAGTCCTTCCTGTGTACCATACAGCCAGAGCTTCGATTGTTGGACCCTGCTGTGTTTAGCTCTGGGGTTGCCATGTTAATGGCACTCAGGAGAGCATGGAACACCTACAAATCCTCTGCGGTTTTGAAGACATACTGTGCTCCAGAGTGTCTACGGTAATGGGATGCTACCTAGTATCATCAGACTTAACAGACAGCAGTGGGGCTTGGCAGAGAAGCGGCTGCCCTCACTGGGATCCTACCACTTGCACTGCTGCATTGCTTGCTGGATCTCATGGCCAGCTTAGATGCCACCACCTGTTTCCAAAGATGAGAAATCTCACTGCCAGCAGATTTTTAAACTGATATTCTACCTCGCTTGCTGACAAATGTTCAAACACACACACACACACACAAAAGCCAATGGATAAAAATGTTAAGAGCACCTATGTGACTTAGGCCAGGTCTATATCATAAACATATATCGATACAACTACATCGCTTAAGGGTGTGAAAAATCAACACCTCAGAGCAACACAGTTATACTGACCTAACCCCTGGTGTGGACAGGGCTTCTCCCATTGACATAGCTACTGCCTCTCATGGACGTGGGTTAACTACACTGACAGGAGAAGCTCTTCCATCAGTGTAGTAGCATCTTCAACTGAAGGGCTGCTGCAGCATTTTAAGTGTAGACCTGCCATTAGGAGCTTACGTCCTATTTATTTCACTGGGACTCAGACTCTTAAGCCACTTAGGCTTCTTGGAAAATAGAGGGCATTTTAATCCACCCCCAGAAGAGGCATCCTGCTGCTCTCTGGATGGATGCTGGAGTCTGTCCTGCTAGCATCACAGAGCGGGGACATGTCCAGCTAGAAAAGTCAGAGAGTCATGGGAAGAGCTCCGCATAGGTGGCGGTAGAAGAACCCAGTTGGTGGTAGATGGAGTCGGTGGTTCAAAAGTTAATTTAAGGTTAAAATGTGCTTTGAAACTTGTGGTTGCTTCTGTGTATTGAATCTATGAACCTTCTGAGGTTAATCCACTGCTAATGACCGACTGTCTGTCACACTTTCAACTGCAAGGATGATGATTTTCATGTGTAACCATTAAGTTCAGTCAACATATAATATTTAATCTACAAATTTAGCATAAAAAGTGGAGCGAGCCCCTGACTAAACCCGAGTAAATACCCAGAAAAGCCAATTAGAAAGGAAAACCAAACCAAACCCTCTAATCCTTTCAAGTCACTGCATGTGTGTTATTTTGTTTCATTTTTCTTTATGTTCCCTTTATAGTTATTCCTTTATTAACTTCCAAAGGGAAAGTGATACATAGCCATGCACGTCCTTTGTGTCTCAAATTAATGCATTGGACACACACAGTAATGGGATCAATGGAAATGTTCCATCCCATTACCCTTAAACCTGGCTCTTTGAAAGGTAGCACTGTTGACAAAGTCATTGTTCCTCTGGAGAAAGCCAAAGCACAAAAGTTATTGTATTTATTAGCCACTTCACTGGCTCAGGCCATAGTTATGAAAAAAGTCATAAGTATGAACTTTGTGTTGTGTTTTGGATTTTAATGAGAGAGAACTTACTGATGCTTCAGTTTCCACATACATGATGGGTCTGATCCTGCTCCCAGTGAGGTCAATGAGACTTTTGCCTTTGACTTCAATACAAGCTAGATTGGGTCTAATAGAAATATGTGAGTATGACTGTCTCTAAAGCAGAGTCAGATTGATATGGCAGCACCGCACCATCCTTGTGTACACTTTATTCCAGAATAGAGATGTAGTCGTTTGTTCATTCAGTTGATTACTTCATGAGAGAGAGAGATTTACGGGGGCCCACATTCCTCTGAATCCTCCAGTCCCCACTGGTTGGGTCGTTACCCCATGCACCACCAGCAAGGGCCATTCTGAACACCATGGGCCTGATTCTCATTTACACTAAGGCCCCTTTACACCACTCTGGCAGCCAAGAGTGGCCCTAGGCTGGCATCAGTTACATCGATGTCTGTTTTAAGGCCAGCTTTACATTGCCAAAGCAGGGTATAAAGGAGACTAGTGTAAATGCCACTCAAGTCCTGTATTGATTATCGTTTAGCTGTTATTTATTATGTATATTGTACTTATTTCCCACAGATTTGCTCACCGGGAAACAGTTATAGAACAGAGCTTCACCAGCTTCAACGGTGCTACTCTGATTTCTGTCAACTCAGGATCTGGCCAGACATTTTTTTTAAATATTTCAGAAAACTGCAGTAACAGAAAGTTTTCTTTCTTTCCTATAAAGCAAACCAAAGCTTATTAAACATTTTTGTAGGCCCAGTAAAGTGTATTGTTGTATGCACTGCAAATTGTTTCCGGAGTGCAGGTCTTTACAGAGAAGGGAAAATGTCTAAAATAAGGGACCTGATCCTGCCAGTTCTTCCTGGCTGGCCAACTCTTGAGCTCCTTACTCCTTAATTTGTCCCTATGTGGTGTTTAAGCAGTGTTGACCAGAATTTGATGGGTTAGTTGTTATAGCTCACCACTGATTGCATCTGACCAGAAGATTTATAGGTTCTTATCCAATTCAGACTACAGAGCTCAAGAACTCAAAGAGTTCTATATTGGGAGAGGACTCTTGGGGTGCTTGGCAAGAACACGTATACTGAGGACAATACCAAATTGATAAAACCTTTATTTAAATTAACATAAGGATAATAAATGCCATGAAACTTATAATTGCAAAACAGTAAAAGAATTCCAAAACTTGTGGTGGTAACATTTCTATTATAAGTACCTTAACCTAACATACTCACACCCTTCCTTGAGGACCCAGTAATAGGAGATGAAGGACCAGCCTCACTCCTGGCATGCCTGATGACACGATGGTGTTGGCTTCCCCGAAGGTTAGGAATGTTGAATAGTTCTACTATACTGCACAAGCTGAGCTGATAGCTCAATAGAAGATAGATAGTCCATAGAATATAGGAAAACTGGAAAAAGCACTCCAAGAAACCGAAGCTTCAAGAGTTAGAAGAGCCAGAAGAGCCTCCTGACTCTTCCTTACAAGGTATTTTATAGGATCTTGAGACTCTGTAATTCAGGCCCAACCTACTATACCCAAATCTTATTTCTGTAGCCTAAGAAATTTATGGGTACCCTTCTCCTATAGGTTAGTGGATTATGACACTTACTTTCTAAATATATTAATAAGGATTATCTCACTCCAAAACTGCCAACCTAGGCTCTCTTGGTGACCTTCAAGTTGTGGTGTAGATGCTGAATAAACCTGTGATGTGATGTGGATAGTCCCTCCCCTTGGTTCCCCAAAGTTCAGGGACCATTCTTATCTGTGCCAAAGGTTGCCAGCTTTTATGCTGACATATTCAGAACTGATTATACTTTTTGCTATATAGCAGATCTTACTGGATCTTACAGGCCAGTAGACTTCTTGCATTTCAGCAAAACTTATTATTAGGAAACACATGCCTCAACACATCCTAAATTCTAAGAAATTAATACTGATAAAATATAAGAATAAAATGGATTAATTTCAGAAAAAGAAACATATTAATTGATACTGCTGTCTGGATTAGTAGGATATAATAGCTAGCAAAATAATCCTATGGGCTACAGCAGAGGTCAGTCTCCCTGGTATCTAGGTGCTGGACACAGCAGAACAAAAGGCTAAAAACCAGAGCTGAATGAAAAACAGAATTTCTGTCATTTGGAGAATTCTAATGTTTTGAAATGTGTTTTTATCCCACATCAGGGTGAAAAGTCAAAGTATCAATTTTTGTCATGGAACAAAAAGTTCAGAAAAATTTCAATTCAGAAAGATCAACATTGAACCACATCTTCCTCAGGTGCCCATGGTGACCCATGGGAGTTGTAGTTTGTGTGCCTCATGTCCTCATTCTTTCCTGTGATCTGAGCTCCATTGCCAGACTGCATCTCCCATAATGCACCCACAGTCTTGTGACTCCCATGATGCACCACACCTATCAGTCGGAGGGAATACTGTAGCAAGGGCTTTGTTGCTCTCTTTCGGGGGTCAATGGGCATTGGTTTGAAGATGGAATGAGTGAAAATTGACTTAAAAAAGAAGAAGAGGCAGATGATCAGGCTTCGTGCCATTCCAGAAAGCCTGCAAGTTTGGATTCAGGCAGGATATAAGAGCTATGTGCAGTTTCTCACCTGAACAAAACTAATGACATTTGGTATTTAGCTACTTATGTGAAAAACAATAATGAAAACAAAAACTGCCCCCAGCTTATCTTGAATGCAGCTTTACAAGCCTGTGCCGCAAGCAAAATTTTGTGCTAGTGAATAAAATCAATAGTATAGATAGAAAAGTTAGATCCCAAGGAAAGTAAGACAGCAAAAACAAAAAGAAGCTAGAGAAAACAAAAACAAAACACAGGGCACGTAAATGAATAATAAAGTCTAATTGGTAGAAGTTGCAAACTCAGGTTTCTTGTTCTTCCCCTTGATGTAGAGCCGCTTTCAAGGTGGAATTCTGGGTATGCAAATCTCTAGGGAACAGCAGTGTTGTCGGTTTTAAATTCATTTTGTTAAAACCTAACAAAAGATTGTTGTCTGATTTGTCAATCACCTCCACATATCAGTATGGTAAATGCGCTGTTTCTGCTTAACAAATGCAAAGAGCTTTCTCCTATTTGGCTATTTTAAATGTAAATATGAAGATGTACTTTGCCTTTGTTTTCCACCATGTCTGATAGCTTCTGCAGCTGAGATTAATCTAAACTGACACTAGGAGCTTTTCTTTCCAGCTGATATTTTTGCTAAAACTTTGGCTAAATGTGAAAACTGAAAAAAGAAAAACCAGATAGTGGAGCCTGCTGTATAAATTCCAACACTTAATAACCTCAGTATTGGCCATGGATGTTCAAACAGGCCGATAGATTCTTGGATCACAGATTTAAAGACCGGTTGGAGCAGAATCCGAATTTTTTTTTGAAGTAGGATTTTCTTACTAACGCAGGACTGTCCCAGCACTGTCCCAGAAAGAGGAGGACACTCCATCCCTGAGGTTAGAAATTAACACAGGAGCCACCTTTCCTTTGTCTGGGGGGGGCGGAATCTGAGCTTTAGCATCATTTGGAGATGGCAAGGAATTTACTTCAAGGTTGAAAAACTGCACTGATTAAACCTAGCTGCAGGAATTTTTCATTTGCAGCCATTAGTACCAAAGATGTGCAATTTGGTGCATGGAAAAACAAATGATTTGCATCTATTCATCCCATCAGTTACTACTAGATGCAGTAATAAGCAGAGAACACAGTGTGGATCTGAGGATCACATTCTGTCTTTGGAGACCAGATATGTCACGTGATTCCTCAGCTGGGAGGGCAACACGATGGGTAATCAACTGCTCCACATGTACACCCCATTCGAGACATACCAGGATTGTGACTATATTAAATTCCCCCCTCATTTACACTCATGCAAACCCTATTGACTTCAGTGGGTGCAGGCAAAGATAGAATTTGGCCCCTTTGGTTCTGATTTTTTTTGTGGGGGCGAGGGGAGGTTAAGTAAACACTAAGAGAGAGAATCTGATCACAATTGATCAAGATTCGCCCCAGGGTAACTGAGCTCATAATTCTCCCCAGTGCATTCTGTCCTAGTGGCTTGAGCCAAGGAATCCAGAACCATCTTGAGTTCTGATTCCAGCTCTCCCACTAACTCATTCTGGGACTTTGAGACATGACACTTATGCCTGAGCTTTTAGGATTGTCTATTAATTTTGGTTGCCGTGATTTTTCAGGTGTCCAACTTAACATTTGGCTCTGTGATGGGAAAGATGCTCCCCAACCACCGCCCATCAGGAAGGGGTTAAAGAACTCCTGTGCTCACTATCAGACCTGTGCAGCTTGTCAGGCCTGGAGGCTGGCCCTTAAAAGGGAGAAACCAAGGCCAGTTGAGGAGCTCTCTGGAACAAGCAGAGCTAGAGTACCCAGAACAGGGCACTCAGTTACTTTCTGCTGAATGGCTTGAGGGTGCTGCCAGCCCTCTGAGAAAAGAAGGGATGGTTTGTTTCTTTTGTCAAAATACTCCTTGGACTTTAGCCAAGAAAGAGGGTGAGTGTCGAGATTGCCTGCAAACTGCTTTCCCACCTTGGCGTGAAGGAGGGGGCTTGGGTCCTCCAAGTGGACTGTGGAACTATTTTCCTGTTTTTTGTTGGACTGTTTTATGCCCTCATGGATATCTGGAGGGCTAAACACCATGATTGGAGTACAGGGCTATGCCCAGGGAGGAAAGTATGAGGTAAGCAAGGTGCCTGCCCAAAGGGCAGCTGGAGTTGTAGGCGCTCAGTCCCTTTAAAAACCAAGCCCTACATGTCCCACATTGGGCACCCCTAAATAAGTGAAAATTTAGGCCCTAAACATTCTGGGGTTATTGGTTTCTACTTCTGCAAAATGGGTCTTCAATCCCTACTTTCAGTTGGTGCTGTGAGGATTAATGTTTGGCATTATACAAGCACCATAATCATACTTAGCTACCTCAAGGATATTGGGAAGTTTAGTTGGTATCTGTAAAGCCTTTTGAGGTGTGGGGTTGAAAGGTGCTATATAAATGCATCATTTTTAAAAAAACTATCTTTATTGCCTTCAAGACAGCGTCATGTCTCCTGCTTTTCCATACCAGTCAGAAACATATAACGCGGAGCATTTCTTTTGGCAATATGCTACTATACAGGACACAAACTCCTTCTTTACCAAGAGGCTACCAACATCTCCCACAATTCCATACAGACAGGACTGTAGTGGTCATAATTGTTTCATCCAGAATTTCCAGTAATAATTCCTGATTTTATTTTTGATTGCTGTAAAAATAAACATAGCGGGCATGTTTACAAATCTTTTGTGATTTTTCTTTTTCTTTGTTTTGGAAAAGGACTTTAGTTGTGAAATGAAATACATTAAATCAGAAATATTTAGGGCTTAATAAAATAATTTCAAATAAAACTGGACTCCCCCCTCCCCCAACTCGCTATGTGGTGCCTCTTTACTGCCACAGTTAGGGCTATGAGCTTGCATACACCAGTGTAAATCAGAAGTAGCTTTAGCTGAAGTCAGTAAAGACACTCTTGATTGCCACTTGGGTTGAAGAATTTGGTCCATAGTGTTCATCCACTGTTTAGGAACTTCCACTGCAGGACTGACACCTTGCAATGTCCAGGCATAATATGCATAGGAACTTCCTAAAGTTCATGGATTGCCTGTGGTTTATGGAGAAGCTGGCTGGCCAGGCAGGCAGGATGGTGGTGTTGCCCACAAGTAACTGACAGAGGAGGTATGGGGAGGATTTAGGAGGGAAGATTAAGAGCTCTGTTTTAGCCATATGATCTTGATCCATGAGGAGATGTCGGAGAGTCAGGCTGGGATTTTAGTTTGGAGACAGGTCTGGCATACAGAGGTAGATCTGTGACCACAGAGATGGTAGCTGAAATTGTGTTTTCAGATGAGAGTACCCTTAAAACAGCAGCCACTTGCGAACTAAGTGAGCCGCTAACAGAGCAGAGGCAAACAGAGGGAGTTTGCCTGGGAACCGTCTGAGAGGAGCTAGGGTGAGTGCTGCATTGGGGGCTGTGTTGTGTGCTGGTGGGGTGAATAGCCAAGTGTCAGTCAGCTGTGACCATTTGTTTGACTGGTGTTGGTTGCAGGGACTATTTCACCATGTGTTTGTTTGAAAAGTGTGACTGTTGGACTGTGTGGTTGTTTGAAAAGTGTGAATTGGGAGTGCTTTGTTTCAGGTGGGAGTTAAGTGGTTGATTGGAGGGAAGGCTTTGAGCCGGGCCAACTGCTTCAAGCCAGCAGCCTTATAAAACAGCAGCCAGAGACGAACCAGGTGAGCGGTGAACAGAGTAGAGGCAAACAGAGAAAGTTTGCCTGGGAGGGGGAGTTCCCACAGAGTTTTTTTGTCTTTCAGGCTTCTGTGGGCAGTAAATACAACATCTAAAGAGGCTCTTAGAAGGAAGACAATATGGATAGTGAGCAATCAGCTGTTGTGACCTGCACAAGATGTGCCATGTTTGTCCCAGAGGATAGAAGCGACTTCGTCTGCACAAAGTGCGAGCTGGACTCCATATTGGAAGAGAAGGTTAAAGGACAAGAGACCCAAGAATCAACCCTGCCTTGCGTAAGAGAAAATGAAGACTTTATGGATAGAAGTCAGCGTCTGGTACTGCAGGCACAGCATGATGAAGAAACAGAGAGGGCAGTGCAGAATGGGGAAGACAACTGGCAGCATGTGACCTCCAGAAGAAGAAAGAGGAGAAGCCATGTATCCAGTGATGTGCTGCCAAAAGCTTAACAACCGATTCCCTCCTCACCCCACGACGGGGTCATGGCCCACCCCCGCACTCTGGGACTCCTGCCCCATCCAACCCCCCAAGTTCCTTGAAGCCCCCACCCCCGGGATCTCTGTCTCATCCACCCCCCTCCCCTGTCCCCTGACTGCCCCCAGAACTGGGCAGGCAGGTCTTGTGGGCCATCATAGTGGGTGCCCACCCCACCCCTAAGAGCCAGAGGGACCTGCCAGGGGGCGAGGTGGGGAGTCCTGGTGGTGCTTACCTGGGGCGGCTCCCAGGAAGCATCTGGCAGGTCCCTCTGGCTCCTAGGGGTGGGGGAGCGAAGCTAGGGGGAAGCAGGGGGAGTGGCCGCTCTCCCCACTGATTACATCAAAAGTGGTGCCTTAGACACCGACACCGTGGGTGCTCCCGGGGCTGGAGCACCCACGGGGAAAATTTGGTGGGTGCAGAGCCCCCACCAGCAGCTCCACGCCCGGCTCCAGCTCACCTCCGCTCCGCCTCCGCCCCTGAACGCAGCGCCTGGCTCTGCTTCTCCACCGCCGCCCCGCTTCCCGCGAATCAGCTGTTCACGCGGGAAGCCTGGGAGGGCTGAGAAGCAAGCAGCAGCTTCACGCTCCGGCCCAGGGAGACGGAGGCGAGCTGGGGCCGGGAGCGGTTCCCCTGAGGGCCCCCCCTACCCCCCCTGGGTTACCTGCTGAGGCGCAGGCGGCCCTCCTCTCACCCCCCCCCCCGCCCCATCTCACCTCTACTGCGCCTCCGCCTTCCTGGGCCTGAGCGCGAAGCCGCCGCTTGCTTCTCAGCCCTCCCAGGCTTCCCGCGTGAACAGCTGATTTGCGGGAAGCCGGGGAGGGGGGGCGTTCAGGGGAGGAGGCGGAGGTGGAGCAGAGGTGAGCTGGGGCCGGCGGGACCGGGGGCAGGGCAGGGAGCTGCCGGTGGGTTCTCTGCATCCACCAAATTTTCCCCATGGGTGCTCCAGCACCGGAGCACCCACGGAGTCGGCCCCTAGGGCGCCACTTTTGGCCGGTTGTTAAATTTAGAAGCCCTTTTAGAACGGGTTGTCCCTCACGGTGCGAACCGGCTCCAACTCACCACTGCATGTATTCCCAGTGCAGACAGAGGTAAGAAACCATTTTCAGGCTCTCTGCACAGATACTACAGCGGAGAATTGTTTGGAAGAGTAATCTAAGGGAAGGGATCAGAAGGAGATCCCATTGACTGGAAGGCATGGGATGCATTGTCCTAGGGACGGGGGTTCCACAATCACCACTCCCAACAGGAGGGGACGGGTGGTAGTGGTCGGGGACTCCCTCATAAGGGGGACGGAGTCATCCAACTGCCGTCCAGACGAGGAGACTTGAGAAATGTGCTGCTTTCCTGGAGCTAGAATTCAGGATGTGATGGAGTGTCTGCTAAGACTGATCAAGCTCTCGGACCACTACCCCTTCCTACTTCTCCATGTGTGCACCAAGTATGTTGCCAAGAATGACCTTGAGTGGGACACTGGAGACTATATGGCTCTGGGAAGAAGTATAAAGGAGTTTGAGGTGCAAGTCATGTTTCACCCATCCTCCCTGCTGAAGGAAAAGGCCCATGTAGGGACCATCGAATTGTGGAGGTAAACGCGTAGTTATGCAGGTGGTGTTGGAGAGAGGGCTTTGGATTCTTCAGCCATGGGATATTGTTCTAGGAAGGATTACTAGGAAGAGATCTAATCCACCCCACAAAGAGAGGGAAAAGCATCTTCAAGGCAGGCTTGCTAATCTAGTGAAGAAGGCTTTTTACTAGGTTCGCTGGAGGATGGAGACCTCAGCCCTGAGGTAAGTGGGATACCAGGAGGAAACACAAGGAGGAGGTTGCAACAAGGGAGATCTCCTGATTCATACTGAGAAAGTAGGGCAGTCGGCTAGGTATCTTAGGTGCCTGTACACAAATGCAAGAAACCTGGGAAACAAGCAGGAAGAATTGGAAGTCCTGGCACAGTCAAGGAACTATGATGTGATTGGAATAACAGACTCGGTGGGATAACTCACATGACTGTCATGGATGGATATAAATTGCTGAGGAAGGACAAGCAGGGAAGAAAAGGTGGGGGAGTTACATTGTATGTAAGGGAGCAGTGTGATTGCTCAGAGCTCCAGTATGAAACTGGAGAAAAGCCACTTGAGAGTCTGGGTTAAGTTTAGAGGCGAGAACAACAAGGGTGATGTCATGGTGGGCATCTGCTATAGACCACCAGACCAGGAGGATGAGGTAGATGAGGCTTTCTTCAGACAAGTAACAGCAGTTTCCAGATCACAGGCCCTGGTTCTCATGGGAGACTTAAATCACCCTGACATCTGCTGGGAGAGCAATACAGCAATGCACAGAAAATCCAGGAAGTTTTTGGAGAGTGCTGGGGACAACTTCCTGGTGCAGGTGCTGGAGGAACCAACTAGGGGCCGTGCTCCTCTTGACCTGCTGCTCACAAACAGGGAAGAATTGGTAAGGGAAGTAGAAGTGAGTGGCAACCTGGGCAGCAGTGGCCATGAGATGGTTGAGTTCAGGATCCTCACAAAAGGAAGAAAGGAGAGCAGCAGAATACGGACCCTGGACTTCAGAAAAGCAGACTTTGGCTCCCTCAGGGAACTAATGGGCAGGATCCCCTGGGAGGCTAATATGAGGGGGAAAGGAGTCGAGGAGAGCTGGCTGTATTTTAAAGAAGTCTTATTGAGGGCACAGGAACAAACCATCCCGATGTGCAGAAAGAAAAGCAAATAAGGCAAGCGATCAGCTTGGCTCAACAGAGAAATCTTCGGTGAGCTTAAACACAAAAAGGAAGCTACAAGAAGTGGAAATTTGGACAGATGACTAGGGAGGAGTATAAAAATGATGCTCAAGCATGAAGGGATGTAATCAGTAAGGCTAGAGCACAACTGGTGTTGCAGCTATCAAGGACTGTGAAGGGTAACAAAAAGGGTTTCTACAGGCATGTTAGCAGCAAGAAGTTCAGGGAAAGTGTGGGACCCTTACTAGAACAGGGGAAACAGCTAGAGGCAGATGTGGAAAAAGCTGAAGTACTTGATCCTTTTTTTGCCTCGGTCTTCAGAGATAAGGTCAGCTCCCAGACTGCCACACTGGGCAGCACAGTATGCGGAGGAGGTGAGCAGCCCTCAGTGGTGAAAGAACAGGTTAAGGCAGTGGTCCCCAACCTTGTTTTGTGGGAATGGCATATTGCTATTGCCAGAAGACTGTGGCGGGCACCAGACACCCCGCTGCCGAAATGCCGCCGCCGCCGCTGAGAAACGGCAACACTTCTTGGTGGCATTTCGGCAGCGGGGTGTCCTGCAGGCATACGAAAATGCCCTGGCAGTTTCCATGGCACTCACGGGCACCGCGCTGGGGACCCCTGGGTTAAGGACTATTTAGAAAAGCTGGACATGCACAAGTCCATGGGGCCGGATGCGCTGCATCAGAGGGTGCAGAGGGAGTTGGCGGATGTGATTGCAGAACCATTGGACATTATCTTCGAAAACTCATGGCGATCGGGGGATGTCCCAGATGACTGGAAAAAGGCCAATGTAGTGCCAATTTTTAAAAATGGGAAGGAGGAGGATCCAGGGAACTACAGGCCAGTCAGCCTCACCTCAGTCCCTGGAAAAAATCATGGAGCAGGTCCTCAAGGAATCCATTTTGAAGCATTTGGAGGAGAGGAAGGTGATAAGGAACAGTCAGCATTGCTTCACCAAGGGCAAGTCATGCCTGACCAACCTGATTGCCTTCTATGATGACATAACTGGCTCTGTGGATATGGGGAAAGCGGTGGACGTGATATATCTTGACTTTAGCAAAGCTTTTGATACGGTCTCCCACAGTATTCTTGCCAGCAAGTTAAAGAAGTACGGGATGGATGAATGGACTATAAAGTGGATAGAAAGCTGGCTAGATCGTCGGGCTCAACAGATAGTGATCAACAGCTCCATGTCTAGTTGGCAGCCAGTATCAAGCGGAGTGCCCCAGAGGTCAGTTCTGGAGCTGGTTTTGTTCAACATCTTTATTAATGATCTGGATGATGGGATGGATTTCACCCTCAGCAAATTCATAGATGACACTAAGCTGAGGGGGAGAGCAAGATGTGCTGGAGGGTAGGGATTGGGTCCAGAGTGACCTAGACAAATTGGAGGATTGGGTAAAAGAGATCGAATGAGGTTCAACAAGGACAAGTGCAGAGTCCTGCACTTAGGACGGAAGAATCCCAGGCATCGCTACAGGCTGGGGACCGACTAGCTATGCGACAGTTCTACAGAAAAGGGCCCTGGGATTATAGTGGACGAGAAGCTGGATATGAGTCAACAGTGTGCCCCTGTTGCCAAGAAGGCTAACAACATATTGGGCTGCATTAGTAGGAGCATTGCCAGCAGATTGAGGAAAGTGATTATTCCCCTCTATTAGGCACTGGTGAGGCCACATCTGGAGTATTGCATCCAGTTTTGCCCCCTCCCCCTGCCCTACAGAAAGGATGTGGACAAATTGGAGAGAGTCCAGCAGAGGGCAACAAAAATGATCAGGGAGCTGGGGCACATGACTTATGAGGAGAGGCTGAGGGAACTGGGATTGTTTAGTCTGTGGAAGAGAAGAATGAGGGGGGATTTGATAGGTGCTTTCAACTCCCTGAAAGGGGGGGGTTCCAAAGAGGGTGGAGCTAGGCTTTTCTCAGTGGTGGCAGATGACAGAAAAAGGAGTAATGGTCTCCAGTTGTGATGGGGGAGGTCTAGGTTGGATATTAGGAAACACTATTTCACTAGTAGGGTGGTGAAGCACTGGAATGGGTTACCTAGGGAGGTGGTGGAATCTCCATCCTTAGAGGTTTTTAAGGCCCAGCTTGACAAAGCCCTGGCTGGGATGATTTAGTTGGTGTTGGTCCTGCTTTGAGCAGGGGGTTGGACTAGATGACCTCCTGAGGTCTCTTCCAACCCTAATCTTCTATGATTGTATGATACCCAGAGGTAAGGTGAAGACGTGAAAGAGAATGGGATTTAGGACAGAGCCCTAAGGAACCCCCACAGAAAGTTGGAGGGGGACAGGGATGAAGCAAGTGCCTCTGAAGGAACGATTAGAGAGATAGCAGGAGACTTAGAGGATAGAGCCACAGAAGCCAAGGAATGACCAAAGAAGAGCATGGTCAATTTTGTCAAAAGTGACTGTCAAAAGAATGAGGAGTCGCGTGGCACCTTAAAGACTAACAGATTTATTTGGGCATAAGCTTTTGTGGGTAAAAAACCCCATTTCTTCAGGTTTTTTACCCATGAAAGCTTATGCCCAAAGAAATCTGTTAGTCTCTAAGGTGCCACTGGACTTCGCATTGTTTTTGTGGATACAGACTAACACGGCTACCCCTCTGATACTTGTCAAAAGAATGAGGATGGAGAACTAGTTCTGAGCATTAGCTAGGAAGAGATCATTAAAAACTTTGTTTTTAGTTGAAGTGGAAGCTAAGTTCTTGGTTGGGGGGAGGGTTTAAGATGGAACTGGAGGAGAGGAACTCCAAACAGTGATTGTAAACAATGCATTCAATCAGCTTAGAGCTGAAAGGGAGGTCAGGTGACTGTTGGAGAAGTAAGTGTGATCAAAGGTAGGAATTTTTAAGATGTGAGAGACTAAACTATATTTGTATTGTGAGGGGAAAGAGCCAGAGGAGAGTGAGATGTTAAGGACAGGAGGAAAGGAGGAGATGAGAATGGGCTCAAGTGAGATCAGGAAATGGGATGGGATCACTGGTGCAAGTGGAGGAGGTAGAGGAAGAAAGAACATGGAAAAACATCTACATCTGTGACATGAGGGAAGAAGGGTAGTGTGGTAGGGGAGGAAAGGAAGGAATTTCCCACTTACATTATGGTTGTGCTCAGAGGCCGTTAGACCAGAGCTCTGTTAGGCTAGGTGCTGTACTTTATTGACTTCCATGGAAGTTGTGTGCGTGGGTGGGTGTGTGTGTAACTGACAGCAGAATTTAGCTCCTGATTTTCTGAATTGTTTTATACATCTCGCAGTGAGAAGTCTGCTCCATTTAGCAGATGGACACAAAGAAGTGAAATGACCTACCCATTGGAAGAGTCAGGAACAGAGCCCATGAGTCCAGACTCCTAGGCCCAGATCCTGAAAGAGATTTAGGCTCCTAACCTGCAGAAGTTAGGAGCCTAAATACCTTTGAGAATCTGGGCCCCAGTCCCTTTTTCCAGCAAGGGAAAAACTGCATTTTCAGGCAAATAAAGTTGTTAATTTCCTGAAACATAACATCCATGGCAATGGAGGGGTGTCTATTTTTGATCTCCTATTATTAGTTTGTAATTAACTACAGACCTCCAACAACAATTCATGGAGGATGGCTCCATCAACAGCATTAGCCAAGATGGCCAAAGATGCTCTGGATGTCCCCAAATGTCTGACTGCCAGAAGCTGGGATTGGATGACACAGTATGGAGCACTTGATAATTGCCCTGTTCTGTTTATTCCTGGTGAAGCATCTGGTACTGGCCACTGTCAGAAGGCAAGATACTGGGCTAGATGGACCATTGGTCTGACCTAATGTGGCCGATCTTATGGTCTTAACCCCAATTAGCAAAGTGAGGACAGAATTTTAAAACCTGATTTTTCCATTTGTTTACTACACTAGTGTAGCTTCATAGTCTTCAGCTGCAGTTGTCAACTTTACAATGATGTGAGTTGATACGCCGGCCCTGAAAGTGTGGTCTGAAAATAATCAAGGACAAGATGTCATTTACTGACCTTGTTGACCACTCGCATCATAGCAAAGTACGGTGAATGGCAATTTACTGCTCCCATGGCGGCAGGACACTCATCCCTCATAATCAGCTTGGATCAAATGTGAAGGGAAGTGTGTAGTACGGAGTATTTTACAATAGGGATATTGTCACTCTGTGACAGTTCCCAGTCTCTATTATAACACTGTCATCCATGGTTTATGGGGGGGAAAGCTCTCTGCTGCCATCTATTGCTGAAAGAGAGGAAGGCAGACTTTATTTGCATAAATAAATTTGTTAGTCTCTAAGGTGCCACAAGTCCTCCTTTTCTTTTTGCGGATACAAACTAACACGGCTGCTACCCTGAAACCGTTCATTTGCATCGGAGATGCCAAGTGTGCTAGGGAATAATTTTTGGTGGTTCGGGCTTAAAATTCATTTAAATTATGATCCTATGGCTCCAAATCATCGAAGGTGAGACTGAGTCTAGAGAGAGCAATGAAATGCATAGACACATGACTTGTAGAATGTAGCTAAACCAGTTTATTTGACACCACCGGCCCCCCAAAAGAGAAAATAATACATGCAGTCTTTTATTCATTTATTTATTTATTTGACAAAACTTTAATTAGAAAATCAGTCTTCAATGTATTATAAAATTACACAAGCTGATAAATCTTGGTAAGATATATATATAGAGAGAGAGAATATTTTTTTTCTATGAACATTAGACCTAATAAAAAAGTTAAAATAATTAATGGCATTCATCAATTATCTTCTTTTTCCACACTATATTTCCCAATAAAAATGATATAGTCATCAACCTTTATTTAAAAATTATATATATTTGTGATAGCTTTTCAAGACTTGAAGGGACAATACTAATATTTAGATAATTCATTAATTTTTAGTGACCCAATATGTTGAAGCACAATGGACTTATAACGAAGCCCATAAAAGGAACCTTAATTTTCTGAACCCAGCAAAACTGTACATTTAGGAGAATATTTGTTCAGAATTAATGATTATAATATTGTGCCTTTTAAAAGAAAAGTCCATTAACTTTTTAGCACTAAAACTTAGTTAGAATCATTCATTCAATAAAGCTTGCAATGTTACATACAGTAGTTTTATACCAGAGTGGTGATACATTGTGCTGGTGTCTTGTGCTATCTATGAAGTGTGTGCGTACCCAGGAGCTGGGAGTCTCCAGTTCAATAAAACAGGGCATTCCTTTCACATAAAACTGGCATGAGTAAATTTAGATTAAAAGTGCAAAATTTTAATCTGAATATGTTTATATGCTGCATTACATTAGATGTTCAGCCCTACCATGCTCCAACATGCTAGAACACCTGTAAAAGCCCCAATGTTTATTTACTGTATGTTTACAAAGCAGTTTAAAAAAATCCACGCAATACAATGAAGAATGAATACGCAGTATCTACATTATCTTATGCTCCTCGTTCAGGTGATGGCTAGTTTGTAGTTCAGAGCTAATTAATTCAACAGAACTGAAGTCTGGTTGGTTGGTTTGTTTTGTTTTTGTTTTGCATAGTGCATTCAATACCTGGTATTTTCTTGCTTGTGTTATTAATGGCTCAAGAAAATATTTAAATAAATACATAGTCGTTTATACAGCGTCACATTTTATTTCAGGAGTTTGGAAGCCAAAGTGACAAAAGGAGACTGGGAAAATTACTTGGCAAATGGCACAGAATGTATTGCTATAGAATGTATGTATAGTACACAGCCTAAAATGGTCACCGTTAAATCATCACATAGACAACAACTGGATAATTGTCTGTGGTTTTCCCTTGCCTGCCACAGTGAAATGTTGCTACTAATATACTGTTTTTCCTTCTGGATTTTCATTGAAGCCCTGCTGAAAATAAATAACCATTGCTGCCTAAAGGAAAGAATCAGTAACACATTTGGAGCTAGGCTTGCTATATTTTTCACACACTGCAGTGTGCATTACTCTGTATCTTCTGCTTACTCCTTCTCTGAAAGGTATCCATCGTAGTTCATCTGATTTATGCTGCTCGACAGCCCACTGAGGTCAGCAGAATTACTCCCATTGATGTCATTGGGCTTTCAATCAGGTGAAAGACATGGTCCTGGATATGATCTTCAGACTTTCCCTGGGAATAGGGTGTGCCAGACCTATGGGTGACCCTGACTCCTCCCAAATATGGCACCTCCTCTTTGTTCTGTATTGTTGAATGCCTTTCTCTACCAAAGGGGATGTTTCCCTAATACACCGTATTTTAATGACAGAAGACTGACTATGGACATTCTCTGGTATGAAAATAATATTTCTGGGTCGTGGTTTATGTTCAATTTTTGAATCAGATGTTTAGGGTGGGATTTTGGAAAGCATTCAGCATTGGCCCAACTCTGCTCCCATTGAAGTCAGTGGGAGTTTTACCATTGATATCAATGGGGGTGTTTAAGCCAACACTGAGGTCCAGATGCTCAGAGGTCTGTAGATGTTTAGCTCCCATTGAAACCAATGGGAATTAGACACCTAAACACCTCTGAGGATCTGGGCCTGGGTGCTTTTGTAAATCATACCCCCTTAAGTGTTTCCTTTCACCAAACTGCCACCCTGAAATGCATATAGGTGTATAATACAGGGCCACATGTGGCTCTTTTACAGTTTACATGCAACTCCCGGAGCCCCCCATACTCCCTCCCCCCATTCTCCACCTGCCAGACTGGGGGGTCGGGGTGGGGAGCTCAGGGCTTCTGCCCCATGGTGGAGGGTGGGGATGGGGCTGGGGGCTTCTGCCAGAGATGACTGGTGCCTGCTGAGAGTGTAGGGGCACAATTTAAAGGTCCCCCCCCCCGCAACATCTTGAGTCACACATCCCCTGGCACACACCCCCTCTTACCCTCAGCGGCCCCTCCCTGCAGCTCCCAGCTGTTGGCCGCTGCCTCTGCCCAAGGTGCAGCTCCCAGCTTGCTGGATCCAGCAGCTGCCATGGAGGGAGGGGCCCGGCGACACCATGTGACCGAGCAAGGCCAGCAAACCCTGGCAAAAGTCTGGGGGGGACACATGACCCCCATGTGTCCCCCTCACACACCACCTCTGTCTTCTGCCCAGCAGGAAATGGGGGGGGGGAGGGTCTCATTCCTGGAATGGAAATGAGTGTCATTTGTTGCTGAATAACTACCACCCACAAAGCAAAGGTTGTCATATGCAGTGCTATGGCTATGATGGTATAGTTCTATATTAATGCCATCTAGCATCCTGTCAAGCCATAAGGTATATTCCAAAGCAATGAGCGCATTACTACTGAAAATCAGAAACTTCAAAACAAAGTAAGTCCTGCTTACTGGAACGTCTGACATTTGTGATATCATAACATCAGCATAGGGTATTAAATTGAAGAGTTATGAATTCATGTTTTGACATTGTAAGGTAAATGCTTAAAACACATTTTTCCTTCCTAATTTATATTCTGCAATACAAAGCAGAAAAGAAAAATTGAAAAGGGACTAGACTATAACGTCACGACTCTACTTCCTAGCTGTCCTAAAACATCATAACTAACTGACTAAATACTAGGAAAAGGTCCAAGATTTGAATCTAAGATAAGTAGAATAGGTGCGCCACTGGGGATATTGCTAACATTGGTCATTAATGTGTGGCTTATTATATTGTCGCATAACTGATAGGTTATTCTTGTCCATCTTACATAACAGACTATATGGCTATCTATTCTTGTTATTTGAGTCAAACATAATTTAACAAGCTATGGGCCTGATCTCACTCCCACAGAAGCTGATGTCTGTGGGATCATGCCCTGAGTCAAAACCAATGGAAGTCAATGAGAGTCTCTCCAATCATTTCAGTGGGTTTTGGATCAATCCTCTAGGTGAGCAAATTATAGACAAATGGTAACGTAGTAAACAAGAGAGAAGTGCATCCCACAAGCACAAAGCGAATTTAAAGAATTCTTCAGATCAAATCTCAGGCATGATCCTGTGAGATGCTAACTAGGGGTCAACTAGTTAGGCGCTTATGTACTATGCTGTGGGATGTGGTATAGAAACCTGGACAGAATTGCATAGAATGCTCTTCTGCAGTCATAGGACACAAGGAGGCATACAGGAGTATAACCTGAATGATGTGACTATAAAGCCTGATATATTAACCACCAACAGTAACCGATATGAGAAGAAACCGGAATACAGAAATGTACAGGTGGAGGTCTCTGCTTTCCAGTGGTGTATCACATGACTTTTGAACCTGGTGGTGCAGAACAGATCTTACCTTGCAATGCATCCCAGGTCCATAGAGGCCATTTGCTGGGCACACTAGGACACTTTCAGAATCCCAATCATACTGGACCAGTCCATCCTTGGCTTTTTGGAAAGTATAGTGTGCTGTGAACTACTTTCTGATCTTGCATGAGATGCTCAGCTCCTAGTAGGATTGGGCCAAGAGGCAGTGGATGCATCCCTGTATCAGCAGAACCATTTGCTGATTCATATTGTCACTTTTCATCCTCATAGAGCATTAACAGAGCCCTGGGTCATGAGCTAGCAGTACCAAGTATTTGATTACAAACAGCTCTTTTTTTAATACAATCAATGAATCATTCATTGGCCAAAAAACATGAGGACTCCCATCTATCATTTATCCGTGCAGTGGAAATTATTCTGAGAACTGGGATTCAAAATGTCTTTGACGCTTTTGCTGTCCTTGCTGTACATAATTTTATTCTGCAATACAATCGCTAAGGCTTTTTATCTCCCCTCTGTTCGATCCAGAAATAACTGACTGAGCTTCTGACCAAATGAAGACACACATGGTTCTCCTGGACCATACCTTCAACCAGAGTTGCTCTGGGCTTCTGTTTCTTTATTCCCATGATTGCCTGATATTCCTTTTCTTGAAAATAGCCCAGTCTAACTGTTCAATGCAAACACAGTCCCATTCACAGGTTCGTCCACGTTCTACTCATGTTTTGCAGTTCAAGGGAGAAAGATCTTTTACACAGCTTCATGAATTCCTATCATAATTACTACAAAATAAGAAAAAAATTGAGAGCAAAATGCTGGTCTTTACACCAGTGTAAATCCAGAGTCACTCCACTGACTTCATTGAATTTCAACAGGTTTACACAGATGCAAGAGAAAATCAGGTGCTCCAGTAGCATAATGATGGAAGCCCTGTCGGTAGCTATACAATAATAACTCATTGTTTCACTGAACTTTCCTGTTTATCCCTATGAATCATAGACTCATAGATATTAAGGTCAGAAGGGACCATTATGATCATCTAGTCTGACCTCCTGCACAATGCAGACCACAGAATCTCACCCACCCACTCCTGCAATAAACCTCTCACCTATGTCTGAGCTATTGAAGTCCTCAAATCATGGTTTAAAGACTTCAAGGTGCAGAGAATCCTCCAGCAAGTGACCCGTGCCCCATGCTGCAGAGGAAGGCGAAAAACCTGCAGGGGCTCTTCCAATCTGCCCTGGAGGAAAATTCCTTCTCGACCCCAAATATGGCGATCAGCTGAACCCTGAGCATGTGGGCAAGATTCACCAGCCAGATACCCAGGAAAGAATTTTCTGTAGTAACTCAGATCCCACCCCATCTAACATCCCATCACAGGCCACTGGGCCTATTTATCATGAATAATTAAAGATCAATTAATTGCCAAAATCATGTTATCCCATCATACCATCTCCTCCATAAATTTATCAAGTTTAATCTTGAAGCCAGATAGGTCTTTTGCCCCCACTGCTTCCCTTGGAAGGCTGTTCCGAACTTCACTCCTCTGATGGTTAGAATCCACCTGTTGTCTCTTGTCTTGTACATAAAATATAGATTTGCTGAACTGATTCAAAATATTTCATTTCCACTCAGTTTAACATTAAGCTGTAGTTCTCTATTATGGTGCATTACCTCATGGGAGTTGTAGTTTGAATCTGATGCCTCTATTCTCAGCTATGGCCCAGGCTCTGCCATGATGCTCCAACACCTATGCTGTACCATGCTATTACATCATGGGGAAGAATGGGGGCAATCAGTCATCTGAACTACAGCTCATATGAGGGATTGTACCACCATTCAATGTTGCATAGACTTGAAATAAAACACTTCAGGTCACTTCAACAAAGTGAATTATTTTGTTTGTTTTCCTGATGTGAAAGTGAAAAGTTTTGGCAAAATCAAAAGTTTCCTTTGGAAAATTTCAGTGTAGCAGAAACTGCATTTTCCTCAAAAGACCAAAAAGTCCCAGCTCCAGTTATAACAAATAAGTACATAGAAAATTGAACAGCATTTGACCATCATCTTCATCTTCAACAGTGGACAATACTTCCACTAAGCCATTTTCTGATGTGTTATTAAGGGAGAGCACAGCAATTATTACTAGATCTTGTGTACAGGTGAAACCTTTATAGTTTAGGTTGCTAAGTGCAATTCAAAATAAGACACTACCAGTACTCATCTCATTTAAAAAAATAAAAACTACTCAGCCAGTAGGAACCCTCAATGTTTAGATAAACACTTATTATACCAACCTTGAACACAACCACACCAATATATAGAAATATTCTCATTGATCAGCACCCCAACAACTGTACCTTTGTCTTCCGTACAACACTTCCAAAAGCTATCAGGTCAAACCTATACATGAGAAATATGCTTCAAAGCTGAGCATAAAAATATGTATACCTTACTCTTATTCATGCAAGAGTTGTACAAACTCTAACATGCCTGTATAGAAACATAGACAGTCTACAAAAACAAAGATTTTCACAGCTGAAAATTACATTGTGATACAAACAGCAATGGTCTCTGACTGATCAAAATAATTCCATGTACCTATTAGACATCATTACTTAGAAAGATTTCATGCAGAAGGAGATCATACAGACCAGCAGTCTACCATATCCATTCCGCACTACAGAATCATAGAACTGTAGGACTGGAAGGGACCTTGAGAGGTTATCTAGTCCAGTCCTCTGCACTCAAGGCGGGATTAAGTACTATTATAGACCATCCCTGACAGTTGTTTGTCTAACATGCTCTTTAAAAAATCTCCAGTGATGGAGATTCCACAACCTCCCTAGGTAATTTATTCTAGTGCTTAACTACGCTGACAATTAGGAAGTTTTTCCTAATGTCCAACCTAAACTTCCCTTACTGCAATTTAAGCCCATTGCTTCTTGTTCTTGCCTCAGAAATTAGGGAGAACATTTTTTCTCCCTCCTCCTTGTAACAACCTTTTATGTACTTGTTATCATGTCCCCTCTCAGTCTTCTCTTTTCCAGACTAAACAAACCCACTTTTTTCAATCTTCCCTTAGATGTCATATTTTCTAGACCTTTAATCACTATTGTTGCTCTTCTCTGGACTTTCTCCAATTTGTCCACATCTTTTCTGAAATGTGGCACCCAGAACTGAACACAATACTCTAGTTGAGGCCTAATCAGTGTGGAATACAGTGGAAGAATTATTTCTCGTATCTTGCTTACAACACGCCCGCTTATAGATCCCAGAATGATGTTTTTGCAACAGTGTTACATTTTTGACTTATATTTAGCTTGTAATCCACTATGACCCCCAGATCCCTTTCCACAGTACTCCTTCCTAGGCAGTCATTTTCAATTTTGTATGATTGTTCCTTCCTAAGTGGAGTACTTAGCATTTATCCTTATTGTATTTCATCCTATTTACTTCAGACCATTTCTCCCGTGTGTCCAGATCATTTTGAATTTTAACCCTATTCGCCAAACAACCCCTCCCAGGTTGGTATCATCCACAAACTATAAGTGTACTCTTTGTGTCATTATCTAAATCATTGATGAAGTTATTGAACAGAACCTGACCCAGAACTGATCCCTATGGGACCCCACTCGAGATGCCCTTTCAGCTTGACTGTGAACCACTGATAACTACTCTCTGGGAATGGTTTTCCAACCAGTTATACAACCACCTCAAAGTAGTTCCATCAAGGTTGTATTTCCCTGGGTATGGCTGTCGACTGTATCTTTCTTGCCTTTATAATGTATTTATCACCATACGATATGGCTTCTTATGCTGCATCTATCCTGTGGATACATAGAGGAATTCTTTTACCAAGATTGTCAATCCATTAATTTTCACAAGTACTAAGTCCACTTAAAAGAAAATAAAACTCCCATGCTCTCAGCTCAAATGCCTCTGGTCATGCTCTTCAAACACACAATAAACTAATTCACTCCTCTGCAAGTCTTTTGATCCCTTTCATCTTGGAGAAGTTAACTTTATCTGGGCCTAATAACCCCCAGGAACTCTACTACAATTGCAGCATGCCCTAGGACATATCCCTGTCACTTTTGAGAATCCCATGAATTTACTAATTTCAGCAGTCAGTTTCTTTCCACCACTTCTCCATGGTCATTGCGGATGAAACACCTCGCTAGGTGATGTTAGAATACAGTGCAGAAGCCCAGCAGAAGAGATGATTGCTAGTGAGAAATGTCTGAGTTAGATTTAATTTTTTCCCGAAACTGTTTCCAGCTAGACAATCCTGTTCCCTGCTACAGCCCTTTGACTCACTTTGCAGTGATATAAGGAGGCCTTAAACACCCCCAGTTCTAGCTGGGGTCATTGTAGATAACCAGCTGAATACGAGTTCCAAATATGACACTGTTGCCAAGAGGGCAAATGCGATCCTTGCTATGTATAAACAGGGGAATATTGAGGAGGAGTAGAGAGGCTATATAACTTCTGTATTTAGCACTGGTGCGACTGCTACTGGAATACTGTGTCCAGTTCTGATGTCCAAAATTCAAGAAGGATGTTGATAAATTGGAGAGGGTTTAGAGGCGAGCCGTGAGAATCCTTCAATTGGAAAACTTGCCATATAGTGATACACTTGAGTAGCTTAATCTATGTATTTTAACGAAGGGAAGGTTAAGGGATGATTTGATCACAGTCCATAAGTACCCACATGGGGAATAGAAATTTGATAATAGAGGGCTCTTCAGTCGAGCAGAGAAAGATATAACAAGCTCTGATGGCTTGAAGCTGAAGCTAAGCAAATTCAGAAATAAGGTTAGGTGCCCATTTTTAACAGTAAGGGTGATTAACCACGGGAACAATTTACCAAGGCCGTGGTGGAGTCTCAATCACTGGCAATTTTCAAATCAAGACTGGATGTTTTTCTAAAATATCTGCCTTGGTTCAAACTATGAATTCAGGGAAGTCCCATTGCCTGGGTTCTGAAGGAGGTCAATTTAAATTATCATAAGGGGCCCTTCAGGCTTAATAATCTATGGATCTATAGTCCATAGAAGTGCATCAACACTGTTGTGATTTAATTGGACGGGTGACCTGGTGGAAGATAGTCTAAGCATAGGGACTATATACTGCTTGAATGACAAAGGATGCTGCTTTGTGGTACCACTTCCCCTTTGCCCATAGACGAGGGGCTTTGGTTCAGAGGAGTTATTCCCTTTGTCAATGGGTAGGTCCTTTGCCCAAGGCCCATTTCCTGCAACTTTGCATTTAAGCCAAGGTTGTTGTTTTTTCTGAACTGTGAAGCTATGATATGAAACCTGCAGCTAATTTTTGCTTAGATTTATTTTTCCAATATACCGGTTTCCTTGCTCTTTGAGATCCCAGTCCTGCAAATGCACTTGCCTCGGTGGTAATGTATGCCTGTGAAGAGCCCTGTTGACTTCAATGGGCGTTTCGTGGGCATGAAGGACTGCCCATGCAGTTCAGGATCTGGCCCTTAGTCAAGCTTGCAAGATGATATAACCCATCATTTCCTGCAGCAAAGGATTGCCATCACAATAAAAATCAGACTTCGAATATGCTGTTTATGGTATTAACAGGAATGATGCCATCAAATGTTAAAACTAAATCAATTTCTAAAAAATTATGCATTTTTCACCGTCTCTGCAATATGTTTACTTTTTGCACTTTACAGTTAAGCTGGTCTGGTCTGTTGCACTTTCTGTTTCCAGTCAGTTTCCTTCTTCTGCACTAATGTCAATGCTAAGGTGGGGAAGATTTTCAAAATTGACGAGTGATGTTTGGGTGTCCAACTTGAGACACCTTAAAGACGCCTGATTTTCAACAAGGGCTGAGCACCCACACACTGAAAATTGGGCACCCAGAATAATGATATAGGGCCAGATCTTCAAAGGAATTTAGGCACCTAAAAATGCAGTTAAGCACCTAGTGGGATTTTCAAAAGTGTTGTTGATTTCCATGGGATTTAGATACCTAGTCTGCGTAGGTGCTTTTGAAAATCCCATTAGGCACCAATCTGCTTCTTTAGGCACCTAAATAACCTTTGAAAATGTGTCCCCTGGATAACATTTGTAAACCTTGGCTGGAATGTTTGGGGTAGTAATATTGCATGGGGATTTTTTATATTTCTGTAAATGTTTCAATTGACATTCAGTGAAACAATCTCTTCTTACGAGTTAGGGACAATCCTATTTTTATAGAAAACCCACATTTTGGGTGTCCCTTTTAACTACTAACTGTCAATAGAGCTATTGTGTTCTTCAGAGGAGTAAAAATAATAGCTTAAATTATTAAGAGCAAAAAGGCAAATCAATGCTGAGTAGATGAGCTACTTATAACATAATGACCAAAAGGGCATGGAAAAAGCAGAAGTGTTGAAGGCGATTTCTGTAAATCAACCCACTCTCTTTCTAAAAGAAAGAAAGGCCATTTCTATTAGATAATTAGGTAATGTATTAAATGTTTGAAAAAATATAGAATAAAAGTAGATATTAAACTCAAATAATAAAGATTTGCTACTAGACTATCTCTAGTTAGAAGTTAAATATTTATTAAACGAAGTCTTCCCCGGTACGTCAGCCAAAAATATCTTGATCTACTAAAAATTTGTTTGTAATCCAGGTTTGTACAAATTGAGTTCAAGTTTAGTTGTGCTCTTGTATGATATGTAATAGATGGAACTAGAAGCCATTTAGAAAGTTTATACATCATCTCTGTTGCTAGAGGTGAATGGGAAACGTATGCCAGTGTATTACAGTTATAAATTCTAATTGGCAGTAGTAGCTAATTTAGTTTTCATATCAGGGTAAAGGATTTTAAAAAAAACAGCTAATTTTGTCAGCCTGTAGGCATAGCACAGTACATTGGTGATCTTGGGTACAACACAGAACTGTTTTGTCTGTACATGTCAGCCCGTAAGTGCTAGACTCTCATTCAGTGCTCTAGCAGATCTTTGACAGACAGACAATGGTCTGATATATGCCTAATTGCCTGTGATTTAATGATAAATATAATAAAAATAGGGTTATCACTTCCAATTTATTTTAGTTTCTTGTAAACTTCTTAGGCTGCTTATAGATTTAAACTACTTCCCTGGGTGTTGAGTGAATTTTCCTATGACTTCTACATTCGTAGCTTTACTAATCTTTTGTGTGCTAAGAAATCACAACTTTCTGAGTTGCTCTCCAAGAAAATATATGATTTAATTCCCCTCCTTTTAAGCCTACAGTAACACAGTGATATATACTTGTTGACAGTGTTACAAGGAAATATTGAGTAAATCAAGTACAGTATTTCTGAAAATACTGGAGCCCAGAGAACTTCTGTAAAGAGGAGATTTTACATTTTTCCAGCTACCCATTCTGATTAGTTGAGACATCGGAAAAGAGATGAGTAACTGCCATAAGCAGTTTTTCATCAGGATTTGCTCAAATTTAAAAATCACATCCTCTGACCTGTGCTGATACCTCTTTGTGTTTTGCTTTCTGCAGACATGATCAAGTTTACCCACATATTTGTGCAACTTTGAAGTTTGCATGTGAGTATTTGCACTGAAAGTAGCATTTATAAATGGGATGGGATTGAGACAAAAGGGTGATAAGGTTCCCAAAGCCCATTGCCAAAGCCCTGACCCAGAAACAATTAAGCAAAGCAGCCAAAGATTGGATTGGTCTGCACACATTCATACAATTATTTTGTGTCAATGATTGGTGGTAGCAGAAAATTACATCCCAGTAGATGAAAGCATTTGATTAGTTAGGACAGTGCTTGATACAGCAGGGGGACATGAGTGATGCTCATCTCTTCAGAACAGACACAATGTCAAGGCGGTTGGTGGGGTAACTAACCAACATACTATACATTTAGAATGTTGATTATCAAGTACTCACTGTGAAGTGTTTGCAACCATTTCATCTAGACAAAAATAATCCCTTGCACAATTCATTTTCAAGTAAATTTAAATATCAAAGAAAGCATGATCTGCTCACTATGAATTATTCTCTCAGCTTTACTACACGTACCTGAAAACATTTACTTCTGTGACAGCAAGTCAAGAAGAAACAGTGTTATGGTTGTGATAGGGCTGCTACTTAGTTACATTGCATTTCATTTTTAGCCCCATAGTTTTGTTATTGATTGAGACCAAAACAGATCCCAATCACAACGAATCTCTAGCTGGCTGGCTATAGGGTAACTGCTCATTTTTGTTAGCCACACTTAGTAGCAATTAATAATCCAGCTACTTATAATGCAATACATTCCTTAGGCCCTGGTTCAACAAAACAGAGAAGCACGTGCTTACATCCCATTGACTTCAATGAGACTTAAGCATGTGCTTAAGCGATTTGCTCATTCGGAGCCTCTTAAAGATTTTTACAGAGGTTCACTGATCACATTCAGTAAGGACATTAGTGAGTATAGTTAGGAGTAAATCATGTATATGTTAGGATTTGATGGACTTTATTCCATATTTTGCCCTGATCTGAATACCCCAAACTTTGACAAAGTTTAGATCAAGGGGCAAGTCCAAATATTATGCCTCAGGCCCTTTTCAAATACTGAATTAACTTGTGGCATAAAACTAGTGAAAGGTGCATACATCAGAGCTTTTAGTTATGCGTTTCAGCACCAAGCCATGTATTCCTATTCTTTTATAGTCTTGAGTCATACTAAACTATGTACAACAGGAGTTTTGGTGCTAGGACATGCCCTGTCAGCTGCTGTCTGTGGCATCCTTTCTAAGGATGCATAGAACACCTTGGGGGAAGGAGGAGAAGAGAGCAGGTATGTTAATTCTGACTTGGTCCTGCAAGGTGCAAAGCGCTTCTGTGTGATGCTGAGCATCCTTGCAGGTTCAAGTCCCAAAGTTCCGTGATTTTGGAGCTGGGGGAACAATGCCACTGACAACAGCTGTCCTGGTCACCGTCCCTCCCATCCCAACACCACAGAGTCCAGTTCCTGCAAAGCACACAATAAGGGAGGTCCTGTGGGGCCAGGGGAAATAGGTTACAATGCCCTGAACCTGGAACTCATGTCTTTTGTGCTGCTCCAGCAGGGATCTACCGGATTTTTAACCCCTTCAGCCAGGGATGGGATGGGAAGCTGTGGCCCTTAATATGGCTACGTGCAGCAAATGCAGTAGACTGCTAATACCATCCTGAGCATTTGCTGCAGATAGCACTGGGAAACAGAGAGGAGAGATATTTTACGATCACTTAGGATACCATTAGTGTTATGGGATTCCAACTGAATGTGATAAAATGCCATTGCAAACATGACACTCTGAAGATGTCATTTAAGGATTATAAATAACGCATGGCATACTACTCTGAGTATGAAAGTGTCTGGAAAAGGGGCAAATTCACTTAGCACACGTAAGCAGAAAATGTGTGAGATTGAATCAGGTCTGGAAAGGTTTTAAGTCGTGTGACCCTAATTGAACTGATTCAGAGGGCAATTCCAGCTGCGCAGAGTGTAAAAAAAAAAATGAGTGTGTGGTATTTTTCCAGGCACTGAGTCCGTCTTTCCAAGCTCAAATAAGGTGAGTTATCCTGTTAACATCAGTGATTCAGAAATTGGCTTGCAGGGAACAATTGATGGTATTTTATGGCTGTTTTCAGCCTGAGGGCTTGCCTATGCTTGAAACACTACAACTGCATTGCTGCAGCTGTGCCAATGCAGTGCTTCAGTGTAGACGCTGCCTATGCCAATGAGAGCGGTTCTCCCATCACCGCAGGTCATCCACCTTCCCGAGAGGCTGTCTAAACAGGGACTTTAGTTGTTTTAACTATGTCGCTCAGAGGTGTGGGTTTTTCACAGCCCTGAGCAGCCTAGCTGAGTAAATCAAATTTTCTAATGTAGATCGGCTCTGAAATTGCATTGGTGTGTATCATCTGTAGAGGAAGTATTCTGCCTGGCTCCCATGCAATGTAGCTTACACGCTCTCTAGAATATAAACTTGTTCAACACTTTTAGGACATGTCTACACCGCAGTGAGGAGGTGTGATTGCTGCACATGTAGATACAGATCAACACTAGCTTGAGTAACAACAGCAGTGCAGCCGCAGCACCACGGATGGTGGCCACTCAAGTATGAACCCAGGGTCCTGGGTGGGCACAGCTAGCCCATGCAGCTGTCCATGATGCTGCAGCTTCACTGTTATTGTTACTCAAGCTAGCTTTGAGTATTGTTTGGCTAGATAGACCAAAGTTAGCTCTTGTATGTCTACACATGCTGCATTGCATCTTCCAATTGCAGTGTAGACATACCCTTGCAGTGAAGCCCAGATCCAGCACAAACAAAGGTAACAAAGTGCAAGTCATTTCTTGCCATATATTGGTACCTGCACTATACAGACCTTCACATTTCATTCTCATTTCTACCAATGCCCTAAGAGCGGAGGTAAACTAGTTCTGAATTATCATAGTCGAAAACATGGTGCTCATCTAGACCTGATCGCACATCCAGCGGCACCGTCATCCATCCAGTGAAGTCAGTGGCAAAATCTCCATTCGTGCCAGCAGTGCAAGATCAGGCACCTACTTCGTCATTTATATTTCAGTAACACCTAGAGGCCCCACCACTGCACAAACACAGAGCAAGGGTCAGTCCCTCCTCTGAAGAGTTAACAATGTAAATAGTCAAGACAGACAAAAAGCAGGAGGGGAAACAGAGGCAGAGAACAGAGAACTGACTTGCCAAAGCAGCTGGTAAGTGCCAGAGCCAGGAAGATGAAGCCAGCCAAGACAGGGGTGATGCTGGTGGACAGAGGAAAGCACTTCAGAGAGTTTGCATCCAGGGTGAAGTTACTTTGGTTAACAATTCACACCCACAATTGGTCAATTCAGATCATAGTTTAGGAGTGATCTTGGATTCCTTGCTTACAGTATGATCTCACATAGAAGTGTCACAAAGTCAGTAATGCTTTCTACCATCTCCAGCTGGCTAGGAGATTCCATCCCACCATGGAGGAGGATGAATTGGCCTCGGTTATATATATCTTTGTCACTTGCCATCTGGACTACAGCAATGTAATATACCTGGGCATGAAGCCAACAACACTTAGGAAACTCCAACTGCTACAGAATGCTGCAGCAAGTCGCCAAAGCAACACATCAGACCTGTCCTCCAACCTCTATGCTGGCTTCCCATAGAACTCTGAGTCAAGTTCAAGTTTTTGGTCCTTATCTTCCAGATGCTCAATAGCCTGGACCCACAGCATATGCAGTTTCCACTGAATGCATCTGATGAAGTGAACTGTAGCTCATGAAAACTTATGCTCAAATAAATTTGTTAGTCTCTAAGGTGCCACAAGTACTCCTTTTCTTTTTGCGAATACAGACTAACACGGCTGCTACTCTGAAACCTAGCATATGCAAAGACTACCTCAAGCTCCAGAATGAAGACTGTAATTGACAACTCCATGCCTTCAGGCCCAATGGAACTTTCTACCATAAGAGAGAAGCTCATCTGTGCAGAAGAAAGAGCTTGCTCAGGGGTTAGTGGGAGACTGTGGAATGAACTCCCACAGGAACCATGGTCCCTCACAAACCTCATCATCTTCCACTCCAGGTGCAAGGCTCACTCCTTCAATCTGCCACCTCTAATATAAACGTAGAGCAGCATGTGCATTTAAAAAAAAACAAAACTCTCCACTGCACACACAATTCTCCTCCTGGGGAGAGGATGAAGGAGAGAACGAATCGTAGGAGGGCAGTATATGAACCTATATAGGATAGAATAGGAAGAGAGGTCCCTTCAGTCCCAATCCAGTGTCCTACCTCTCTTCAGTGGCTGTTTGTGGCTAGGAGACACTGTAAGATACATTCAAAGGTGCAAGATGGTTTCTGACATCATCCCATTTTCTGCATCACTGAAATTTCCCGGAACATTCATTTGGGGGGGTGGGGCGGGATTTTCCACACTGGCGTTCTGCTGGCAGCTGAATTTGTTTGCAAAAATTAAGGCAAAGATCACTTTGACCATTTTTGAGTTACCGGAGAATTAAAAAAAGTACTGCCCCATTATAAGACTATTCTGTCCACCATATTTACATATTTTGAACAAGGCAACAACAAAAATAGCTGAAGTCTGAAATTTGGGAAGGATACACAGCTCACTCCTGCTGCCTTTGAAGTCTATGGATGTTTTGATACTGACTTCAATGGAAGCAGTCAAACCCATATCCCATTGGTTTTAATGTTATATGCAATTGTATAAACACTTCTGAGCATGCTTATGAGGCCTCTGCTCAGATTGTTAATGGCAGCTAATGAAGCTCCTGTTCTTTAGTGATATCTCAGTGCACATCCAGCAGGGGTTGTCAAACACAGGAGTTACTGTCAGGATAGTTTACTTTAGGGTGATTGTAAATGTTTCATAGAAACTTACACAGAAAAATCCTCCAAGCCTCTTTGCTCCCTTGGCATCAAGGAAAAGAGAAAATAATTCATCCCATGATTTTGGGGATTATTTTTCCTGGATCCTAGAGTATTGCAAACTTTTTCAACTTTCATTTAAAAAAAAAGTTTATTTTCCATTGCAGAAATACAGCTCTCACTGTGGGCCCAATTTGACCATCCTTACCAATGGGATTACTCATGGAGTAAGATATTATGTACACCTTATCAACAAAGATCATGTTACCTTGTCCATCCCATCTGATAGAAAACCATTTCAAGTTAAACAACAAGAGTATCAAGGGCAGAAGCTTTGGCCCACAACCTCATTGACTTCTGCTGAAGTGTGAATTTTGTAACCTAATTAAGAGCATGCAAATGCCAACATTAATAAGCACTGGACATTTCTTTCACCTTCAAAAATACATTAAATTCAAAAAATGAAGTTAATGAAAGTGTATATTTTTTGTCTGCTCAGTTAGAATCCATTTTGCTCTCCCGCCCAAAATCAGGAAAAGCAAAAATTAAGGTTCTAAAACCAATATTAATGAAGATGCAGGCCAAAATCTTCAAACTTAAGGTCTAAACATACCTATTATTAATGCTTTTAATTCAAATAAAAAGTTTATTTTAAAGAAATGAACCTTCCTCTGCCATGTTTGCAACCAATAATATTTTGCAGAATTGTGCTAGTACATGAAAACCTAAAAGTGCAGCTATCTACAGAGAAAAATGAGTTTCACCTGCTAGGTTTTCTTCTCCTTGCCCAAATTGATGGGAATGCTAAAATGAACAGACAGCATGAATAGTGAGAAGAAAATCAGATGTTTAACACAAATGGTTGCAAATGTAGTTATTTTGGCTGATCCTACGCTTACTGAAAATAACAATCAGGTCCACATCTTCAAAGGTATTTAGGTGGGAGTTAGTGGCCTAAATGCCTTTGAAAATCTGGGCCCCCACTGCAGGATCAATGCCTAATTGTTCATGCATTTGTTATTCGTAACTTCACTGGAAATTTGGAGGAACAGTTTTCAGTTTATGGGAAATAATTTGTTTGTGTATTTGTTTCTTAAGGTGCTTTATTGGTCACCACAGTCACATGGTAATATTTTTTGCTCCCTGATAGATGACACAACAGTAGTACAACTAATAACTGACGACTACGTAGAGAAGTGTATGAACGTGGCTGAATGATTTTGACAAAACACTGCAGATTAAGGTGTTTATGTCCATCTATTTGTAACATAGACAAGGTCCTTTTGTTTTTGTTTTTTAAAAAAAGCATATAATTTTCACCCTTTCCATGTCCCTTTAATTTTCATTATTTTATTTAATGTTAGTTTGTGTGAATTTAACGTTAGATGTTGTTAATTAATAGAATTGCTTAGGCTACAGGCAGTTTTACCATGCTGTGAATAAACACCTCACATCATAACTGTTCTTCTTTTTGCCCCATCAAACTGCCTCGTTCCTGAAATCTGATTATTTTTTCTGAAATTATATCATAAGAATAACTGAGTTACAATGTAACAGAGTGCTCGGAGGTAGCAGGTAAGCCAGCACTTTGGTACCAATCAGTTTCCCTGGGAAAGGCTGATTGGGGATATGCAGCTAATTAGCTGATCAGGCTGGGCGGGCTGATGAACCGAGTAGCCTTCAGATGAGGGATATAAAAGAAAGCACAGGAAGGAAATGAGAGGGGAGGCTCTGGGTTAGCTGAGCCCCTATATGTTCTGAGGTCTTAAAGATGAGAGACGATTCCTCTCTGGTCCTGTGGGAGAAAGGTAAAGAGCAAGGAACATTGTAAAAACTTTACTGCACAAGACTATATAGGTGTTGGTGATGGGAATATAAAGAAAGTCACATGAAGTTGCCACTTGCTGGAGAATCTGAGAGGTTTCTGGGGTACCAGTGGATGGGGATGAAGTGTACCCCCTTACATAAAATCTTTTACTGAACCTGAAATTCTGTACCAAATGTACTATGCTATTCAGTAAAAAGATATATTAATATTTGAATTCTCCCTTTCTTCAAATAGAAAAACACCTTATATTAACATACATTCCAGTTCTATTTGTGTCAGTGAGTGTCCTGTCCATATTTAATTTCTGCATGAATGAATGATTTCTCTACATTCTTAAAAGAAAACACAATTCACATTTTTTTGAAGGCAAATGTAGATCTCAGACTTAGGCAATGCAGAGAACTGAAACCTCCTCCCACACAACCTATCTGGTGAAGAGGGCATGTCAGGAACTGGAAGGGGCAAGTTTGGGTTAAGGAGGAATGTGCAAAGGGACTGTCTGGAATGCAATGTGCTCCGGCGATCTCCAGCTGCCATATGGTGCTGAGGAGACTATAACCAGCAGGCCCAGTTTAGTCTGCTATATTCAGCCAGAATCTCTGCTGATGTAAATTTGAAGTCAATGCAACGGTGCCGGTTTACAGCAGCAGAACATTTGGCTCATTGACCAATAGGATATTTTAACAGCTCAAGGACAATTTTTAATATGCTAAGTAGTTTCTTTTTTTAAAATGTGAAATTATAGCTTCCACTCAGCAGGAAATGAAATCAAATTGATCAATTAAATGTTATATCATCATCAAATGCTAGGCTTACACCAAGGGGCACTGTTTTTTTCTTTTGGATTAAGATAAAGACCTTCTTCTTTTACAGTTATTCCTATTAAAATGTCCACGCAGAGATTTAAATAGATATATCTACAGAGGCAGTTAATAATTTTTTATAGTTTGTCTCAAATGGCTCATACTAACTAGCTCTCAGTGCTTTTCCTCAGCAGTTCTCAAAACAATATACAATGGAGGTTAGTATCATTATCCCCATTTTACAGCTGGGAAAACTGGGGCATAGAGAGGGGAAATGACTTGCCCAGGGTCACCCAGCAGGACAGATCTCCTGAATTCTAGTCTAGTAGCCTATTGACTAAGTCAGATTTCCCCTTCTGGACCAGCATACCTGTTATTAATGTTATCTCACAAAACCCATGCTAATCTTGTCATTGCGTTAGTACACCCTGGCCCAATACAAGTCCAGCAAGGATACATTATGCTGCACACTTAGTACTGCCTAGGAGCTATTGAAGACGCATCTTACAAATAACGGGGACATCATTATAAATCACCTTTTATAAAGCACTGCCTTGGGCAGACGCAGGGGGGTCAACGTTAAAAAGCCTGTTGTGGAGGTGGCATTCATGCTTCTGTAGTTAAAGCGGTGTCTGCATTTCCATGACAAACCTCTATTTCTAGAAATGCATAAATCAGCTGTAAAAATGGGCTCAGGCCTGAAACTTGGCACCAAATGTCCTAGCTGGCTGCAATTACTTTTGAGAAATTCGAAGAAAAAGTCGTTGGTTTTTTCTCTGAGGTATAAAGACGCAGAAAGAATGGAAGTTTGGGGGTTGCCGAACATTTTTCTGTGCTTTTTAAAAACAAAACCCATTTCTGTTTGAAGGGAATTTTGTAGCCTATTGGACACTGATTGAGCTAGTGACTTTGGGCCACATTTCTGCCCTTTGCTGCATCCACGCTCCCTCATTTACTTTAGTGGGGCTGGGAATAGGAGAATTTAGCTCATTATTATTATTTGAATGACCGTAGCACCTAGGTACCCTAGTCATGGACCACATGCTAGGCACTGTACCAATACAGAACAAAAAAGACTCCCCGGCAGGGAGAGAGGTGGACTGAGAGCTCGGGGAGGGCAGCCATGCTTCCAGCGGGTTGTGGAGGGGGCAGCTGTGCTCCCGGCAGGGTACTGAGAACCCAGGGGGACAGCCCCTGTGCTTCCAGCAGGAAGCCAAGAGCCTTGGGGGCAGCACCCAGGCTTCTGGCAGGGAGTCTAGTTGCAGCCGGGCTTCCAGCAGGGAATGGGGAGCTGGGAGCCGAAGGGGTAGCCTGGCTGGGAGTGGGGAGTCGGGCAGGCGCAGCCCGGCTCTGAGTGGGGAGCGGAGAGCCTAAAGGCAATTCAGCTCCGGGGGGGAGCTGTACGCAGAGCTGAAGGCTCAGGCTCTCAACCTCCTCCCCCTTTAAGTTGGTGGAAGTGCTCCTGGTGAGGATGTGCACCACCCACAGCAGAAGGGCAGTGTGGCCATGAAGCACCACAGTAATTACTGCCATGGCTGTAAGTTGACCTAACATAGGTCGACTTAACTTTTGAGCGTAGGCGTGTCCTTAGTGTTTTGAAATCTGAACTGGAGAGGTAGGGGGAGGGGAAAGGGGCATGGCAGGGGAAAGAAGCCTAGCCTTAAAGGGCAAATGGCGTCAGGGAGAGGCCAGTAAAAACTTCTGCTCCTCCATTGGGGTGGCAGAGAGAAAATGGGAACACTTCTATATACATGTCACTAGGGGGAGTTGGTTTTCACACAGGGGAGAACAAAGAGAGAGAGCAAAGATGAACTCCAGCACTCCACCTTGACCGGGGCCGGCTTCAGGCACCAGCGTTCCAAGCAGGTGCTTGGGGCGGCCCTGTGAAAGGGGCGGCAGAGTTTCCACGGCAGCGGCAATTCGGCGGCAGCTTCTCCCTCTCTTGCCGTCCGCGGCGGCAATCAGCGGCGACGGTTTTTTTCACTGCTTCGGGTGGCAAAAACGGTCAAGCCGGCCCTGTCCTTGCCTGCTAGATTTAGGCAGAACACCCAGTTAGACTGTTGGCCATAGCAGAAGATCTGTACATTGGAACTAAAATAAGGTTGACGCTGTGGTCTAGTGGCAGCACGGTGCACTGCTCCATGGGGAATGTAAATCTGGGTCTGGAGTTTGGTTCTTTGCTTCCTACTCCAGGAAGGGCAAGGGGTGTGTGTATCATGAACAGGGGCACTAGGGGACAGTATGCTTAGCCTCTAGGGGTGGGAGGGGAGAACCTCCTTCTAACTGACTGAAGTTTCAGAACCAAGAGGCTCTGGGAAAAGCTGTAGCCAGCCCTGTTTTCTGTCAGGAGGGGTGGGATGTATAGGGGCTCTGATGTGGGAAATAGAAGACATCTTGAAGGACATGCCTAAAAAATCCCAAAGACCCCCCCCCTTGTGAAGTGCTGAATGCGTCCTGTGAGCTGCTAAGTGCTCTGCGCTCCCAGTAACTTCAATGGGAGTTGCAGACACTCAGCACCTTGTACTTATTTTTCAGCACCCAAAAGCGTTTATGATGATGGTGCTTAAAATGGGGATTTGCTGGATACAAATGCAGCATTTTCTAGTCTGCACACTCAGTTTGATGTGTATTCCATATGGACCCTTCTTAATGCAGGGAGAAATGCTGGCTGTCCTTTCCAAGAGTGTGTGCAGTCCAAGATAGAGCTATAATGACATGTTGCTGTTCCAAAGGGAGACTAGGTTGCAGAGAGCCTGCATGGGGTGGGGGACTCTGTCACCCCTTGTTCTGAAGTGTTCCTCTATCTAGGGCAATTGTGTGGGTATTTTGGGTGATGGATGAGCTGGGGGGAAAGGACAAGATGCTTCTGTTCTCCCAAAAAGCTTGCATAGCTCCTCTCTTCAAAATCCTCTTACTGGGTGAGATGGGATAGATCAGGATTTAGCCTTAAAGTGGCCATATTCCCATTATATGATGGCATTGCAGGACCTAGGTTATATTTCACATGACATGCTTCACACATGTTCTAGTTCTCCCTTAACTCTGAATTTCCTCCCTAGTGATATTTTATTGTTTTGTGTCAGAGCCTTAACTTTCTTCCCATACATTTGGTTTTGGGTAGATGAAGAATAATTTTCCCCTCTCATCATGTTGTGGTGCCTTTTCCTAGCACTGCTTCCCTAGCTTTGCTCATGAGGGGCCGAACCTTAGTTGGCCTTAGTACCCACAGGGACATCAGTGGGAACTAGAAGCACTCAGGACCTTGCTCTGTTTTGAATGTGTATAACCTAAAAACAATTAAGCAGTAAACCAAACAACCTAATATTATAATTAATAGTAATGTACTAAATTGAATAGGTCAGGAAATATATAGAGATTATATCAAACAGATTTTGTGTTGTACCTCCTTAAAGACAATGGGATCTTAGTTCAATATGGAGTAACTCCACTGAAGTTGATGAAGTTACTAGGGTTGCCAGGTGTCCGATTTTAAGGGGACCTGTACAGTCTCTGGTCAGAAGTATTGACTGGACACGAGAAGTCTGGTTACCACAATTCTGATTTTGCCCCCCCCCCCCACACACACACACACTCAGCCAGCCCAAAGCCCCTTTAAAACCCGAGCGCTGGTCCCAGAGCTGGAGGGACCCCAGCTCTTAGTCCTGGCTGGGCTGCGGAAAAGACACATCCTTTTCCCCTACATGGGCTGCTCCCAGGGCTGGGTCAGACCCACCTTCCCCGGCTGCAGAAAGCTCCGCCCCCTGCTTCCTGCCCTCATCACTCCTTGCAAACTCTTTGCCTCTGAGCCGCTGCTGGACAGTGCAGGAGAGACATGGTCTTCCTCTTCTCTTTTGGGTGAGTTGAGCCTTTGGTTGGGGGTGGTTCAAGGAAAGAGCAAATGTAACAGCCCCTCATGTGCTGGGAAACTCCCCTTGCTGGTCCCAGCAGCTCATAGTTGTTTTGCTTTGCTGGGGGCAGGGCGCGGGGATTGTTAAAGGAAGCCCCTGAACTTTCAATCTGAAGCCATTCTATCACAGTGGCATTTCAGGGCAGGATATTGTGGAGAATGAAGGGCTGGAGCCCCTTCCAGGTGCTTGGGCTCTGCCTTGGAACACAAGTGCTGCTAAAAATGGAAGGGTTTGTTTGGTCTGAAGCGTACGCCAACAATGGCAAGTCAAAGCCAGTTTCCCTTCTCCCCATGGCCCCCCTCATCCACCCCATTTGTAATTGTATCTTGCTAGCATCTGCACTGCTGCTGGCGAGTCTGTGTTGTGCCTGTTTGACAATGTATATGCTGGTAAGTATTTGGGGAAGAAAATTTTGACCACAGCTGTAGTGTCCAGTTTTGAGAGATTGGAAAGTTAGCAACCCTAGGAGTTACGCCTGAGTCACACTGTGTAATTTAAGAACAGAATATGGTACCGAGATGGAAAAATAGCTGATCAAATGATACCGAACTACTGTATTGCGTATACATTCCTATTTTTCCCCACTAAAGAAAATGTAAGCGTCTGGGATGCACAAATAAACCCGGATAAGCATAAAAGGTTGGTGGGTAATTTCCTAAAGAGAAATAGTATGGAATAAAAAGATGAGACCAATAACCCTGAAAACAGTATCTTGAAAATCTATTTAGTATTTAATAAAATTATGCATGCAAAATGCCATGCATTCATACCTATTTTTGCCCTAAAAATTGTTACTCTATCAAGTAATAATTTATGAAATACCCAGTTCTGGACCTAGGGTTAATCCCGTAGTTCAAACATAAGTGATCAAGGATTAGATTAGCTGGAATGGGAAAGTGCAAGGGGTAATTACAAAATGAAAAAATGTCCTCATCACAACCTCCCGAACAGTTCTGCATAAAGGCAGCAAAATGTTAAAGGCCAAAGTCTGATCTTAGCTACACTGGAGAATTTGGCTCTATGTTTAAATGGTGGACAGACAAATTTCCAAAGTTTTCTCCTTTTCTCTTCCACAAGCTACCTAGAAATGTTTATGAGAATGCAAAATGTTGTTCACTTTAATCCAATTAATGCCTTTTTTAAAAGGAGGGAATAATTAGGACACTCTTCCTGACAGAAGGGATGAACACTTGCAGTTTTCACAGTGAGAAACCTGCATTTTTGGAGGGAACATCCAAAAATGTCCCCCAAATGTCACACTTGTTCCTTAGAGGTTCAGATTTAGTGGGGAAAGGCTGCCAGGTACTGGTGAATTTTCTTTTAAGGACTGGAAACTACACATCTTAAAGGTACAGACTGAAGTCAGTAATGCCCTACAATTAAAGATGGGTCCAAACCAAAACCTAATATTCCCCACCATCCAAATGTTAGTAGAGGTTTTTATCTGGATCTCAACTTGTACAGATGGCCCCAATGTCTTTATATCTTGGGCCAAACCATGGATATAGGTGCTCCTGAACTTTGCATCTGGTCTCATTTGCAATTTGGACCCATCTCTTTTTTGTACCATAAGACCCATGATTCCTCAAGTCCTGTTGCAGGCAAGAACTGCTATTGTTTTAATGGGAGTTTTGCCTATGTATAGAATATAGAGGTTGGGCCAATGTTTAGCAAATGGTAATGGAAATCTCAAAAAAACACAGAGGGGAAGGGAAAATTGCATTCCCTGGCGAGAGATGCAGTTAATGAACTTTCAGAACCCGGGAACAGATGGCTTTTTGAGGGTAAGTGGAATTTCCCAGATTCCCCCTAAACATAAATCAGTGCAGGAAGGGAAGACAGGCATCAGCGAACAGAGAATGAGCTTCTTGTAGAAAGCCTTCTAGAGAAATATGTGAACACATGCTCATCAGTAACTCTCTTCGCAGATCGACACTAAAATCTAGAGTAAGCCAACCATGAACATAAATATGTGCAAGTGTATCACAGTTCCAGAGGTAAACAGCTCAGACATCTTTTAAAGGAATCCTAAAGTGGACATAACAAACATTCCCTATAACCATTTCATCTATATACTGTCCAGACAGATCCCATATATTCAGGAAGCCGTCACTCATTGATGAGACAAGGTAATATCTTTTATTGAACTAACTTCTGTTGGTGAGAGAGACAGGCTTTCAAGCTTACACAGAGCTCTTAAGCTTGTCACTCTCACCAACAGAAGTTTGTTCCAATAAAGGATAGTACCTCATCACCTTGACTCTCTAATATCCTGGGACTGACACGGCTACAACAACACTGTATATCACTCCTTGACGTGAAGCTAGATTGCATTTAAGAGCGTATAAAACAAGCCCTTTTAAAACACTATTTGAGATGGAGACATACATGGCATAACTGGGGACAGAATTTGGCCTTAAGTGTTAACTTAATAACTGGCTAAGTCTCTTTTCGTTCTTTCTCTTGAGCTTCTAAGCTGTATAGTTTACAAAGCAGGGAAGGTCATACTGTAATACTTTATGGCATAATTCTAGTGTCATGCATTAAGTGCAGATTTACTACCTTCTATTAAATTTCAACAGCCATAACAAAGCTTGATGTTGCAGACGTTCAATCAGATACGCAAATATTTAGTAGTAATAATAATCAACACTCCCCCAAGGGTCTGATCTGGCTCTTTACAGCTAGAAGTTCATTCAGTCTCACTCAAACATTAAAACATTCTTTTTTGCAGATGGTAAAAAGCATAGTCTACTGATCGTTTTACTAACGGAAGTAGAGAACCCCATATCCCGTAGCATATTGCAGAGACCAGCAAATAGGTACCTTTGCACCTTGAACCAAATATAGAAGCCAATATAGTGCATGCTCCAGAACTGATTCAGCCACAGCATGATCACATCACTGAGTCTACAGTATGTGGTCTGTCGTTACATCTAAAGCTCCTGCTTGATTAATATTTGGCATTTAATGTTAACACTGAGAACTTAGGAATCTAGAGGCTAACACTGCAGTAATTTCAATTACCATTGTAGTGGTAATGGCCTGGGCTAGTTTTACAAGATCTGTTAATGGAAGGGGAATTCCAGAATTCACAGGTATCAAAATATATTTATACTAACAACCATCAGTTATGAGGTCCTTGATAACCACATTGGGAGAAAGGTCAAATGTCAGTTTTCAAGAAACCAAGCTTTGAGTTTCCAAATGGCCTACACTTATTTCCTCTTCCATATACCCATATATCCAGTACCTGTATCACATGGCAGTATAGCTTTACCATCGGAATTAATGATAATGTTTTAACTGTGGTATATAGTTACACATTGTATATGCAAGTTGGGAAGTACTTTGGCTGAGATTGATTTAAATATCTACTTCCCAAGTGCATAGGTTTACTTTAACCAACCCGCTTAAGAAAAGCAATACAAAAAATATGGCATTTTTACTCTCCCCTACATTTCTTCTTTATTTTTTCTCATTTGAAACCCTTGTTGCTTTTTGCTGGGCAACTTTATCAAACCATCCTAGCATACACTATTTTCTTCTTGATAACTCTTCCCCTCCCCAACTTCAGGCTTACATGGGGCAGATTGAACAATTCACGTTTAGAGATAGAGTTTTAAATTCAAGACCACTTGAAGGCCCATAGACTCTTCCTTAGTGGAGAATGAGAATTCAAAGACATTTTTTTAGATTATTTTCACTTTTGTTAGTTTGTTTAAACGAGTTCACCTTGATGTGTCATGAAATACCCCTTCTTGATCTTCGTTTTCCTTGTTACACCTGGCCAGCGCAAGCAGCTGAGATCTTTTCTCTACTTTCCCTGCATCTCTGTGCAACGCTTTGTAATATATCGCTATCTGTATTATTTTTTTCTAAGCCTTTCAGACTGCTGTTACATGATCAGGATTCTCCTGAATCTCTATGCATTCAATCTCTTCCCGCTCCTTCCTTTTGGCCCGTTTCTTTTTCTTGTGGTGCTTTTTGGAGGGTGGGAAAAAAGTTAGGAAGACGGGTAAAATAACAAAACAGTGCAGTAGTGTGCAACTGCTGGTGAGCAGCAAGCATTTGAACAGTGTGAAGGTCAAGTTTGAAGGCACAAAGAGAAGGGGGACCAACCCAATAAGAAAAGAAGTAACATTTTGCAAAATGGCTGTCCCGTGCTCTTGGAGGGAGTTTTTTATACACTGAGTTCGGGTGTGCTCAGTTGCTAGTACAAATGTGTAAAGCAGGGGTGCACAGTGATCTATGGCAAAATTCAAAGTGTAGATAAGGCACAGTATAGAAATACAATCCATGTCTACATTCCATAAAGTCATCAAGCCTAGGACACCCAACTCTATTGAGGTGACACTGAGAATTAACCAGAAGTTTCCCAGAGGATGAATAACCAGGAAAAAGGTCAGTATTAACACCAGCAGGATGCCAAAGCCAGAAATCAGAACAGGCATAGTTACTGATAAACCGTAGTGGTCCATGAAAACAAATGTAGGATTGAACACGATGAATTTGATGCTCTGTATTAGAGATAGTGGCCTTAACTTCTCCAGCAATTCCACCACCTCCCTTTGTGTGTTTTCACTAGTCCTGGCCACCAGATACATGCGGGAAGCAATGATGTTGTTCTCGTCTCCAGCCTTGGAGAAAATTATGTCATTTTTGAAGTGCTGGAATTCGGATTTTTTTAAAAAGGAGCTCTGGAGGATGCTGATAAAGTCACTTTTGTTGGTAGTGCTGATGTTGCCAACTCTCAGGTACTGATAGTATTGTTCAATCCAGGACACTGTATTGAAACCATGGCTCAGTGTTTTTAAGTCTTCTTGCACAGTGCCATTCCAATATTCAAGAGGTTCATAGATGTAGAATCCTATCACAGGACTGTAGTTGCTGAAATACTTCTGCTGAATGAGGGCATAGGAGACGCTTGGAGACTCACTGGCTAGGAGGTTGATGATGTTGGCCCCATCACTGATCTGTAAGCACCCCATAAAGGAGAAAGAGGCATAAATGAGATACAGTATCACCACAAATGGCTTGACATAGATGTTAGTAATCCATTCATTGTAATGCTCTCGTAGGAAATGCTGGATGAAGTGATTCTGGTAGGGGTCAGTCTCATGATGAGAAGTGTGCTGATGGCCGTCGCTCATCATGGTTTGGAACCACATAGGTTTCCTTTCCAGGTATTCTGCTGAAGGGATTTTACAACAGAAGATACTGTGGTAACGGTTCTGCTCCAACTGCCCAGCAAAGACCAAGCAAGAGCCAAAGAAGGAGAAGATATAGAAGTAGTTCAACATGATGGAGATGCACATGTTCTGGCAGAAAACTTTCACAGCCTCGATGTTGGTGAAAGGACTGGCACCCATGCCAAAGGCTATGAAATACAAGGAACTCGTCATTGTATAGGAGACCATGACATCGGAATAGGTATCAGCTACCCTGTCCTTGAATGGAAGGTTCTCTCTGGTTCTGCGCCATCCTGAAAGAAGTTCAAACACTCCCTTGGTTCCATGACCTAAAACAATAACAATAACAATGTATAAACACAGGGTTCCACTTTTCATTCTGCAACGTTCATGTGAACTTTTGGCAACTACGTTTTATTAAACAGACTTTTAAAAAAAACATTTGTATCATTTTACTAGTTAAATACAAGTAACATTTTCAGATCTGTAGGTCCAAAGTTAGACACTTTAATCATAGTTAGGTACCTAAATAAGCTGTCTGATATTCAAAGGGGCTGCTTGCCCAGCACCTCAGATAGGAGCTGATCCAATGCCCTTTGCAGAGAATGCAAAGAAGATAGGAGCTGATCCAATGCCCTTTGCAGAGAATGCAAAGACTTGGGCTCAAAACAAAGTGAATTGTTTAGCTGCCTAAATATGGATTTAGGTTGCCTATCTTGAAGTTTCAGAGTAACAGCCGTGTTAGTCTGTATTCGCAAAAAGAAAAGGAGTACTTGTGGCACCTTAGAGACTAACCAATTTATTTGAGCATGAGCTTTCGTGAGCTACAGCTCACTTCATCAAAGTGTTAGAGCTTAAAAATGTTTTTTTAAATAATTATATATATATATATACACACATTCACATACATTTTCTCCTTGTCTACACTTCTTTCTCTCTCTCTCTCTGCTATTAGGGACTGACCTTGCCAGGTAACGAGTGCCCTCAGTTCCCATGGGAGCTGAGAGCACTCAGCACACAGTAGGAGGTGCTCCAAACCTCACAAGAACAGGTTCTTATTTATTGTTTAATCATGGGATGCATTTTGGGGTACATTTTGTATTGAACATGGAAGGTCATTCCAGCTGTGCTCCTGGCAACCTTGATTACTGAATATAGTCAGAGTTCTGGGATTCCCCAGCTATCAAATTTTGGCACAAATTGTTTGGCTAAGATTTAATTACTGTTTTTAAGTGACATCTTTAGTGAATCAGGTTAGAAAAAGTTTTTTTCTCTGTGGAAATTGTCAACATTTTGTTCAAAAAAGCAAAAACCTGAATGCCAAATGGTTTCTTTTCTTTTCTTTTTCTTTTTTTGGATGAAAAGTGATAAAAATTCCAGACACAGTCTGAAATAAAATGTCAATTTTGGAGCTTTTGGTTTTCCAGAATTAACATTTTTGGGGGAAAGCAGACACTTATTGTGAACATTTTAGTTCAGTCAAAAACTCAATATTCTGCTGAAAACAAGTTTTGATGGAAAATTTTTGACCAGCCCTAAATCTTTAGCTGTCACTGTAGTAAAGAGAATCTTCCACACACAAATTGAATGTGCCATTTTGAGACTGTGGAATTAACTCCCACCAGTACTGAGGACTATCACAAACCTCACCACCTTCTGCTCCAAGTGCAAGGTGGACTTCTTCAACCAGCCTTCTCTCACATAAACATAGAGCAGTGTGTTAGAAAAATAACAACACAGACAAAATCAAAGCGCTACGAAAACAAAACCGTCCACTGCATACACAATTGTCCCTTTGGGGAGAGCAGGAGAGAGAGAGAATGAATCACATGTGACAAATGTGTAGTTGTAGCATAATGCACCGCTGGAAGGTGCTCAGATATTATGGTTATGAAAGCAGTGTAAGAAATTATATAGAATAGAATATAACCCATATGGTCTCCTTGAGTCTGAAAAAAACCCTAAAATAATGAATGAGCCATGTTCTGATCTCACAAAACATTGGTTTCACAGCATTGTTGTGCTATTTTAGTGATTATTCAGCAAAAAACATTCACTTTGGTCAAAAAGCCACTTTTCTTTGAACTAAGATTTAGATGAACATTTTTTGACTGGTTCAAGTGTTTGCTAAGTGCTAAACCAGTGATGCCGCATCTTTTCCATAATTTGGCCTCCTGTTACAGCACACAGATATTTCGGGACTCTCTTACAACTAGTCATAAAGAAAGGGATGGTAGTTGCAACTCTGTCATGACTCGCCCCCACTCCCAGTTGAGAACCCATGTTCTAAACTATCTTACATCAAAGCCCTAAGCCAGTGTCTGCTGATGTCAATGGAAAGTCTGTCATTGAATTTATGGGGCTTTGAATCAGTAGACTAAAGAGAATTGCAGACCACGGAAGCAGACATACCACTGGACAGAGAAAGAAAGGTGGAAATTGGAAACCAGTAGAAATAGAATGTTGATATATATATATTCACTGAGCATAGCAAAGGAATTATAAACAGCAAGACAGGAGGAAAAGCCCTTGTAATTGTATCAGAAACACGATGATAGGGAGACCCGCAGTTGGTGACTGGATAACGAAGTGTGCTGAAAAGTCTGTTGGGTTTATATTTTTATTTACTTTTTTCTTATCCACACACTACTTATGGTGCCAAAAGCAGACTCTTGACAGCCGTTCCGGGCAGGGAAAATTACAGCATAAAATGTCAGGTGCTGTGAATGTTCCCTGTTTTACTGGGGTGCACTGTAAATCAGTGTCCCCCAGCGATATGTAAACATTTGGCCTCACAGAAATTTTCTAGTTAACAAAAAATCTTAATCGAAATGCTCCCCTCCTGTCAACTTAATTTTGATAACTGGTGAATTTTGCATTCCTGGGTAATTTCATGATGAGCCAGGTCAAAGTCGCAGGCTATTTGTTGCACATTATCACACAGCATTCCTGGGGAATTAAAAATCCTGTGCACGATATTTTAAAGTTCTGCATATTTTCTTTGTCAGAATAACACAGTATAATCACACCAGTTTCAATTATTTTTGGTAATTTATTTCACAATACCCATCAGCAAGTATGTCTGTAACAATACAGACAACAACAAAAGTTCAAGAAATGCTTTTTGACAAATAGATTCCTTACTAGGCATATTAATATGGAACTCTGAGTAATAATTCATTTAAACTACAATACAGAACCATATTTCCCACACCCTCTCAGAAGCAGTGCAAAGGCTTGGGGGAATCAGGGGTAACAGAGGAGCTGAGGGAGAGGGACATAAATTGCTGGGAACTTGGGAGCCTGGGTGGGACATCCCACATGTTTTTCCCTGCCTCACTGACTACCTTTACCCCCTTATCTTTGGTACTTGATTTCTGCTATTTTCCTGATGACTGAATATGCTAATTTTATTTCCCATATGCTATCTAGCAACTATCATTTTCTGCAACACATACTTTGGACTATTCTGGTTCTTATTGCTTTCTCGCTGCTCAACTGGGGCATCATCTATACTTTATGAGATGGATAAATGAAGCTTGACTTCTCATCAGGTGACATAGCAGAGCTAGGAGGCAAATGAGTGCATGAGAGCTAAGATCTTTGTTAGAGCAAACATTTTGTTCTTTTGTGTGAAAACAGCCAGCAAACCTTTTTCAGAGTCAATTCTTCTCTGGATTGAATCCCCCATCGTATATGTGTGACCTATATTCTTTGTTCCAAGAAGTATACATGTTTGCCTTTTCATGTCACAAAACGTGAAATTTTGATGAAATGGCTATTTTCCCATCAAAAGCAACACCTCCCCCCCAAAAAAATCCTATGCTGGCTAATTTCCACATGTCATTGACACGGACCTGTGGTGGTCCAATCAGCCTCTATTATTTTTTTCTGTAAAATGGTTCATTGCCTTCCCCTGCACTTAGCAAACAGAGTCATTTTCACACACACATGTGAGTGAAAGTTCAGATGATACGAAGGGCATCTGGAATTCGTAACAACATGATTCTCAGCACAAATATTTCACCCTGCTCCCATAAGCCCTCCCAACTCTTTCCCCCTGCCAACTCCCAGTAGAACATTGAGAACTCATTTATGGATTCAATCCTGCAAGGTGCTAAGCACTCTGGCCTGATTCAGCAAAATACTTAAGCACACACTTATCTTTCACAGATTTATAGATTCCAGGACCAGAAGGGATGACTGTGATCTTTCTAGTCTGATCGCCATAGAACTTCTCCAAAATAATTCGTAGGGCATATCTTTTAGAAAAGCATCCAATCTTGATTTAAAAATTGTCAGTGATGGAGAATCCACTATGGCCTTGGTAAGTTGTTCGAATGGTTAATTATTCTCACTGTTAAAAATTTACAACTCATTTCCAGTCTGAATTTGTCTAGCTTCAACTTCTAGACATTGGATTGGGTTATATTTTTCTCTGCTGGATTAAAAGACCATTATTAAATATTTGTTCCCCATTTAGGTACTTATAGACTGTAACCAAAGCACCCCTTTCCCTTTGCTTTTTTAAGCTAACTAGGTTGCTCTTCTTGAGTCTAACACTGTAAGGCATGATTTCTAATCCCTTAATCATTCTTATGGCTCTGAACCTTCTCCAATTTACCAGCCTCCTTCTTGACACCAGAACTGGACACAGTATTCCAGAGATGGTCAAACCTTGCCAAATACAGAGTAAAATAATCTTTCTATTCCTACTTGAGCGTCTCCTGTTTATGCATCCAAGAATCTCATTAGCCCTTTTGGGCACAGCATAGTACCGGAAGCTCATGGCTAGCTGATTATCCATCACAACCAGCAAACCTTTTTCAGAGTCAATTCTTCTCTGGATTGAATCCCCCATCGTATATGTGTGACCTATATTCTTTGTTCCAAGAAGTATACATGTGCTTTTAGCTATGTTAAAATGCATATTGTTTGCTTGAGCCCAGTTTACCAAGCAATCCAGATCACCCTCTATCAGTGACCTGTCCTCTTCCTTATTTACTGCTCCCCCCATTTTTGTGTCATCTGCAAAGTTTATCAGTGATGATTTTATCTTTTCTTCTGTGTCATTGAAAAAATGTTCAGTAGCCAAGAACCAATCCCTATGGGACTCCACTAGAAAAACACCCATCTGATGATGATTCCCGGTTTGCCATTTCATTTTGAGCCCTAACAGTTAGTCAGTTTTTACTCCATTTAATGTATGGCATGTTAATTTTAAATCTTTTTAGTTTTTTTAATCAACATGTCATGTGGCACCAAGTCAAATACCTTACAGGAGTCTACGTGTATTACATCAACACTATTACCTTTATCAACCAAACTTGTAACCTCATAATAAAAACATATAGTTAGGCTGACAGGATATATTTTCCATAAACTCATGATGACTGGCATTAACTAAATTACCATCCTTTGATTCTTTATTAATTGAATCCCATATCAGCTGCTCCATTATCTTGTCCGGGATCAATGCCAGACTTACAGGACTATAATTACCCAGGTCATCTTGTTTACCCTTTTGAAACATGGGCAAATTTATCTTTCTTCAAGTTTTCTGGGACTTCCCTAGGGTTCCAAGTTTTATTGAAAATCAATATTATTGGTCCAGCAAGATCCTCAGTCAGCTGTTTTGAAACTCTTGGATGCAAGTTATCTGGACTTGCTAATTTTAAAATGTCTAACTTTAGTAGCTTCTATTTAACATTCTCCTGACATACCAGTGGAATGGAAAGAGTATTATCATATGATTTGACTACATCATTGGTTTTTTCTGCAAATACAGAACAGAAATATTTATTGAACACTCCGGTTCCTATCTTTTCTACATTATTATTGATAATTCTGCCATTTCTATCTAGTAATAAACTAATATCATTGTTGTCATTCTTTTTGTTCCTAATATACTTTAGAAACTCAATCGTATTGTCCTTAAATCTGCTGCCCATAGATTTCTCCTTGTGTCCCTTTGCTTCTAATTTATATTCATTACTATCAATTTCCCCTTTCGTCCATTTCTTTTCTGTATATTTTATAGTTACCTTCACTTCCTCTCTAAACCAGGTATGCCTTTCTTCTTCAGTTGTGGCTTTTGGGCATCACATATTTGGGGCATCACCTTTTTCTTCTTAAATTCTTCCTCTCAGCTTCTTTGGCTCATATTTTCTTTTGTTTTGTGACACTGGCCCTGTTAACGTATATATTTCAGTGGTCCGAGCTATATTCTCTTTGCACATTATAAATATGATAAAATCCTGATCACTTGGACTTAAGGTATGATTACATTTTAGTTATGTGATCAGTTCCTCTTTATCTGTCAAGACAAGGTCTAATATAGAATCCCACAGTGTTGGCTGCAATACTTTTTGAGTTAGGAAATTGTCATCTATCATATTTTGAAATTCCAATGATGTTTTAGTACATGAGACATCCAGCATATGGTATTCATATTGAAATCCCTCATGATCACACCACTTTTCCCCCTACATACTATAGAAGAAGCTATACCAGCAAAAGTTACTTGTATAGACCTGCCTTTAAGGGCTCACTTTACTATACAATCATCTCCACTACCCATCCCCATTCCAGTGATTCTATCCCAGTGGCTGCCTGGGCGGGGGTGGAGGGGGGAATGCTTTCTACATTGTGCATCCTTTTAATACTCCTTTTCTGGAAACTATGCAATTCACGGAGCCTCAGGTGTCAACTGATTGCTAAGTGGCTAATCATTCTTTTACATTTGCAGCATTTAAGACCATTTCCCTCTGTTTAAGCAGTCGCACAGACACAGCTCTTGAATACATTTCTGCATAGGTCATAACACCTCTCAGCAGACATGTCCAGGGTTTTCATCTGATAAGAAGAATTTTGTACTTATAATAGCAATTTTCAGCTCTATAATGCTTTGCAAATATAAATCCCGTAAGCCCCTTAGACCCTCCTGTTGGATAAGTATTAGTATCCTCATTTTACACGTGGGGATACTCAGGCAAGTCACTTAACCTTTGCCTCAAGTCATACAGTGAGAAAGAGGCATTGATGGGAATAAAGCCCCAAACCCACTCTGCCATAGAGTAGCTACAGGACGGGTGACATATGACATATATTATATAGTAGTAGTGTGAGACGGGCCTTACAATGCTAAGCACCGTACAAACGCATAGTAAAAGACAGTCCCTGACCTTAGACTGTGAATGAAAAATGAAGGTGGGCGAATGGAAACATTTCTACTACCCCACCCCCATTTTACAGTTGGGAAACTGAAGCCCACTGGAATGTGAAGTGACTGGGGCAAGGTCACAAAGGCAGCAGTAGCTGTGAACCACAATATGCGGAAGAGTGAGGAATTGAACCTGGTTCTCCTAGAGCCATAGTGCCGTGCTTTAATCACAAGCTCAGCCTTCCTCTCTAAAGAGGGATCCTGCGCCCCGCACTGGAAACACCCACTAGCGAGTGCAGTAAAACACCTCCGTTTTATGAATGTAACGAAGGAGACATTTCGAACCACACACACACCTGGAATCATACGCGACAATATGTAAAATCCAGCCAGAGGCCCAATGATAGCACCCTGCTGAAATCATCATCGCACTATGGACACTTTCCTTTCTCTCATTTGAGATTGCTCCAGATCCTCAAAGGTATTTAGTCTCTTAATGTCCTTGGATTTCAGTGGAATTTAGCAGCTTTTGAGGAATGGGGCCTTTGTGACACTTTCAGGACTGAATATAAGCAATACTTCTTTAAAAATACGATAAAATAGACTTGCAGGTGCATTGCCCTCTTGATGGCATTGCGTGTAGGATAACACCCACTAATGCTGATTGGATTTATACAGACACACTGAGAAAGGTGCTTGTACCCTGCTGTGTCTCTCTTTCTTGAAAAGTATGCAGTACAGAATTGCTCTTTTAAGTCACACATCCCTCTAATAATAAAATGGCTAGTTAAAAAAGCTGGCTTCTATAGCAGGAATGTTAAATGAAGCGCAGTGAAATATCATCCAGCAGAACTGCACATCTTTACTGAAGTGGCCCTGCAAGGAAATCTGTCTCAGGACATTGGTTTTTCTATAGTTTAGCACTTTGAGCAAAAAAACCCCCCACCCTGAACACATTTATGCCTAAAAGGTTTTTCTCTGCCTTAACATACCTGTGCCAGCCTAATGATATTTTGCATGCCTGAATGGATGGTTTCCAGCTCCTGCCTTGTATTCCACTTTCCATGTGAACCCCAATTAGAAAAAATCCTGGAATGAATTGCTTTGCACTCTCTGACAGAGGTGAGCAGTAGGGCTAGTGCTGTCATCTTTGTTTTAAATGTTTGCATTTATTTCTATTAGTGTTGATGTTTCCTGAGGTCTTTTAAATACCCCTCAGAGCCATTGGAGGGGCCCAAAATCATGCTGGTCTCTTCACTGCATTTTAGGAGTTCTTCACTGATAGAGATACCATGAGCAATTCAAGTTTTAGTCCTTGGGCCAAATTCAGAAGATGGAGTAAGCTAGACTCCCCCTTACACTCACTTGTGGGTGAGATTTTCACGATTGCTCTGCTGTCATTGGGAATTTCACTATTACAGAGTTAGGTCAACAGTGAATACTTCCAAAGAGCCCACTCTCAGTTTCCATTAAACTTATTTAAACCCAGTCTACCGCTGTGTAAGGAAGTCTGAGCTCCCACACTAAGGAGCTGGAAGAAGATGTAAGTTAAAAGAGCCCTCATGCTAATTTTACTTTCACCTACCTATGGATCCCTGGTATGTAAATTACACCCCCTCACACTGCCAGATATATCAGTAAGGCAGGTGACAAGCAGTGAGTGTCACTCTTCCCCTTCTTCCCCTTCTTCCCATTTCCTACTCTCTTACTTTCACCAGCTCCCTTTTCTTGCCAGTCCCTCCATCCTGGTTTTACCGCCAATTAAAAATAGCAACAACAAAAACAACCAACTACAAAAACGTGTGACTAAGAAAACGATGCCAATCACTACCATGTCCATTTGCTTCGGTGTTACAGCCATGCCCCCAACCTTCCATTTGTTTGTGTTTCTCAGGCTGTGTGCCCACCAGCGGAAGGACTGCTTATATCTGTATCTGCACAGAGACAACACAATGGGGCCTTGATCCTGATTGAATAATAAAAGCAATAATACATAGAGACTGGGAGTGGCTGGGTGAGTGAGTGAGACATAATAATTTAGCAACTTCGATTTCAAATCTTTCCCTAGTTATAGCATCTACAACCACTTTTTGGAACTGCACTGCCATTGGCATTGGGTATGAGATCAGGCTTTAGCGCTGGATTTGAACCAATGACCCTGCAGAGAATGTGTTACTAACAGAACCATGCTGGCATTTTTCTGTGTTCAAGGTTAGCCTGGCACTTTTTGTTTTAAAGTCACATTTTGCAACCTCACAGATTTTGGATGTTCTTTCTTTCTTTGTTCAATGAGTACTAAAATACCCAATCATAAAAACCACTCTGAGTTGGAGTAGATCGAAATGTAGAGTACAGATGCAGATGGATTTGTTTAACAATTACCTTGTCGTGTGATTTACATTTGAATTAATACATACAGCTTGAAAATTGTATATATCCCCGAATACCACTTATTTTTCTGCTGTGCCCTAGCAATGATTAAAATCCTTTTTTTCTTTTTCTTATCTATGCCTCTAGATTAACTTTGTAAATAGCGATTATACAAACAGAAATTGTCATCAGATGATGCAGCTTTAAGTGACACATAAAGAAACCTGAGATGAATTTAGATCAAATTACTAATGAATTAATTATTTATTCATTTATGCCAATACCACTGGACAGATTTGTGAAGCTGATGAGAAGACTGAAGCTGCTAGGTACAAAATGGATCTATGACTAGAAAGATCAGGAGGAAGATTGGGAATTTGAGATTACCAATGGGGTCACAGGGAATGGAAGCATTTTAGTATCAAATTGGTTAGTCCATGTAAAATAATGTGATGCAATCTATAAACTCTGATCATAATTGAAGCAGTGAGTTTGGCTATTTACTGTTCTTCAGTTCTAGGAGGCGGTAGGAAAATTTGTGGTATTCAAAGAAAAGCAACAAAAATTATCAAGGGGCAGGAGGAGAGATTAAAAGGAGCAAGTGTGTAGAGCTTGGCTGAAGGATGACTGAGATATTTGTGAGTGTGACAGGAAGGAGAACAGTCCATACGTTTTTGAAGGATGTATTCACAATGGAAGGGGAAGAACTGTTTAGAGCAGTAGTTCTCAACCAGGGGTATGCAAATGCCTAGGGGTACACAGAGGTCTTCCACAAGGTACATCAACTCATTTAGATATTTGCCTAGCTTTACAACAGGCTACATAAAAAGCACTAGGAAAGTCAGTACAAACTAAAATTTCATACAGACAATGACTTTTTATACTGCTCTATATATTAGACACTGAAATGTAAGTACAATATTTATATTCCAATTGATTTATTGTATTATTATATGGTAAAAATGAGCAAGTCAGCAATTTGTCAGTAACAGTGTGCTGTGACACTTGTGTATTTTTATATCTGGTTTTGTAAACAAGTAGTTTTTAAGTGAGGTGAAACTTGTGGTATGCAAGACAAATCAGACTCCTGAAAGGGGCACAGTAGTCTGGAAAGGTTTAGAACCACTGGTTTAGAGGTATCCAAAGAGGAAGGGTATAACTAGGAGCAATGGGATAAAATTAAGGGAAATTTTAACTGCTATTCAGATTAAACTTTCCAGTAATGAGATCCATTAGTCTGTGAAATAGTCTCCCCCGGGAGGCTGAGGTTATCCCATTGCTTGAATAATTTAAAGCTAGACTAATAAAGCGTTGTAGGGAACAATCTCCCATTGGCAGGGAGCTAGGTTTCCAGCTCTGACTTCTATGAGCCAGATCCTCAGCTGGTGTAAATCAGCATACCACCCTGGAGATCAATGGAGCCATGCTGATATACACCAGCTGAGGATCCGGCCCTATGACTCTATAATCATCTTGTTTTTGTGGCTTTCATAATATACCAAATAGTCTAATGAAGGCTGTCTTTGGTGCATAAAATTGGTGTGTTCTTACAATGAGATGGCCAGTTCAAGATAGCTCTCTCAATGTAAAATCCTACTGGACACAGGGCACCAGTAGTTGTTACTCCCTTGATCCAGCTAGTCAAATCAACCTCATACCCCTCACCTGGAGTCCACCTCAGGTAGCGACACTGATGTAAAATCTCCAGTGCCTTGTTTCACATTGAGATATCTATCCTGAAGTAAAACCACTCCCCCCTGTGACCCCATATGCCAAGTTGCAATGCTCAGAGTGGAGAGCTGGGTCCAGCCCCATGAGGCAGGAGCTGCCACTGCCGGCTTAGTGTGGGGTGGGCTTGCTCTCCAGCTCACAACCAATGACCCATCACCCCCCACCACCCTCCAATGCAAAACCTGGCTCCACCACTGACTGCACCCCAGAGTAGGTGAGCTTTTCTGGGCAGCCTGGAAAGTGAGGTAATAGTTTTTGAAGTTTTAAATGATTATTTGTATTATGGGAGTGCCTATAGGCAACCACCATCAGGGACCCATTGTGCTAAGGGCTGTATATATGTAAAGCAACAGGCAGTCCTTGACTTGAAGAGTTTAAAGTCTAAATTGACAAGACAGACAAAAGAAAAGAAGGGAAACTGAGTCAAAGACACTCTCCCCATAGCAGAGTCGGGACTAGAACACCGCTCAGTTCAGTCCCCGCTCCACTAGACCATTATGCCTCACTAAAACACATGTACATAAATAATCATAATAATGTATTATGCATGGTATACTGAAGATTTCACCTTGATGGGTCTCAAAGTGTCACAGTACAGTGCATTACAGATAGCACAAGTAGTCAAGGGGATGGGGGACTGGGACAACTAGCTGAGTGGCAAGGTTGGGATGGATGTCTGAAGGAGGCAGGCATCCCATGGAAAAATAATATGTGATCATGTTATTAAAGACTGTATCATAATGCATATGCGAAATGCCAGAATTAAGGTCATACAGACAACCTTAAGTCTGGCATTTCCTAACTTCTGAGTGCTTGATTAGCAACTTTAGTAATGTACTTTTAATGGAAGTTTTATGAGTATCCTCCTCATTCAATGTGTGGCCCTAAGTGTTATTTATTGCACACCGTTCAAATCCTGCACTCGACACAGAATTATTAATAGTCCCCTTGGTGATTCTAAGGTGGTCTTACCACAGTGTCTCTGTGCATTGCATACATCAACAAGTTTATCTTCACAATATTCCTGTGAGATTAAGTAATATGATCCTCCCCATTTTACAGCATGGGAACTGAGGCACTGAGAGGTTAAGGCTAAAATTGTCAAATATCCACTAATTCTGGGAACCCAACTTGAGACATCTAGGCTGTTATTTTCCAGAGTAATTAGCATTTTTATAGCATTTGATATGCTCAAAGCACAGCGCCAATCAACTTCAGTTGCAGCTTTGAGTGCTCAACCCTGCTGCGAATCAGACCTCAGGTGTCTCACCCTGGGCACCCAGAAAATGAGAAAGACACAATTAGTGACCACGTGGGAACATTTTGATTTAAGTGACTTGCCCAGCATCACACAGGAACTCTATGGCAGAGGCATGGATAGAATCTTAGCCATGAGACCATCCTATCTCTTTTTGCAAGCCTGTGCCCCATACATTACACATCTTCCAACTTCTGCAACGAATGAGGCAGGGGTCCTACAAGTAAGAGCCTCTTTCACTACGCAACCCTAATTAATCTCCAGACCACTGTTGAGTGTGCCTGGTGCAGAGCTGGAATTATATTGAGGAGTTCCTTCCTGGAGAGTAGCCCCATGTTCAGTCCCCTTGACTCATCACGCAGCTTGATCAAGTCCTCCTATGTAATATCAGTTGCATAAAACGGGCTAGCTTAGCATATACTGCAGGGCAAAACTCCCATGGATTTCAGTCATGTGCGGTGTTGGCTTTATAACCATGAGCTGTGTTGGCTTGTGTAAACCTTAAAAATCACCAGCCCTTCCCCATGCCGCACAAACACTGCAGTTAGCAGCATTTAGCAGCTTATTGATAGCTTATCAATATGAATGAAACCTGACCATTAGCAGTGTGTCCCAACAGGAGATAATTAAGTTTTTGGCAGCATTCTAATAGCATCTGAAAACTGCTTCCATTTTCTCTGTGGCCTCCCTCGTTAGGGCAGTGTCAGCCTGATGAGTTGTCCACCATTCTTACATTTTATTTTGAATGTGTCCTTTGCTTCTGAGAAACATAAGCTGGGGGGGGGGGAGGAATGAGGGAATAAGGATTGGAGTGGGAACCCTGTCTCTGATGGGTTTGTTGCTCTGTGTTTCACAACAACCTGCAATAGAGATTCCTAAGGGCTGGTTTACACACACGTTTTGGACCAGTATAACTATTTTGGTTAGAGGTGTGACTTTTTACTGACATAATATACTGGTACAAACCTAGTGTGGATGTATTATACCAATATAAAGGTGCCTTATAGCAGTATAGCTTATTGCCCTTCCTGCACAGGAAAAGCTATGTCAATATAAAACATCTTTATATTGATATAACTGTGTTCCCACTGGAGGTGCTGGTATCATTAAAAAACTATAGTTTTCTAGCATAGGGCGAAGCTTTAGGTTTAAATAATATTAAAAAATACTGACAGTTTTGCAAGCTGAACAATTGATTTTTGCTTGGGCTTGTAATATTTGAGGATGTTTGGGTCTGGAATTTTGGTTCAGGCTCATCTCTTTCTTCCATTTAAAGAAACTGTCAAGCAGGAGATTTTTCCCTGTAAAAAACCCTGTACAATGAAAAAAAATGAGGGGAATAAGGAAATTGATGGACTCATAGGCTCATATACTTTATGGCCAGAAGGGACCATCATGATCATCTGGTCTGGCCTCCTGCACATTGCAGGCCACAGAACCTCACCCACCTAGTCCTGCAGTAAGTCCATAACCTCTGGCTGAGTTACTCCACAAATCTTGATTTAAAGACTTCAAGTTACAGAGATCCGCCATTTACTTTAGTTAAAACCAGCAAGTGACCCATGTCCCAAGTTGCAGAGGAAGGCAACCCCTCTGCCCCCAAGGTATCTGCCAATCTGACCTAAGGGAAAATTACTTCCCAATCCCAAATATGGCAGTTAGACCCTTCACATGTGCTGAGACCCATCACCCAGATACCTGGTAAAGAATTTTCTGTAGTAATTCAGAGCTCTCCTCATCTAGTGTCCCATCTCCTGCCATTGGAAATGTTTGCAGATGCAGATGGGCTATATGCCATTGTAGGCATCCTCGTCATACTGTCCCCTTCATAAATGTATCAAGCTCAGTCTTGAAACAAGTTAGGTTTGTTTGCCCCCATTACTCCCCTTGGAAGCCTGTCCCAGAACTTCACTCTTCTGATGGTTAGAAACCATTATCTAATTTCAAGCCTAAACTTGTTGATGGCCATTTTGTACCCATTTGTTCTTGTGCCAACATTGACCCTTAACATAAATAACTCCTCTGCATCCCTGTTTGTCCTTCTAATATATTTATATAGATCTATCATATCTCCCCTTGGCCTTCATTTTGTTAGGTTAAACAAGCCAAGCTCCTTAAGTCTCCTCTCATAAGGCAAGTTCTCCATTCCTCTGATTATCCCAGTAGCCCTTCTGTTCACCTGTTCCAGTTTGCATTCATCTTAAGGATGGGAAACCAGAACTACACACAACATTCTAAATGCGGTCTCGCCAGTGCCCTGTACAATGGTAATAAAACTTCCTATCACTACTGGAAATACCACGCCTGATACATCCTAGGATTTCATTAGCTTTTTCCCAGCTGCATCTCAATGGCAACTCATAGTCATCCTGTGATTGACCAATAGTCTTTCTCTTCTTTTGTTGCTTCCAACTAGTAAATGCCCCACTTATAGCAAAGTCTCTTGTTCTTAGTCCCTAAATGCATCACCTTGCACTTTCCACGATTAAATTTCATCCCATTTCTATTACTCGAGTTTACAAGGTCATCAACATCTTCTATAATATTTCAGTCCTGCTCCATATTAGCAATACCTTCCAACTTTTATCATATAGATTTTATTAGCACACTCCCACTTTTTGTGCCAACATCATTAAAATGTTAAATAAAATCTGTCCCAAGGCCAATCCTTGAGGAACTCCTCTAATAACCTCCCTCTAGCCTGACACTTCACCTTTCAATATGACCCATTATACTCTCCCCTTTAATCTTTCCATTCTCATGTTAATCCCCATCTTCTCCAGTTTAACTAATGATTTCCCATCTGGCACTGTATCAAAAGCTTTACTGAAATCCAGCTAGATTAGATCTACTGCATTTCCTTTATCTAGAGAATCAGTTATCTTCTCAAAGAAAAAGATCAGTTTGGTCTGGCATGATCTACCTTTTGTAAAACCATGATGTATTTCATTCCAATTACAATTTAACTCTATATCTTTAAGTACTCTTTCAAGATTAGTTCCAAGACCTTGCATACAACTGAGGTCAAACTAACAGGCCTGTAGTTTCCCAGATCATTTTTTTCCCTGTTTTTTCTGCAACCTTTCCCTACAATTTTTTCCCCTTGCTTGTGATGCAGGGTTCAGATTGTTTCTGCAGCTTGGACTTAAAATAATTCAAAGCCTCCTCCACGTTCAGATCCTTGAGTTCTTCAGTCTAGTCAACTTCCCTAACTAATTCTCTTAAATTTGTAAAGGTTGCCCTTTTGAAATCAGGGACCCTTGTTGCAGACCTATTTTTGTTTATCCTTCTGTTTAATTTAAGCTGAATTAACTCATGATCACTAGAACCAAAGTTGTCCTCTACAGCCAGTTCTTCTATAGGTCCTCGCTACTTACCAATACTTAATCTAAAATGGCATCACCTCTTGTTGATTAGGTGACTATCTGGTGAAGAAATCTGTCATCTCTCACATCCAGGAATATCTGGGCCCTCTCATTATCAGTAGCATTTGTCCGCCAATCTATATCTGGGAAATTAAAGTCTCCCATAACCACACAATTCCCAGTATCATTTATTTAATTAAAATATAAGAGGTCTCTATCCATTTCCAAATCAGATCCTAGGGTTCTGTAGCAAACCCCAAGCAGTATCGCAGTGGAGCTTCTGTTACCTTTCTTCCCCAAAGTGATTTAGACCGAAACAGATTCCACATTATCCATTCTATCACTTCATATTTATTTACAGTCTGCCTCATCATTAATATACAATACTATTCCATCACCTTTTCCTTTCTTTCTGTCTTTCCTAAACAGCACACACTCTTCTTTACCAGTATTCCAGTCAGGACTACTATTCCACCATGTTTCCATTATCATATAATACCTGGTTTCACTTCCTGCACCAGTAGTTCTAGTTACTCCATGTGGTTACCTAGGCTTCCTGCACTGGTATACACACATCTTAGTTATTTCCTCTTGGCCTCACCCAGGGTCATAGAATCATAGAATCATAGAATAACAGAGTTGGAAGGGACCTCTGGAGGCCATCTAGTCCAACCCCCGGCCCAGAGCAGGACCAATCCCAACTACATCATCCCAGCCAGGGCTTTGTCAAGCCTGACCTTAAAAACTTCTAAAGAAGGGGATTCCACCACCTCCCTAGGTAACGCATTCCAGTGTTTCACCACCCTCCTAGTGAAAAAGTTTTTCCTAATATCCAACCTAAACCTCCCCCACTGCAACTTGAGAGCATTACTCCTTGTCCTGTCATCTGCTATCATTGAGAATAGTCTAGATCCATCCTCTTTGGATCCACCTTTCAGGTAGTTAAAAGCAGCTATCAAATCCCCCCTCATTCTTCTCTTCCGTAGACTAAACAATCCCAGTTCCCTCAGCCTCTCCTCATAAGTCATGTGTTCCAGTCCCCTAATCATTTTTGTTGCCCTTCGCTGGACTCTCTCCAATTTTTCCACATCCTTCTTGTAGTGTGGGGCCCAAAACTGGACACACTACTCCAGATAAGGCCTCACCAATGTCGAATAGAGGGGAACGATCACATCGCTCAATCTGCTGGTAATGCCCCTACTTATACACCCCAAAATGCCATTGGCCTTCTTGGCAACAAGGGCACACTCATATCCAGCTTCTCGTCCACTGTCACCCCTAGGTCCTTCTCTGCAGAACTGCTGCCTAGCCATTCGGTCCCTAGTCTGTAGCGGTGCATGGGATTCTTCCGTCCTAAGTGCAGGACTCTGCACTTGTCCTTGTTGAACCTCATCAGATTTCTTTTGGCCCAATCCTCCAGTTTGTCTAGGTCCCCTGTATCCTATCCCTACCCTCCAGCGTATCTACCACTCCTCCCAGTTTAGTGTCATCCACAAACTTGCTGAGGGTGCAATCCACACCATCCTCCAGATCATTAATGAAGATATTGAACAAAACCGGCCCCAAGACAGATCCTTGGGGCACTCCGCTAGATACCGGCTGCCAACTAGACATGGAGCCATTGATCACTACCCGTTGAGCCCGACAATCTAGCCAACTTTCTACCCACCTTGTAATGCATCCATCCAGCCCATACTTCTTTAACTTGCTGACAAGAATACTGTGGGAGACCGTGTCAAAAGCTTTGCTAAAGTCGAGGAATAACACGTCCACTGCTTTCCCTTCATCCACAGAATCAGTTATCTCATCATAGAAGGCAATTAGATTAGTCAGGCATGACTTTCCCTTGGTGAATCCATGCTGACTGTTCCTGATCACTTTCCTCTCCTCTAAGTGCTTCAGAATTGATTCCTTGAGGACCTGCTCCATGATTTTTCCGGGGACTGAGGTGAGGCTGACTGGCCTGTAGTTCCCAGGATCATCCCTCTTCCCTTTTTTAAAGATGGGCACTACATTAGCCTTTTTCCAATCTTCCGGGACTTCCCCCTATCGCCATGAGTTTTCAAAGATAATGGCCAATGGCTCCGCAATCACATCTGCCAATTCCTTTAGCACTCTCGGATGCAACGCATCCAGCCCCATGGACTTGTGCACGTCCAGTTTTTCTAAATAGTCCCGAACCACTTCTTCCTTCACAGGGGACTGGCCAGCTCCTCCCCATGCTGTGCTGCCCAGTGCAGTAGTCTGGGAGCTGACCTTGTTCGTGAAGACAGAGGCAAAAAAAGCATTGAGTATGTTAGCTTTTTCCACATCCTCTGTCACTAGGTTGCCTCCCTCATTCAGTAAGGGGCCCACACTTTCCTTGGCTTTCTTCTTATTGCCAACATACCTGAAGAAACCCTTCTTGTTACTCTTAACATCCCTCGCTAGCTGCAACTCCAGGTGTGATTTAGCCTTCCTGATTCCATTCCTACGTGCCCGAGCAATATTTATATACTCATCCCTGGTCATTTGTCCAATCTTCCACTACTTGTAAGCCTCTTTTTTGTGTTTAAGATCAGCATGGATTTCACTGTTCAGCCAAGCTGGTCGCCTGCCATATTTACTATTCTTTCTACACATCGGGATGGTTTGTCCCTGTAACCTCAATAAGGATTCTTTAAAATACAGCCAGCTCTCCTGGACTCCTTTCCCCCTCATGTTATTCTCCCAGGGGATCTTGCCCATCAGTTCCCTGAGGGAGTCAGAGTCTGCTTTTCTGAAGTCCAGGGTCCGTATTCTGCTGCTTTCCTTTCTTCCTTGTGTCAGGATCCTGAACTCGACCATCTCATGGTCACTGCCTCCCAGGTTCCCATCCACTTTTGCTTCCCCTACTAATTCTTCCCGGTTTGTGAGCAGCTGGTCAAGAAGAGCTCCACCCCTAGTTGGTTCCTCCAGCACTTGCACCAGGAAATTGTCCCCTACAGTTTCCAAAAACTTCCTGGATTGTCTGTGCACCGCTGTATTGCTCTCCCAGCAGATATCAGGATGATTGAAGTCGCCCATGAGAACCAGAGCGTGCGATCTAGTAGCTTCTGCGGATTGCCGGAAGAAAGCCTCGTCCACCTCATCCCCCTGGTCCGGTGATCTATAGCAGACTCCCACCACGACATCACCCTTGTTGCTCAGGCTTCTAAACTTAATCCAGAGACTCTCAGGTTTTTCTGCAGTTTCATACTTGAGCTCTGAGCAGTCATACTGCTCCCTTACATACAGTGCAACTCCCCCACCTTTTCTGGCCTCCCTGTCCTTCCTGAACAGTTTATACCCATCCATGACAGTACTCCAGTCATGCGAGTTATCCCACCAAGTCTCCATTATTCCAATCACATCATAATTCCCTGACTTTGCCAGGACCTCCAGTTCTCCCTGCTTGTTTCCCAGGCTTTGTGCATTTGTATATAGGCACTTGAGATAACCCGCTGATTGCCCCTTGTTCTCAGTATGAGGCAGGAACCCTCCCCTCTCACACGCTCCTGCTTGTGCTTCCTCCCGGTATCCCGCTTCCCCACTTACCTCAGGGCTTTGGTCTCCTTCCCCCGGTGAACCTAGTTTAAAGCCCTCCTCACTTGGTTAGCCAGCCTGCTCGCGAAGATGCTCTTCCCTCTCTTTGTTAAGTGGAGCCCGTCTCTGCCTAGCACCCCTCCTTCTTGGAACACCATCCCATGGTCGAAGAATCCAAAGCCTTCTCTCCGACACCACCTGCGTAGCCATTCATTGACTTCCACGATTCGACAATCCCTACCCCGGCCTTTTCCTTCCACAGGGAGGATGGACGAGAACACCACTTGCGCCTCATACTTCTTTATCCTCCTTCCCAGAGCCACGTAGTCTGCAGTGATCCGCTCAAGGTCATTCTTGGCAGTATCATTGGTGCCCACGTGGAAAAGCAGGAAGGGATAGAGTCTCGGCAGACTCTCCGTCACATCGCGAATCTTAGCCCCTGGCAAGCAGCAGACTTCTCTTTTTTCCGGGTCAGGGCAGCAGATAGATGACTCAGTCCCCCTAAGGAGAGAGTCCCCGACCACCACCACCTGCCTCCTTCTCTTGGGAGTGGTGGTCGTGGAACCCCCAACCTTAGGACAGTGCATCTCATGCCTTTCAACTGGTGGAGTCTCCTTCTGCTCCCTTCCCCCAGACGTATCATGTGGGCCACTCCTCACAATGGTACCGGTGGAGAGAACATGAAAACAGTTACTTACCTGTGTCCGCGTTGCTGGTACATGGACGTTCCCCCTTCTTCTTCTGGAGGTCACATGTTGCGAGATTTCTTCACCGTCCTCCTGTCCGTGCTGCGCAGCCTGCTCTGAATCTTCAGAACCTTGTGCCTATAGAAGCATATCCTGACGTCTGTCCAGGAAATCTTCAGTTTCTCTTATGCAACGCAGGGTCGATACCTGTTGCTCCAGACCTTGAACCTTCTCTTCCAATATGGAGACCAGCTTGCACTTTGTACAGACAAAGTCGCTTCTGTCCTCTGGAAGAAAGACAAATATGGCACATCCAGTGCAGGTCACAACAGTTGAACACTCCCCATCCATATTACCTTCCTACTATGAGCTTCCTCAGGAGATACAGTAATTACTCAGAGAAGTCGTTAGGGTGTAAGCCTCAGTGGGCTCACTCCAGGCAAACTCCCAGGTCCTTGCCTGATTAGGTACAGTCATTTTACTGCCAGTGTCATCGTACCTCTTGTTTGCCATTCTCCTATCTGCTATCATTCCTTTCTCCATTGCTGTATCCTCTTTTACTTGATTTTCCTCCTGCCCAATATTAGAATCAGACATAGAGATTACAAGGGCTTTTCCCAACTATCTCCCCTAAATTACTAGTTTAAAGCTCTTTTAATCAGTTGTGCAAAGCTCCATCCCAGAAATCTATTTCCTTCCCTATTCAACTGGAGTCCATCCCGTGAGAACAGTCCTCTGCCTGTGAATGCTTCCCAGTGGAAACATCCCAAAGCCCGCCTTCTAGCACCATTGCCTGAACCATTTGTTGATCATCATAACTTCGTCTTGCCTTTGCTCTCCTCCCCTAGAAACAGGTAGAATCCCACTGAAAATCATCTGAGCCTCCATTTCTTTAAGCATCTTCCCCAGCCTGGTGTAGTCTTCTTTGATGCAGTCCAATAAGAATCTACCAGTATCATTTGTTCCCACTTGAATGACAATCAGTGGATTATTTCCTGCTCCCACTAGGATCCTCTTCAGCCTTAGGTCCACATCCTGTATCTTAGCTCCCAACAGATAATACACCCTTCTGTTCTCTGAATCAGTTCTGGTGACAGGCCTGTCTGGTCTTCTTAGTAGGGACTCCAAAGTTATATAGATCTGCCTCTTCCTGGTGTTGGTGCAATTCTGCAGCCTCCCCTCTTCTGTTCCTCTTACTGGCTACAAGTCATCTTGTCTTCTGTTCTCACATGAAATCTCCTGTGAGTCATCCTCTATCCCCCTGGGTTCCAAACTCTGGGTATCTCCTTTGTCTCTTCTCTTCTTCTTATAGGACTAGCCACTCTTCTCTTCTTCCTTTTCTTCCCATCTTTCATTACTGGCTGCCTTTCCCTTTCAACTGTTAAAATTCCAAATGCTTTGACTGTTCTTTCTCTTTCCATGTGTTTAATAGAGGTTAAAACATATTTAATGATGGTTACAATGGGAGCGAGCCAGTGATAATTTGAGGCCAAACTCCTGAGTAGAGCTGTCTGAATAAAAAGATTTATCAGTTCGTTGGCAATTCTGAACAATTGAAAGAAAAAAAATTGTTTCAAGTTGAACCAAAACCAAAATTTTTGAAAAATTCTCAGCAAATCACAAAGGAATAAGAAATTTGTTTTGGGTCAAATGAAAAATTTCATTCAACCAAAAATGAAATGTTTTGTTTTGATTTTGAGCTTTTTTTTTACATTTGTGAATTATTTTTTAAAGAAAATTGAAGGAAATTTTAAAACAAAGAATTGTTTTGAACCAAAAAACCTTACATTTAAAAAATTTTTGAAATAGTTTTCCCCCCCAAACTTGAACAATTAGGCAAAATCAATACAAATTCACAAAATATTTTGGTATTGCTAAATCTACATTTTCTGCACAAAAAAATTTCAGCTGAATAATTTTGCCCAGCTCCACTGAGTACATTAACTGTTTGATGGCAAAGCAGTAAATAATAATTTTAAAATACTTGGGTCAGAGAACCCACTAGCTAATAATGGCTTTACTTCTGGAAGTACGCTAGGTTCAGAAGAAAGAAAATGTCAATTCACACTGAAAGCAAGGTATTGATTACCCGTATTGATCATAAACCGAGGGCATACTTCACTTTATATTATATTATGCCAGCAAACCCTTGTGAGTGGTGCTTAGCAGTGTGCATTCATTGTATTGAATTTGCTCTGAAAGTTAATAATAATAAATATGAAATAAACATATGTATAAAACACCGCAATTTAGATGTTTAATACACAACAAACTTGTATGTTGTTTAAAAAAAGAAATTTTAAGCTTGTCTGCCTTCTAATAGTGCCTGTATACTGGTTTATTTTAGATAATTGATTCTAAGAATACTGTTTATTCATCCGAAATATTACATTGTAACAGTTTTCTTTCAATTTTAAGGAACTAAATGATGTTCAGATCTTGTCATGAGTTACCATTATGAGACTGAACCAGATATCCATATAGGTTCAATCCACACCTTTTTAAACTGGAAGATTATTATGCCAAAAGCATTTTTCATTCATAAGGATCTCATAACACTTTACAAACTTATAGTGATACTAATTGCAAAGCACCAATGTTAAAAGAACATTATGGGTAAGGTTAAAATTTTTACAAAACTTGAAATATTAAAATTCAGGTTCTTATTGTAATATTAACTCAGTCATATAACACATTCTTTCTGTTTTATGGTATACATTTTTTAACAGAAGCACTGATATATTAATATGCAAATATAACCAGAAAAACAGAAATAGAAAATATTGCATATGTACAAAGCAGCTGAATTAATATCGCTCTGGGAATCTGATTTACATACAACTTTATTCTTGCATTAACATACATTACATTAATTTGTTTTTTAAAATAAAAGGAGAAAAACAAGAAACTCGATGTGATTAATAATGTTCTCATTTAAAGCCTAGGTATTATATACCGTTTTGCTGTTGCAATATTTTATTTAGAAACAGCGTTGTCTACTCTTACAATTTTATGACAAGTCTCTTTAAATAAGGCACTTTTCTTAAAGCTCCATCTCTGGAACTCATGTGAGGATCTCTGCTTTCATTTAGAAACAAAAAATAAATTTCTAGCTCTCATGATTGTGGAGAGAAACATCTAAAAGTATGAACCTTAAGGACTCAAAAACTAGACGGCAAATAGAAGAACCCACATTTATAGTTTTCAGAAATCTCCTTATTTTTAAGCAAATCTCATCATTTTGGGGGGCCCGACTCATGATTTTTGAATGCTAGAGGTTGGCAATACTGGGAAGGCCATGTGGAGTATAAAATAAATCCTAGTGTTATTCTTTTAAAATGTACTTTAAAAATAGCCTCTTTTTCATCAAATGCCTATTGCTACTGCGAGGTTGCAGTCAGATAGCTCTATCCAATGCTGACGACTCTGGAACAACAGCATAGAGAATAACTACAAATTCTGTCATCTGCACTGTCCAGAACATTTGCTGAAAGTTAATTTCAGTTGCACTGAATTTTATATTCACTCACACAATTGTTTTTGCCCTTGGCTTGCATGCTTATCCAGTGGGGGGAATAGAAGCAGACAGTATGATTTCATCTCACCAGTCAGAACTCAGTTTAAACGGAGGTCTACCCAGTGCAATGGTCTCTGACCATTCCCAACGTGCATCATTGTGTGTTAAGTGTCTCAAGGGTTCACAGGCTTCTAATAGGTGTGTGCATAATCTGGAAATATAGTTTGGAATAGTTTGTATAGAAATATAGTTTGTATAGAAATATATAGTTACAAATTACTGGACTCCATACACATCCTTTGGTGTGGGCATTTCCTTAACAGCCCTCAGTTTCTCTGGATCTGTCTGGAGTCCAACAGATGTATGATATAGAGAACTTCAGTTCTTCTCAGCTTCAGCTTGTCTGCATTCAGCCTACTATTCTGTTCTCAGCACCTGCTTAGCAGTTGTCGCAGCTTGATATCATTGTCCTGAATTGCCGTTTTTCTTGACATCTCCTCCTACAATAAGAATGTCATCAGCTACAGTCTTTTAGCCTGGAAGTTCTTCTAGTGTCTGGTTCAGTGTAGACTGGAACATATCTGCGATGGGCTAATGCCCATAGGCATCTGTACCCAGCAATATCTGAGAAAAGATGTGGCAAAGGTTGCCATGTGGCTGGATAACGCAACTTGCTTTATGTGCCAGAACCCATTCTTGATATCACAGACACTGAACACTTTTGCCGTAGATAAATCAGGTAGTATGTCCTGAATTGTTGGTAATGGGTAGTGACTTCTTTTCAATGCCCTGTTAAGTGGCTTTGGATCAATGCAGATCCCCAGTTCATCTGACAGTTTTCTTATCACTACTAGGCTGTTGATCCACTCTCTACCAGTTTTAGCATGTGTAACGATGCCTCTTTTTTGCACGGTTGTCAATTTCTTCTTCTGTGGCTCCACTAGGGTTAATGGAATTCTACATCTCATTAGTTTCACATGGGGGGGCGGGTCTATTTCTAACCTCAGCTTGCCCTCTAGGTATCCATCTCCTTGAAATATGTCCTTCTATACTGTTAGAATGCTGGAGAGGCCCTTTCATGACTGTTCTTCCACTTGTCTCACATTGAGGATATTCTGGTGTTGTACTGAAATCGAATCTGTTGCTTGCAGTGCCCTGCTACCCAGCAGTCTTTGGTACTCCTGGGTGTCAACTATTTAAAAACTTGAAGCAATAATATCTTCTTCCATGGGTTTCTTATTGACAGCCTACATTTGCCCACTGGCCTCAGAATGGTTTTATTATACATCATCATTTCTGTATGCTAATACAAGAAACATGGGTAATATACAGGAAGAACTAGAAAATCTAGTGAATAAACACAGCTATGAAATAGTTGGCATCACAGAGACTTGGTGGGATAATCCACATGACTGGAATACTTGTATAGAAGGGTACAGTTTGTTCAGGAAGGACAGGCAGGAGAAAAAAGGAGGAAGTGCTGCCTTGTATGTCCAAGACGTATACACTTGGACTGATGTGGAGACAGACTTGTTTAAAGTCTCTGGGTAAAGATAAAAGGGGGAAAAACAAGGGTGCTGTCATGTAGGGATCTACTATAGACCACCTAACCAGGAAGAAGAGGTGGATGAGACTTTTTAAAGCAACTAAGAACATTATTCAAAGCACAGGACTTGTTGGTGATTGGGGACTTCAACTACTCAGATATCTGTTGGGAAAATAATAAAGCAGGGCACAGATTATCCAACAAGTTCTTGGAATAGACTGAAGAAATTTTTTAATTTCAGAAGGTGGAAAAAAAAACTAGGCAAAAGGCTGTTCTAGATTGGATTTTGACAAATAGGAAGGAACTGGTTGAGAATTTGAAAGAGGAAGGCCACTTGGGTGAAAGTGATCGTGAAATAGTAGAGTTCATGGTTCCAAGGAATGGTAGGAGGAAAAACAGGAGAATAAAGACAATGGATTTCAATAAAGCAGACTTTAGCAAACTCAGGGAGTTGGTAGGGAAGATATCATGAAGAAAGTCTAAGGGGGAAAACAGTTTGAGAGAGTTGGCAGTTTTTGAAAAAGACATTATTAAAGACACAAGAACAAACTATCCCACTGCATAGGAAAGATAGGAAGTACGGTAAGAGAACACACTAGCTTAACCAGGAGATCTTCAATGATCTGAAACTCAAAAAAGTCCTACAAAAAGTGGAAATTAGGTCAAATTACAAAGGATAAATATAAACAAACAGCACAAGAACATAGGGACAAAATTAGAAAGGCCAAGGCACAAAATGAGATGAAACTAGCTAGAGACATAAAGGGTAACAAAACATTCTACAAATACATTAGAAGCAAGAGGTAGACCAAGTACAGGGTAGACCTGTTACTCAATGAGGGGAGAAAGACAACAACAGAAAATGTAAATATGGTAGAAGTGCTAAATGACTTTTTTTGTTTCAGTTTTCACCAAAGAGTTTTATAGCAATTGGACATCTAATATAGTGAAAGCCAGTGAAAATGAGATAGGATCTGAGGCTAAAATAGGGAAAGAACAAGTTAAAAATTACTTAGACAAGTTAGAGGTCTTCAAGTCACCAGGGCCTGATGAAATAAGTCCTAGAATACTCAAGGAGATGACTGAGGAGATATCTGAGCCATTAGCAATTATCTTTGAAAACTCATGGAAGATGGAAGAGATTCCAGAGGACTGGAAGAGGGCAAATATAGTGCCAATATTTAAAAAGGGGAATAAGGACAACCGGGGAATTACAGACCAGTTAGTTTAACTTCAGTACCAAGAAAGATAATGGAGCAAATAATCAAGCAATCAGTTTGCAAACTCCTGGAAGATAATAAAGGGATAAGTAACAGCCAGCATAGATTTGTCAAGAAAAAATCATGTCAAACCAACCTACTAGCTTTCTTTGATAGAGTAGCAAGACTTGTGGATGAGGAGAAACAGTACATGTGGTATATCTTGACTTTAGTAAGCCTTTTGATACTTTCTCACATGATCTTCTCATAAACAAAATATGGACATGCAGCCTAGATGGAGCTGTTGTAAGGTGGGTACATAACTGGTTGGAAAACCTTTCCCAGAGAGTAGGTATCAGTGGTTCACAGTCAAGCTAGAAGGGTATATTGAGTGGGGTCCCGCAGGGATCAGTTCTGGGTCCAGTTCTGTTCAATATCTTCATCAAAATGATTTAGATAATGACATAGAGAGTACAAAGTTTACGGGTAATACCAAGCTGGAAGGGGTTGTAAGTGCTTTGGAGGATAGGATTAATATTCAAAATGGACAAACTGGATAAATGGTCTGAAGTAAATAGGACGAAATTCAATAAAGACAAATGCAAAGTACTCCACTTAGGAAAGAACAATCAACCACACGCATAGAAAATGGGAAATGACTGCCTAGGAAGGACTTCTGCAGAAAGGGATCTGGAGGTTATAGTGAACTGCGAGATAAATATGAGTCAAAAAGCGAACATCATTCTGGTGTATAGCAGCAGGAGTGTTGTAAGCAAGACATGAGAAATAATTCTTCTGCTCTACTCTGTGCTGATAAGGCCTCAGCTGTCCAGTTCTGGGTGCCACCTTTCAGCAAAGATGTGGACAAATTGGAGAAAGTCCAGAGTAGAACAACAAAAATGATTAAAGGTCTAGAAAACATGACCTATGAGGGAAGATTGAAAAAAAAATGGGTTTGTTTAGACTGGAGAAGAGAAGGCTGAAGGGGAATATGATAACAGTTTTCAAGTACATAAAATGTTGTTAAAAGGAGGAGGGAGAAAATTTGTTCTCCTTCATCTCTGAGGATAGGACAAGAAGCCCTGGCCTTAAATTGCAGCAAGGGAGGTTTATGCTGAAGATTAGGAAAAACTTCCTAACTGCTAGGGTAGTTAAGCAGCTGAGCACATTTTTCCAGTCTAATATCTCTGCTTTTTTTCTTTTTGAGGAAGCTTCAACATTGGATCATAAAATGGTTCTATTTTCCACACCACTTGCACAGTTGAACATAAGCTGGACATTTTAATTTCTGTCACTCATATTGTTTTCCACAGTATCTACACTGGACCATGATGCCTGCATTCTTCGTTGATCCATCCTTGACCTGCTTCCTGGGTTCCTTTAGCTTGAGCCTGTGTACTTGTTCTGCACTAGTGGCTGTCATTGTTTTGATCCTTTCCCTGCACAGTTCGGCTGCCCTAGCTGTTTGGGAGGCATTTCTTTAGGGCTAGATCTGCTTCTCTAAACAGGTTGTCCTCTAAGTTGGAAACCCATGCCTCAGAAATGATCCTATCTCCAACTAGCAAATCTTTAAGTCTTCAAAGTTACAGGTGGATGCCAGAGTTCTCAGCTCTGTAATGTAAGTGCTTCTTAGATGCTGGGTTTTTTTACCCAGAACCATCTATAGTCTGTCTCTTTAGTCATGGTACTCATCAGACTCTTTTATCAGCTGTTCCAGTGTTACAGGCATAATTCCTGGCCACAGTGCCTCAATCGCTTCTCATCCTTTTTCCTCAATGAAAGAGTGAAACTATCTTTACCTTCATTTTCTCATCTTTATCCACTATGGTCATCTCTGTATATAGATTCAGTCCTTGCTTCCATGCTTGTGCAAACTTTTTTTGGGAAATCTAGCATTCCCAGTGGTCTGAGTCCCTCCATGCAGCCTGCCTGCTCTGTCTCTAGATGCTGCTTTGTTTTCCAGTTAATCACGCTTTCTTTGTTGCTGGAGGTCTCATTAGACTTACCACTGCCATCACATGGCATGTGCCACATGCTGGGTAGTAACATAGAGGATACCATGTTACTAAAAGTAAACACAACTGAAGTTAGCATTCAAATCACGTGCACCTCAACTGACTTCGTGGTGCCTCCTCCAAACTCTTCCCTCCTGCAACTTGTGCTCCTTCCTACAAGTTCCACGCAGGTTGCTACAGTTGCCACAGTGTCATGATACTTATTTTGATATATAGAGAACTGTGGGTTCACTGATGTCTGTTCTGCTCAGTTGATTGTACAGGGCAATCTAACTCTATTTGTCTCTTCCTTTCTGCAGACTCCATCATAAGAGGCAGAGAAGAGGCATTAGGGTGGGGAGGAGAGGAAGAGGTAGCCTCACAGGAGATAGAAATAGGACAAGGAAGGAAAAGAAGGGGAATCCCCACAAGGAGGTAGAGAGACCCATTAAAGATGGGACAGGAGAATAGAAGAGGCCACTGTGGAGGGGGATTTGGGAGGAGGGGGACTGAGTGGGGGGAATAGATCCCAGGGAATGGGGCTAGCAAGCCACTAGCCACACTGCTATCAACATGACTCAGTAGGGCACAACTGAGCCATGAAAATGACAAAGGGGAGAGGGGAGGCAGGGAGAGGTTGTGGCTTGGGGAGCATCGTGAAGCCTCATGGTCATCTTCATAGATATCTGATTTCAAAGCAGTGTTGCCGCAAATCATGAGCTTTTGAAGACTATGGAGCCAAGAAGTTCCAGCCGTCACAACACAGACAGCCAAGGGGAAAGAACAGCCAATCACAGCCGCTGCAGGAGGTGGCAGAACTCTTCCCTCTCCTTTCAGGAGCTGCAAGAAGTTTTGTGGACTTTGTGTGTGGGGGGGGGGTGCAAGAGGGGGCAGCCAAAATGATTTTCACAAGAGGGAAGGGAAGCAGGGAGCAGAAAGAATCCAGCAATACAGGGCAGCCCGGGTCCCTCCTCCATGTGTGCCCTCCTGTGAAAAATGGCTTGGAGAGATCCTTTTTGCTCCTTCCCCTTCTCCTGCTCTCTAATGCTTCCCACCAGGCCTGGGAAGGTGGAGAGGAAAATTCCCGATGAGCCATTCTCCCCTCAGGCAGGGCTTTGTGTGTGTGAAGATCCCGTTGGAGCTGCCAGGCCTGGGAAGAGGTGCAGGTGAAGGAGATATGTGCTTGGGTGGGAGGAGCAAGGGGAAGATCTAGGGCTGAGGGCGTATGGGGAAGAGGTGCACAATTATTGTATGGCTGGGTGTGTAGATTTGATGTGGGACTAGGGCAGATGTGGGGGCTGGGGCACAAACTTAATTTATTATTACTTCTCCCCCTTTCCTGGAGTAGTTGCAGCAGAGAGACATAAAGTGATTTTTTCCCACAGCCCTGGCACCATTGCCCATAGGCTGGGCTTTTTTCTTTCTGTCCCTCATGTTGAGCCTTCAAAATGAAAAGATGTTACATTAGCACAATATTATTTTATTGGGATTATACAGCAGCTAAACCTGAACTTCTGTTATTACTGAACAGCAGAAAAAGCACGTTTCTTTTTCTAAGTATGTGCATTGATTATGATCAGTTTTTTGGGGGGGAGGGGTGTCTCCTGTTTCCTTCCTTCCTTTCTTTTGATATTTTCCTGAGATGCTGATACGTGAGGGCTAAATTGTGCCCTTGTGTCATCTGAAGAAGTGGGGGAGTAGGTAGCCTACCCCACCCTCTGCTTAGCTGAATAGGACCCACCGTGACTTTGGGTCTGGGTCTGGAGCCTGGGCCAAAGCCCACTGAAGTCAATGGACTTTGGAACAGGCCTCTCCTCTTCTCTGGATATTGCTTCTCCAAGCAAGTGGATGGGGAATGGGTGGGAAAAGCCTGGGCTCCACCTCTCCCACTAGATGGACAGAGCTGAGACCAGGCATGAAGGCAAGGAAGCTGTGTCCTGTCAAGGGATGAAGTGACCTACAAGAGATGCTCCTTTGGAGTAGGAACAGAGCAGGGGAGGAATTTTGCCTCAGAGTGGTATCTGTGGGCCACCATGTCTCCTGGGGCTATTCCTCAGGTGATGCTGCTTATGTTTCATCAAATCATAGAACTGGAAAGGACCTCGGGAGGTCATCTAGTCCAGTCCCCTGCACTCAAGACAGGACTAAGCATTATCTAGACCATCCCTGACAGGTGTTTGTCCAACCTGCTCTTAAAAATCCCCAGTGATGGAGATTCCACAACCTCCATAGGCAATTTATTCCAGTGCTTAACCACTCTGACAGTGAGGAAGTTTTTCCTAATGTCCAACCTAAACTGCCCTTGCTGCAATTTAAGCCCATTGCTTCTCATCCTATCCTCAGAGATTATGTACTTGAAGACTGTTATCATGTCCCCTCTCAGTCTTCTCTTCTCCAGACTGAACAAACCCAATTTTTTCAATCTTCCCTCATAGGTCATGTTTTTTAGACCTTTTATCATTTTTGTCACTCTTCTCTGGACTTTCTCCAATTTTTCCACATCCTTCCTGAAATGTGGTGCCCAGAACTGGACACAATACTCCAGCGGAAGCCTAATTAGCACAGAATAGAGCAGAAGAATTACTTCTCGTGTCTTGCTTACAATATTCCTGCTAATAGATCCCAGAATAACGTTTGCTTTTTTTGCAACAGCGTTACACTGTTGACTCATATTTAGCTTGTGATTCACTATGATTCCCAGATCCCTTTCCGCAGTAGTCCTTCCTTGGTGGTCATTTCCCATTTTGTATGTGTACAACTGATTGTTCCTTCCTAAATGGAGTACTTTGACTTTGTCCTTAGTGAATTTTATCCAATTTACTTCAGACCATTTCTTCAATTTGTCCAGATCATTTTGAATTTTAATCCTATCCACCAAAGCACTTGCAACCCCTACCAGCTTGGTATTATCCACAACCTTTATAAGTGTACTCTCTATGCCATTATCTAAATCATTGATGAAGATATTGAACAGAATATTGTGTTTATAGTTTGTTTTTAATGAATATATGATTTCCAATGGGACTTAAGGGGTATAAGGGATTTAGGCCAGATTATGAAAGGTATATAGGTGCCTAAAGATGCAGAGAAGAGGCTAGTGGGATTTTAAAAAGTACCTACATGCCTAAAGCCCATTGATATCAAAAGCAGTTTGGTACCTAGGTGCTTTTGAAAATCCCACTAGGTGTCTGTCTTCATCTTTAGGTGCCTAAATACCTTTGCAAATCTGTCTCTTAGACACTTTGAAAATGGGACTTAGGCTCCTAAGTCAGTGAAGCATTTTTTGGAAATGATACCCTGTAAATTTGCCTGAGAACTTTTGTCAGAGTAAAAGCTGAGAAGGTGATAGGAATCCATATGCTGACTAAAAAGAATATGCCAAAAAAGTTCCCAGCAGTTAATATTTCCATATCTTCCTAGCTGCTGAGTTTCTCACTGGAAGCCTGATTGTAATTCAGTGCGGGTTTCATCTAATGAAGAACTCCTGCTTAGGGCAGTGATTAACAGTCCATATTGAAAAGTCCACAGTGATAATTCTGTGGCAAAAACTAATCAAAGGCCATAGAGTTTTATCTCATACACTTTTTTAAAGAAATGCATTAAGAATGTAGCCTAAGGCTCTTGGAATACTAGTCAATATGGATTTGAAAGTTAGTATTGAATCTTAAGAGCCCTCTCTGTGCTATAAAATGTAGCCAATGTTCTTTCTATAAACTGAGAGAGCCTGATTCATTTCTTACTTATATCTGTGTAACTCAGGAATTCTCCTGAGGTCAATGGAGTTTCATTGACCGGTATAATCAGGCCAGGATGCTGATTTGGAGTGCAATTAAAAACTAAATATCTGCCATGGAGTAGACACGTGACAGGGCGAATCTCTCAAGGATGCAAGCAAATTCTCATGTTGAGAAAATATGCAATACCTTAACCGTACATTTTGAAGAAGGCTCATTGGCATTGAACATCACATATCCTTTTTTTTTTTATGCCGAGGCAAGACAGTTACTGGAGAGTGATAACTAAGGGTGTGACATCTTTCCAGGAAAAGTACCGTGTGTTAAAGAGAAGTACTATATCACCATGTGTAAGACATAAAAAAAAAACAATCTATGCAGATAGGCTAATCAACTGCCTTAGACAGCCATTACCTATGGGGAAGTGAAAGTAAAAATAAGAGGCATCAGATAGAAATCACTCTAACGGCCTTGTATTTTCTTCTGCTCATTAAAATTTGCATTTCTACCATAGGGGAAAATTCACTTCTGTGTTACAGCTGAGCACAATGACTCTGCACCACCTAGTTACCACTTAAGCCCTATCTTGAGGGCTTGCAGAGAACTTGCAAGGTGCATAGGCCCTCTGCCTAAGGGTTAATGTCCAACATAATCAGCATCTTCAAAGGGGTTTCTGAAAGATGAGGAGGCCAAGTCCTCAGTAAGGAAAGACCTATTTAGTCCTTTAACCCTTGCTCTGACACCTCAGAATTATTCCCTAATCTCATGCTTCTCCAGTCTCCTTTTAAATGCCTAAAATAATGTATCTTTCCCTATATATCTTGGCACAGTCAACCTAAATTTACCTTTATTTAATTTCATCCCATCCATTATATCATGGGTATGGTAGAAGAACCTACACAGAACAGAATAGGTATGAGTGATTACTTTTTAACTATGAGTTACACCTTTTACCACAGTAAACAATTCCTCTCTCTCCTTGGTGTTTACATCCTTAAAACACTTTTGAAATGTGTGTTTCATTCTGTTTTTAATTTTACTTTTGATTACAGATGGCCTAGTAGTTTGCAGAGGATGGAGATGAGCCAGTACTTTTGGTCTATGTCAAAATCAATCTCAGAGACATAAACAGACTAGTGATTCGTGTATTTGTAGATTTTAAGGCAAGAAGAGACCATTAGAACATCTAGCCTGACATCCTGTATAATTTAGGTCATAGAAGTTCACCTACTGATTCCTATATTGAGCCCAATTACTTGTGTTTTGCTAAAACACATCATCTAGAATGTCATCCAGCCTTGACTTGAAGGCTTCAAGAGATGGCAAATCCACCAATTTCCTTGTATTGTGTTCCAGTGGTTAATCACCTCACTGTTAAAAATGTGTGCCTTTTTTCTCATTTGAATTTATTTGGCTTCAACTTCCAGCCTTTGGTTCTTGTGGCTTTTCACCCTACATTAAATTGCCTTTTAGTAGCTGGTATTTTCCCCCTTGGATGATATTTGGACACTGGAGTCTAATCTGTAAAGTTCTGCAACCAAGCAAACACAGGTAGCATAGGGAAAAATATGGTGATAAAATCTATGAAATATTTCTGCTGATCAACTTGATGCAAGTGTAGTCCAATGGGTAAGGCACAGGTCTGAGTCTCTGAAGATCTGAGTGCTATATCTAGCTCCATCACACTCCTGCTGTGTGATCTTGGGCAAATTATTTCAGATCCCCAAGCCTTTGTCTTGTGTAATTAGATCGTAAACTCTAAGACTGTCTCTTAGTAGGAGCTTTTACAGTGCCTGGCACAATGGGACCGTGATCTGGGGGCCTCTGGGTGTTACTATAATGTAAATAATAATAGGGTATACTGTGGTAGGGAAAGAGCTGTATGGATGAACATTGTTGCAGACAGGTTTGAGAGGCACTCTTGGTTTGAGAGGCACAACTGTTTCCTTGTGGAACAGATGGGACTTATAGAGCTCAGATGGGATACATCAAACCAAAAGCAACATCAAAGTTCTGGCTGAGCTGCATAAGAGCTAGAGTACGTTATTAATTTTTATCAGCTCTTTATGGTCATTGTAACAATTTGTTCAATGAAGTGAGATGAGAAGGAGAAAGAAGGTGAAGTGGGTGGTTGGTGATGTTAAATATCATCCCTCTGTGCTCTTGGTGGGGGTATGCCAATACCCCCCATTAATGCTACCGCACATCACTAGTTTCCAGAGTCTGGCAATCACTACCTCCTCCTTGCTCACCCAGGAAGACATTTACTTCTCAGTGCAGTGTTCTTGCGCATGCACCATTTAAGCCCAAACTTATATCAAAGAAAGCAGCCAGTTTGGTCTGGCCTGAGCTGTCATTCGTTGTGAGCTCATGCTGTCCCTGTGCTGTTCTCTCCTACATTATATACTTTCAGAGGGATTCTTTTATTCTTTGTGGTCATATTTTTTCCAGTTTTGGGCCCGATGATGTACTCATTCCATATATACAGCTTGCATTGAGATCAATGGCAGTTGTCAGGATAGATTGATTATGGGATCAGGCCCATTGACTTTCAACTACATAATGATATTGCATGGAAATCCATTTTTTAAAAACTGTATTTACTCTTTAAATGAAGACTACAAGCTGTTAGTTCAGACACAAATTGTTGGGATTGATGCAGGAATTACTGGGTGAAATTGTATGGCCTGTATTATGTAGGAGAATAGAATAAATGATCGTAGTGGTCAGGCTTTTAAATCCATTCACTTTCTCTTTTTTAGTCATCTGAGACCTCATCTGTTCTCCTTCTTACTGGTTCTTTAAATTCCCCTGCCAATGGATTATATCTCATGCACACACATATGCTCAGGTTATCCAGGTACTCTATCTGCAACCAACTGTCATTCATTCACTGTATTATCCTATCCCTCCTTAGCTTGCAGCTTTCTCCTTCTATTTTGTTGAAAATCGAGACAAAGCAACAAGGGGCCTAATCCAAACCTCACAGAAATCAGCAGGTAGAAGTTTTTCCATTGACTTCAATGAGCTTTGGGCCAGGCCCCAAGATACGATTGTTTGTTCTCCTTCCTGATTGTGTAGTGATCCTTCCTTTTCCCTGGTATCCTAGCTCTAGTGCATTTATAAAACTTCTTGTTTCCTTTGATTTCTTTAACTCACCCTACAGTATTACCATTTCGCCTCTCTAAATTGGTCTCCACAAAGCTTTCACTGACACAAGATCCTCAGCTGCTTTAAGCTGGTGTAACTGTCTGAAAGCCAATGGAGCTACATCAGCAGAGGATCTGGCCCGGCTAGTCATTTTGCTTTGTCATGCTGATGCATGCTAAATCCTGTATAATTCTCTTTTGCCCCTCTTTTATTATACATAGTCCTTCAAATAGTCACCTTAGTTTGTTGTTGTTCCTTGTGTTTTTCTGCTGCAGTGGAATTGATTTCTGTTGTGCATCTTTTATATTATACCTTGGAAACCTTCCTCTACATTTTTGCTCTCTTAATAATTTTATACTTAGGAACCTGTCTATTGGTTCTCAATCTCTGGCAGATTGTCCTTTTGGTGCAACTGAGTACTAATAAACCTCCCTTTTGAATTTACTACACAATCATATGTTAATGATCACTCCCTCCAAGTTTCCGTTCACCTCCAAGCTCTTAATTACTTCCTCCCAATTAGTCAATAACAGCTCCAAAATTGTCTCAAGTCATCTGCTTGCTCAATTTGTTGAAACAAGTAATTAGCAAAGTTTGGTAATTTTCTTTGATTGACTGAATTTCAATGTATTTTTTCTCCCAACAACTGTCTGTGTAATTGAAATTTCTTGTGACTTCCTCATCTCTGATCATATTTCCCAGTACAAACTGAGCAGCACCTTCATTCTGACTTTCAGGTCTGGAAAATATGTCATCTTTATTTGTATGTTGCCTAATGGAAAAACAGTAGCTAGCTTGCAGGCTTTAAGAAGGTTTCTGGGCAGAGTTCAAAAGTCTAGTAAACTTTTTTGCGAAGATGTTGTAGCACTAGATGTTTGGTTGCAGGAAGGGATTTCAAGGCATTGTGCTTATGGGACTGCTGCTCAACTTTGCCCTGAGTTACCATTATATAAAAGACATACACAGAGAGAGAGACTATCTTTTTTTTCTTTTAGGGAGGAAGGATGGTTCTGTGGTTAAAGCACTGAACTGCAACTTTGGTGATCTAGCAAATCAGCTAGATCAATCAGCAGCTCTGACAACAACTGCCTGTGTGACCTAGTGTCCTGTTTGAAAGGGGACTATGTTAATGCCCCAACTAGGTATCTTGTAGTTCATGCTAGCAGTGTTTACATGAGACAGTGGCAGCACAAGAGTTTATTGCACATTGCAACTCACACCTCCTTGGTCTGCACTGTGGGGGCCATGGAGACAAGCCCTTAATCTCTATGCAGTAACAGAGAAGAATATTGGAACATGTGGGGCTTCTGGTGAGTGGTGCAAGTTCAAATTCCCATCTAATCTGTCACACAGATGGTGAATATTCTCTTCTCTTTGAGTGCCTCTGTAGGACACTGGACTTCTAGAGCAGGGAGGATATTTTTAAAGGTTGTAGGTCTGAGTCTCTCTTTCAGTCAAGGAAAGAGAATTCCCTTGGCCTAGGAAAGGCGGTGGGAGCCAGAGGAGAACATGAGTCCTAGTCTCTGCTCTTCGTCACCCAAGAAAGCACAATGAATAGACAGTACCGTTGTGATGACTCTTGAAGCACCTTTGTATCTAAAGAAAAGTAGTTGAAGAATGTACCCGCATACGCTGAGTGCATATTGTACAAATATGCTCAATAGCATGTAGAAAGTGACAAGCTGTTTTGAATACCTAACTCCAAATAGTGCACACATTGTAATGATCAGAGCCTAATTTCTGAGGTCGCTTGTGTGAATTTGGGAACAGAAGTTAGGATGGCCCTTCTCATCAAACATTACTGATGATAGTCCAAACATCATTATTCAGATTTTAAGATCCTCACGGCAGGAACGATCATTCTGTGTATTATGTGCAGGGCTAAGCACACTATCCAGGGGTAACATGTAATAATGTGGTTAAGAAATATAGCCAAAGATGAGACAAGAAGTAAATCTCATGTTAAGAAAACATGGACCAAAGGCCCATGATCTACTGGTTGACTACTGCTAGGAATTCACTCTCATTAGAATTAGCAGACAACAGTGAGTTCTACTGCTGAATTTCTGATTGGCCTTCTAAAACATTGTGTTACACTTTTTTTTCTTGTGTAACACATTCTTTTCTTGTGTTATACTTTTTTTCTTGTGTACACTGATGTGAATCTGCAGAAACCAATGGAATCATGCTGGTGTAAAATCGGAATAGCGCATTAGCAAATTAGGCCCATTTTTCTCAAAATCCAACTAGGAATTTCCCATTAGTTCTGTTTTTCTGGATCTTACCTTGCAGCTTGCATAATTAAGTTATTGTAGTGCAGTACTGAATCTCCCTAGGTGATTGTTTTTTTATGAGCTTTGTATACATTATTATAAAAATTACCTCTCTCCTAACTGAAATGACTGAAAGCCAAGTTTTTCAATCAATATTAAGCAAGCATTTTCCTGAGAGTTCAGTGGACATTGACAGCAACTTGCACATAACAGGAATATCAGGAAGAATAAAAATGAACGGAAAAGTTTAACTCAACAAACTTGGATGTGCTTTGATTTGTAACCGATGAAAAAGAACTATAGAGGCTCCCCCCCGTCCTCCCTCCCCCGACCCATTCTTTCCAATTATGAGATGAGAGAGAAGACCGAATGTAGTTTTTTCACCTCCTTGGTCAGCATTTCCTTCGCTCTAATTCTATAGCTCAGCAGAAATACAGATTTGTAGCATCTCCTACCCTTTGTATATTTAGAATGCATACAAGTCACAAAATATTGCCAAAGCACTTTTAAAAGAGGACCTATGTAAAATGAATGTCTCAATATTGGACTTTATACCAGAAAAATACATCGTAAATAATGAGGACTGGTCTAGAAAACCTGCATTTTAGGTTTAAATCTCTCTCTCTTTTACTGCACATATCAATGGTAATACAGAAGCCCTTAAGAGGCAAATCATGTTCCATAATACTGTCTTGTGATGCTGAAATCCACACAAGAGAACATTCCTATTCCAATTCTTCTTTCTCCTGTTGAAGTTTTTCTACTGAATAATATTAAATGATGTTATAATTATGCATAGACTTAATATAAGAGATTAAATCACCACGTGTCATTTTTAACATAATGGAAGCGTAGCTTTCACAAGTGACCTGGCAATAATTCTTATTTAATATTTATATTAAAGTGGTGTCTAGAGAACATAATTAGGATAGGCGCCCCATCATGTTAGGTGCTGTACAGACATATATGAAGGCAAGGGTCCCACGCTGAAGAGCTTACAGTGAATTAAAATCTTTTTGCATACATGGAGAAAAATAAAGCATTTGACCTAGTAAATGAAGCAACTGACAGAGAAGAAAAAGGCTACGTCTACACCTATGGTAGCCTACAGAGTACAGACACTACATGTGTACTAGCTATATCCTACAGTGAAAGGCTCTGGCAGCGGGGAGGCCACAGGGAAAGTCTCCAGCAGCTCCACCTTTCCTCACTGCCAGAGCCTTTCCATACAGCCGGAGCCTTTCACTACAGGGGAAAGGCTCTGGCAGTGGGTAGGCAGCAAGACACAATACTGCTCAAACAGCAGTGTAGACATGGGAGGCACTGCTGTGGTGTGTAGAGAGCCTGTGTAGGGTATATACACCTAGGGGTTCAGACGTGTGGGGCACTCTATTCTAATCACCTGAGCCGTTCTTCACTGTCTACCCATGATAGCTTGGCACGCAGTGGGTGTACTCTATATGCCACCATAAGTTTAGATGTACCTAAAGAGATACTTGCATCACAACAATGAGTTGAATAGGCTCTAAAGTGCATGAAAAGGTGCAAAGTTACAAGAAGGGAAGGGGTTACTTTATATGATCTGGAGGATGCCATGGGCTGCACCCTCAGCAAGTTTGCAGATGATACTAAACTGGGACGAGTGGTAGATATGCTGGAGGGTAGGGATAGGATACAGAGGGCCCTAGACAAATTAGAGGACTGGGCCAAAGAAATCTGATGAGGTTCAACAAAGACAAGTGCAGAGTCCTGTACTTAGGACAGAAGAATCCCATGCACTGCTACAGACTAGGGACCGAATGGCTAGGCAGCAGTTCTTCAGAAAAGGACCTATGGGTTACAGTGGACATGAAGCTGGATATGAGTCAACAGTGTGCCCTTGCTGCCAGGAAAGCTAATGGCATTTTGGGCTATATAAGTAGGGGCATTGCCAGCAGATCGAGGGATGTGATCGTTCCCCTCTATTCAACATTGGTGAGGCCTCACCTGGAGTACTGTGCCCAGTTTTGGGCCCCACAAGAAGGATGTGGAAAAATTGGAAAGTGTCCAGCGGAGAGCAACAAAAGTAATTAGGGGACTGGAACAAATAACTTATGAGGAGAGGCTGAGGGAACTGCGATTGTTTAGGCTGCAGAAGAGAAGAATGAGGGGGGATTTGATAGGTGCTTTCAACTACCTGAAAGGGGGTTCCAAAGACGATGGATCTAGACTGTTCTCAGTGGTACCAGATGACAGAACAAGGAGTAATGGTCTCAAGTTGCAATGGGGGAGGTTTAGGTTGGATATTAGGAAAAACTTTTTCACTAGGAGGGTGATGAAGCACTGGAATGCGTTACCTAGAGAGGTGGTGGAATCTCCTTTCTTTGAGATTTTTAAGGTCAGGCTTGACAAAGCCGTGGCTGGGATGATTTAGTTGGGGATTGGTCCTGCTTTGAGCAGGGGGTTGGACTAGATGACCTCCTGAGGTCCCTTCCAACCCTGATATTCTATGATTCTATGATATGCAAAAAGCCTAAACAAAAAATCCAATGTGAAAACATCTCACTAAGTTCACAAGTTTCCGCTGCAATATTAGAGTATTGGTATCAATTCATAGGCAAGAAAATGCACAGGACATCAAGAGCTAGAGAATCATCACCCTGTTTTCAGCCTTACACAAGATAGTCAAAAGAGTTGGTCAAGTTATTACAGATATTTCTCAACAACTCACCATACGTGCACAATAAATTACATCTTAATAAGACTGAATACTTCAAGACAATGTGGATGGTTTTATGGGCTATGACAGGAAAAAGGAGAGTTGAAGGTCTGGACTAGATGGGGTATTTCCAACTGAAATTTTTTAAAAATTCATTTTTGTTGAATTTTGCAGCAGAAAATTTTGACTTTTTTAGAAAAATTACTCACTGAATATTTTCATTTTTTGGCAACTGAAAACCAAAGACTCATGCCAAAACCCAGAAAATTTTGGCCTAAAAAATTGTGATCATTTGAGAGTGAAATTTCTTTTTCTTTTTTTGAAGAAAATTTCACAAAATTCTCGAGAAATCAGACACTTTCCACACAACATTTTCATTTAATTGAAGGTGCAATTTTCCATTGAAAAACACTTTCAGCAGACAATTTTTGACGAGCCCTAGCCTGGATAGAGAAGGCGAGGAACTGTAAAAATCCACAAAACACATATGTCTGAATAATTGAATGAGGAGTGCTTTAAACAGCAAACTTCACGGTAGTATCCAAACTCATAGATGAACAGCAGTTTCATAAGCTCGGAGCCTCAAAATTCCTTTCTGCCAAATGGCATCAGCCTGCTTGCAGAAAACCATTCACTAGATTAGGAGTCCAATTTAAAGGAGGGCTGCAACCTGAATATTACATTTGTGTAATACTGCTGTTTGCACATGCAAATTACATTTGTGAGTGTGGGAAATGGGAACATATGCAAAAACTGCATGTGTAAGAGAACAAGCAAACGAAGAACCAAGTTCAGCTCTTGGGCTTTGCCAGCGTAAAGTGATGGACCCGAGGCTACACTCATAGTTATTCCTGCAATAACAGAAGTAATTGCACAATCACGACAAAAGGAAACCAAAAAAATAAAGTAAAAGCAAGCAAAACTAACAAAAGCCTCTGAGAAAAGAGTTGCCTAACCTTGGAGAGGTGAAGAGCAGAGACTACTATCAAATATTCTACAGACATCTCTTTTGTGAATCTTACTTCTTCATGTGGCACTCAGCTATAGCTGTAATGAGCATCCTAGTTATCCCATAGGGATAAGACAGACATAATAGACACAGTTTTGCCTTGCAGAATCTATGCTGGTTTGACATTGTTTGGCTGGTTATTGGACCAAATTTTGGTGTAAATCTAGTGATATCAATGGATTCCTAAAAAAGAGCAATAGCTCCTCCCCTTCTCCACTCCCAGTGACTGATTTAAAAAAAATTAGTTTATGAAGGTGATCGAACGAAGAGCAATTTGTGTATGTAACCCTTCTACCCGTCAGAGTTGGCAGCAACAAGGGCCGGGTTCAGTATCTAGGGGTTCCATTCCAATAACATAATGCAAAACTGGCTCGAGCCCGCACCCGGTGACCTGGGACAAATATATACCATCCCCGCTGGGCGCCTCTAAGAGGCAATACTTCCCCTCTGGCAAACACAGAGTCTGAGTGTAGCAAAAGCCTTTTAATAACAGAGAGAAACAATGTGGTATTACGTTGGGGGAACACCACCAACAGGATTCGTAACACAACCCATGAGCAAAAACCCATCCCAAACAAATTGGGCTGTGTCCTTTCCCTTTAGTTCTTGAGACCAGCAACCCAAAAGTCACCCAAAGTCCCAGAAGTCCAACAACGCAAAAGTCTCTGCCCCTGGTCAGTACAGCCCCAGAGTTCGAAAATTTATCTGCAGAGTTTTACCTCCCAACCTGGGTGGAGGTGGGAGGGTTAAGGGGCACCTTACATGGTCCGAAGCCGATTGCCCCACCTCTCCATGGGGCTCCGCTCCGCTCTACGAGCCATCGCATGAATTGCTCTGCTCTGCCAGCCCCCACCCATGAGCTGTTCCAGCCATCCCCCAAACTGCTCTGCTCCACCAGCCACTCCACTCTGCCAGCTGCCCCACAAACTGCTCCACAACATATCTTCAGGCTCCCCCACTACTTAACACAACACTCAGTGATTTCAGCTTGTAGTAGGGGAGCTTCAGTGCTGGTGTACTGTTAGCCCAAAGTGAAATCAGCTCAACAGCCTGTAACTAGACTCCTAACGGAATCAAAATTAGCTCTGACTTTCTACAGTGGAGAGAGAAGGCAATACAAATGGCATGTAAGGCCCTCACCACAAGCCCATCCCATCATATATTAATACCTATCCCCAGCCTCTCTCAATTAACTGTGTTTTGGAACCCATGTCCCTTGCCTAGCGAGTGCTACTTAGTTGATGGTGAGTCCCTCCATCATAACAAAAGGCCAAGTACAGTTCCACTGACCTTGATTCACATAATCAGGATAATAACAATTTATTCTTCCTGCCATGATAACAGAGAAACTGGGGATCCCACAGCAGCCAAAGTGACCATTAGGGCAGCTATCGGCTCATGCTAGGTGGGTGGGTGTGCCTATGCAAATGAGATCAACCCATGAAGTTCTTTTCCACAACTTACCACCAGATGTCAGGGTGGAGCTCATCCTGACTCTGCTTACATGTATGAAACCTGAAATTTCTGTTGTGAATTTTATACTAGAATGTTCCAGAAAAAAATTAGACAAAGAGTGCTAAATTTCAACTGAGAGTGATTTTTAATTGTTTAGAACAGGAACAATATTGACTAACTCAGCGGTTCGCAAACTGTGAGTCGGGACCCCAAAGTGGGTCACAACCCTATTTTAATGGGGTCGCCAGGGCTAGCTGAGCCTTGCTGGGGCCTAGGACCGAAGCCCAAGCCCAAGCCTCACCAACCAGGGTTGAAGCTGAAGCCTGAGGGCTTCAGCCCTGGGCATTGGGGCTCAGATTACAGGCCCCCTGCCTGGGACTGAAGCCTTTGGGCTTTGACTTTGGACTCCCACCCCGGGGGGCCTCTGGCTTTGGTCTCCACACCTGGGGTCATGTCCTAATTTTTGTTGTCAGAAGGGAGTGGCGGTGCAATGAAGTTTGAGAACCCCTGAACTGAACCTAATAATTGTGTAAGAAAAATTCAGTCTGGCGCGGCTGAGTGTTGTAAACTTGGTGATGAAATATATTAATTTCCATGAGAAAATGAAGGAATTTAAATCTCATTTTGAGTGAAAAAACTACTTCCATAATAATCTATATAGCTGTTAAAACATCATCCATTCCATTCGGTTAAGTTTACCGGTACAATTATCCATTAAGTGCACATCTTAACATTTGAAGATTGGGCTAGATTCTGCTCTTGGACCCAAGTTCAGGAAAGCATCCCTATACAAGAAAGCACTTAAACATGTAGTCTGTCTTAAACACATGCTTAAAGTTAAGCTAAAGTGCTTCCCTGAACAGGGATGGAGTTAAGACTGTGCCTAAGTGCTTCCCTAAATTGAGATTTAGGTTACACTGGCCAAAATCCAGAGTAAATCTTCTGAAATCAATGGAGTTAATCTGGATTTACACCAGTGTAAATGAAAACAGAAACTGGCTGCATGGATCCAGCTTTATACCTGGTGTCAATCCTTTGTCGTCAAAGGGGATGTCTATACTGCAAAGAAAAACCTGCAGCACTAAGTCTCAGAGTCTGGATCAACTGACTTGGGCTGACGGGGCTTGGGCTGTGGGGTGAAAATAGCAGTGTAGAAGTTCAGGCTCAGGCTGGAGTCTGGGTTCTGAGACCTTCACCTCTTTGCCTGGTTGCAAAGCCCAGGCTGCAGCCCAAACCCAACATCCACACTGCTGTTGTTAGCCCCTCAACCCATCAATTTACTCGGGCTCTGAGACTCAGTGTCATGGGTCTTTTATTTCAGTGTAGACATACCCAAGAAGCTATACCAGGGTTGGAGTTGGCTCATGGTCTTTGAAGGGCTGAGACAGATTCACTGTTTTGCTGAAAATGCTTTTTCCTCCACTGTTCCAGTAAAATTAAACATAGTCACTTTTATTAAGAATTCATAGAATTCTTCATGCATTTCTTTGGTGAAGAGGCCAGAAGTAAAACATTTATGAGCACTATTTAGAGACCTAGAGTGATTTTCAAACATCTGAAATCACTGGGAATCAAGTCAGTATCCTTAAGTTACATAGCTTGGCTACTGGAAGAATTTTTCCTTTTGCTTTGCAAGTATATTGAATTTAGTGTACTTATAAAATGTTTATTAGGTTCCTTGCTGTTCTTTTCAGTCTTTCGGGACTTTAATATCTTCTTAAGATGTGCCACCTGCCAGATACATCCATTGTTTGTAAAATTTATGCATTTCTTTCTTCATGGGAAGCATAAAAACATGTTGAAATTTACAGCAACTATTAAAGATATTTCTGCATTTAAAGATGTTGCTTTCTTTTCTTCTTGGCTCCTCCTCCTTCATTAAGATTTAGAAAGAAGACAAGTCTTCACTCACATGGACAAGGAGAAATTTGATTGTAAAGGTAATTGAGGCAGCACTGTCACTAGTTTATGGCTTTTTCTTTAAAGTCGGAAACAGGTGGGTTTTCTGTTTGACAGCTCAAAGAACTCAGAAAGGTATAAATACAGCAAGTAAAGAAACTAGATCTTCTCAGCTGAAGAAGGAATGGTAATGCCATTTGATTAGTTTATATCAAAATGCTAATATTGTTTAGTACTAGAATTAAGTTCCATCCAGAAGTAAATCTTTTGCCAATTCATTGTATACAACATGGAGCTCAGACATGCTGAAAAAATTCTCATTTTTAATCACTTTTCTATAGTCTACTGAATAGGAACATAGGGCCAAATTCACCAATCCTTCTTCTTATTATTAACAATTTATAGTATTCTAGCACCTAGGAGCCTTAGTCATGGTCCAGGACTCCTTTGTGCTAGGTGCTATACAAACCCAGAACAAAAAGACAGTCCCTGCCCCCAAAAGCTTACAACCTAAGTATAGGACAAGAGACAACAGATGGATACAGACAGATGGGGAAGCACCGGGAAACAAAGACACAATAAATGTGTATAAATGGCCATGGCCCTATTGATTCCGGTGGAGTTGTACCTGTCCATGCCAGTGGAAAATCTGACCTATAAATTCTTCCTTCTGTCATCAAATGACATTAAATTAATAGATCTAAGAAGCAAGCCATCAGATGTTCCCCAATAGAGCTGAATGTTGAGTGCAATGACAGGAAGATATGGATGCAGCTACCAAAAAATGGTCTATTACAATACTTGTATGGGCTTTTGTTCTGGGATTTTAGCCCTGGATTTTCAAACTTGGGTGCCTAAAGTTGTGCACGTGAACCAGTAATTAGGAACTTAATCCGCCCCTGAGCACTATTTAACTTCACTGGAATTGGTGAGCGCTCAGCACCTTTTAAAAATCAGGACATTTGTTATTAACTTGTGTTCACTTCAGTAAAAGAGAATTATGCCCTCAACCTACTTAACTGTCAAAAACTTTTGTAAAAACCCAGCTCAGTTACTATCAGTGGTAGCAGGAATGTAAAGAAGCATTTTTTTCCAGCTAAATCTTCATGCTCATGAAACTGAGATACTGATAACAACAGGGGAAATAATTGGACTCACACATATTCAATGAGAGAGAGAAATCTGAGAAATGGAAACGGTGAAAGGGACCTAAGGGTGATAAGAGAAAGCAAAGCAAGCAGGCATTTGTAGTATGATATGGCTGCAAACAAGGTGAATGCCATTTTGGGTTGCATATGCAAAAGCTCCAGAGTGCCTAGATCCCCTTTGAAAATGAGACTTAGGCTTCTAAATCATTTAGGCATTGTGATGCTGCAGGCAGCAACCTCTATATACCTTACCAATCTTGGCCCAAGTGATGGGACAAGGAACTAATACTCTGTCTGGTGAGATTGCACCTGCAGTATGGCATTCAGCTCTAGACACGGCATTATCAGAAAAAAAGAAACCAGTCGGAGAGAGTTCAGAAAAAAAGCATCACAAGACAGAAGGCCTGACTGATGAGTAAACATTAAGTTTGAGATTTCTATAGGGGCCCACTCAATTGAAGCTGCATGCCTAACTCCCTTAAGTCCCGTGGGAAATCCCAGTCTAAAAGTAAGTATGTGTAGCATGCTTAAGAGACAAACAAGGGTGAGGTATGGAGGGGGGTGGTTTTAGAATAGCAGCCTATAGATATCTGAATGGCATAAACACCAAGGAGAGGGCAAGACCCAATTATGCAATCCTCACATTGGAGTAGTCCCATGAATTTCTACCCCATGTTTCAATGGAGTATTTGTGCTTTTCAGTTTAAGGGCTGCACAGACAGGCCTAGAGTGGGTGTAACTCAGAGAAAAGGGGTGACATTATGAAAGGAAGGGGACGAAGCTTCCTGGCAGTAAGCTGTAGTATGCTATAATTCTATGGTGGCACTTAGCCAGACCCACACACAGAGCTGTGTTATAGGGCATTGGAGCCCTCTCAAGAATCGGCCACTCATTATGCACCAAAAGGGCTGCAGGAGAAGGCCTCGATAATAAAAACTGTTATGATAATAATGGTATGTCTTGCTTGGGGTGGTTGTAGAAACACCTACTTGAAGCATGGATATACCTGGAAAGGACCCATTTTGAGATTATTATTATTTGAAAAGTGGTTTGTTTGTTTAAAAAGGGTTTAGGAATAAGAAGAGTATGGCCTGAATTTTCTAAAATGTTCACTGATTTTTGCTTGCTTGCCCTGAGACACCTTGGACCTGACTTTCAGAGGTGCTCAGTGCCTGCAGCTCCCATTGAAGACAGTGGAATTACACCAAATGAAGATTGGACCCATTATGTTTCTAGTTCTTTTCTTGTATCATTGAGATGGTGCCATGAACTCAGGAAAGTTCTATGGCCGTGTAATGCAGGAAGTCAGACTAGATCATCTCAATCTTAAAATCTATGTATAATATTTTCCGAAAAAGCCCTCGGTTTCTGAAGCTTTTCATTGGCATTTGCTGGAAACGACCATTTTTAATTCTCTTCTCAACACATCATCCAAAACTGTAAAACATTATAACCTTCACAGATGAAACAAACCCAAACAAAGCTAAACCAAATAAATTCTGTCACCCCGTGCTGTGCGGTTTTGCAGATTAATGCTTCTGGATGCTAGAATTTATAGGTGCTGTTGTGCAGCTTAGTTAGTGTTGTTACCCCAGAGAACTTGCTCCAACTTTACCTGATCTCATATTCAACCACTGGGAAAACTGCAGTGTTCTTCAAATGAGACAATATATTCCACTGAATAGTGAGAAATGTATTTTTTATTGTGTTTTTAAAATTGTTTTGCCTTCTTATTTGGTAGGGTAACTATATACAAGCCTGCGTATGGAGCTTAAATTATCCATGTCTAGCTGCACTAAGTGTGTAAAGTTTATTGCTGTTTGAAAGGAACTGAATTGTTTTGCTATCAAGCAGAACTCAAATTCAGGGACACCCAGGGTAGTATTCCCAGTGGTGACTTTTACAGTGAATTTAAGATTCATAGATTCCAAGGCCAGAAGGGACCAGAGTGATCATCTAGTCTGACTTCCTGTGTCACATAGACAATAGAACTTCCCCAAAAAAATTCCTAGAGCAGATTTTCTAGCAAAACATAATTTAAAAAATTGTCAGTGACTAAGAATTCACCATGATCCTTAGTAAATTGTTCCAGTGGTTAATTACGCTCACTGTTAAAAATGTATACCTTATTTCCAGTCTGAATTTGTCTAGCTTTAATTTCTAGCCAGTGAAAGATGTTTTTCTGACACAAAACCATTAAACAAACAAAAAAGTGCAATGGCTGAACATATATTTTGTGTGTGTTTACCAATGGTAATCCTCATAACACACCCAGCTCATTATCTGCAAAGTACAAGGCACAAAATAACAGCTTGCCTGCCACCTGCCTTTTCTAGGACATTTGCTGATGTCACTGTCCAAAATTAAACCCATCAATACTGAGAGATCATGGGCCAGGGTCCCTGACTGTGTAAAATGACATAGCTCCATCATTAACTTCAGTGGAGTGACGATTTATACCACCTGTGCATCTGGCCCTAAGGTGCTACTCTAATAGACTGGAGGATTTATGTCATTCATCATCATAATCATCAGGGATTTCAGTTTGGAAGGAGTGTCTGAATGGAACCCAAAATAAATCTGGCAGGGGAGCAGACTTTTGACTCCCAAATCCTCATCATTTGGCGGGGGGGGGGAGGCACATGACCATGTTTTATTTTCTTTTTATTCTTGACCTAATTCTTCTTCGTTATTTATGTGACTGCCCAAGCAGTTTGACTCAGAGTCTGAAAGCTGGGGGCTAGATTCACAAAGAAATGTAAGTGTGGCAATGCTCTGAGTCACCACACCTAAACTTTCAGGTGTCTAGAAAAATCACTGGGATTCACAAAGCCTGAGTTCACCACTAAGGGCTTGTCTACACTGCTGCACGCGGGGTCGATCTAAGATACACAACTTCAACTATGTGAATAGCACAGCTGAAGTCGACGTACTCACCGCGGTGTCTTCACTGCGGTAAGTCGACAGCTGACGCTCTCTGGTCGACTCCGCTTGCCCTTCTCGTTCTGGTGGAGTACCAGAGTCGATGGGAGAGCTCTCAGCGGTCGATTTAATGCATCTAGTCTAGATAAATCGAACCCCGCTGGATCGATCGCTGCCTGCCAATCCGGCGGGTAGTGTAGACAAGCCCTCAGGCTCTCTCTATGCTAACTGGGGGGAGACAGGCACCTTAGAATGGGAGCCACAAAAGCCAGAATACAGGTAGCTCCTCACCTAAAATAGCCAATGGGATTTGCCAAGCCAAGGGTTGTGTCCTAAGTCCTGCCCCTCTCCTGGAGATAGGCACCTAAGGGTAAACTGCAGGGAGGTGTCTCCCATGGGCGGCCAGTGACCCAATTACTGGGGGACGCTAGCCCCTGGCCCCTCCCCTTGTGCCTAAGGCCCCTCCCCTCTCCCTTCCCTTGTGCCCTCCCTCCCCCGCAGGAGCCTAGAGCACCCCCACCATGGCCCACAGCCCCAGCCCCAGTACACCAGGCAGCGTGGCTGTAGTGCCCCCAGGGCTGGTGTACTAGGCAGCACGCCCTGGAGCGCCAGGCAGCTGGGCGGCACGGTCTGAGTGCCAGGCATGCAGCACGGTCCAAGTGCCAGCCACCCCAAGTCCCCGCAGCAGGCCCCCCAGCCCCAGCCCCAGCCAGCCTGGGCCAGCAGAGCTCAGGGAACTGCAGGAGGGGGACTGGGAGTGGAGTGTGGGCAGGGCCACACCAGGCTGTTTGGGGAGGCACAGCCTCCCCCAGCCTATGATACCCACCACCCATGGTATCTCCCTCTTATATGGATTCTCAGTTACAAACCCTATCTTGGCATCTATGCTCCCTCATATCTTTTAGCCCTATGGATAGGGTACTCACCTGGAAATTGGGAGATTCCCTGGTTCAAGTCCCCCTTCCACCTGAGGTAGAGAAGGGATGTGAACTGGGATCTGCCACTTCTGAGGTTTGTGTTCAAGCCACTGGGCTATGGGAGAGTCTGATAGGGGCTGGGCTGGGAGGGTCCCTGAATCTCTCCTGTTGAAGCTGTTCCACTGTGTGTAAGTAATCAAGAAAAAGCCATTGACATAGGAGTACTGGATCCTGGGTCTCCTGCCCTTGAGGTAGGTTCTCTAACACTGGGCTACAGAGCCATTCTCATGCTTCTGCTCTTCCTTTCTCTCTCCCCCATCTCCACTCAATGATTCTTTCATTATTAAACCCACATTGCAACAGTTTCAACAGGAGGGACTGAGGGAGTCCACATCAGAATAGCCCAAAGGTTAGGGCACTCCCATAAGAGGCAGCAGATCCCAGCTCAAATCCCTTTCCCCTGTCAGGCAAAACAGGGACTTGAACTGTGTGGTCTCCCCGCCTCCTGCCGAGTACCCAAACCACTGGCTAAAAGTTATGAGGAAAGGCCTCGTCCCCTCCTCACATGCTGTTTTGTATAAACTCACCTATAGGCACATGCCCTGCAGGTGAGTTAGGTGGAGGAATGCCCATCTTCCGCTTCTTTGTGGATCACACTGGGGCTTAGGCATCCAGATGCCTGGCATGGGGCTGCAGGGTGCATGCTCAGAGGCAGAAACTTAGACGCCTAGAGAACTTACACTGCAAAACCTTAGGTACCAAGTGAATTTAGCCACCTAAAGCGCTTGGGGGCAGCTGTGCCGTGGTTTTTGTGAATCCAGGCGAGGCCTGTGTCTGGGATTTTGGCATTAAAGTGGCAGTTAGGCGCCTAAGCCCTTTGGTGACTCTAGCCCCAGGTGACGACAGCTATTACTGAACGGAAGACGGCATTTAAAAAAATAGGCAAAGGTGGTGATTATGCTTCAAACTGAGTCAGGCCCTTTCTCATGCTGGTCTCGTGCAATGTAGGCAGACAGCATTTGTCCTCCCTGACCCTGTGCTAGCGGGACGAAGGCTTCTGATACATCTGTCATTGGAAGCTGACCATATTTAGGACCACGTCTGGAAGTTTCTCTCTCTTTCTTATAAATTACATACCATCACCTGTATGTTGTATGGCATAGGAATATTAGCTCATAAACCTGAGTGCTACAACAATCTTATATTGTAATCACAGACATCCTAGGTTAATAATGACCTTGCCTTTGCCAGATTATCTAGTTTCTGTCCATGCCAATAGCAACCAAGGGTTAAAACATGTTTATGTCACATAGTTAAAATATTGTGGGGAGGGAATGTGTTCATCCAGACAAGATAGAAAAGGTACAAGCAAAAGGTAGACAGTTGGAGTACTGTGACTGCTACTTATTATACTGGGCAAAATCCATTCATTGTTACCTTGTCCTTCCCCTAAGCTCTCAGAATGTTGTATCCATGTGCCATCCTGTAGGCCTCTATTCAGTAAAAGACTTAAGTATATGCTTAACTCCATTCCTATTCAGGAAAGCACTTAAAGGCATACTTAACTTTAAGCATGTGGTTATGTCCCCTTGACTTCAATGCATAAAGTTACACATGTGCTTAAGTGTTTTCCTGAATAGAGATGCTTTCCTCAATGGAACCCATACTTAGGGCCTGATCCAACATGCACTGAAGTCAATAGGAGCCTTTCCATTGATGTCAATAGGCATTGGATCAGGCACTTTGATTGTAAGCTATTTGGGGCCAAGATGTCCTTTTAATTATGTTATATTTATGTTGACCTACACAGCAGGGCTCTGATTCATGACTGCGGCCACCAGGGGATACTACAATACAAAGAAATAATAAATAATAATAATAATACAAGTTATACAAACATTCATTCTTAAAGTCATAGGGTGAAATCTCGACTCCACTGACTCTCTCCCCGTGTAATACAGGTTATGTTTGTATTGTGGAAAGTGCTTTAGTCTCCCATCCTGGGTCACACACAGTGATGCATATGTACCCACTTCTCCTTCCGTAAAAGCCCAGGTGTACTCCTCTTCCAGCTTTGCTGCTATTGGTCGTGAGAGCTGCAGAGTATAGGAGCAAGAGTGAGCTATGTCAAACTAAGCAGGATGCACCCTTTGGTTTCCCTCATTGTGTAAATTATGTCCAGGTCAAGTTGCAAATTGAGAAAATGCAAGCTGTTTTTGCTGGTTGATAAAACAAAACGGCACCAGCAGGAGGCGAAGGCCTGAGTGGTTTTCCTTCTCCTTTCACAAAGCTGGTTTTTTTTTAAAAAAAGAGCCAAGCTTCGCTAATTTTGCTTTATGTGCAAAACTTTTCACACAGCGATGCCTGGTGACTCGGAACCTAAATCACCACATTCCGATACATGACCAAGGATAATCAGCAAAAAAAATTTTTAGGTGGTTGTTACTTTGTATGCAGTATTTGACTCTCTAAGGATAGTAATTTATTCTAAATATTAAGAATTTGCCCCTAAATTTGTTTTCCAGTATTAAACGTATCACAGAGCAGAGTGCTCTCATGAAACAGCACATATTGAATGAAAAACTCTTTAGAGAGTTTCCCCATCCTGCACATCTCCTGCACTTTCAAATGTTTGTATTTTAAGAGCTACTTTATTTAATGAGCCTCTGTTTTCAATGATGCTTGCTTTATACTGGCATAGAGTATATGTGGAAGGTTTTTCAAAACCGCCTAACTGACTTAAGACAAGTCAAGGAAATGTGCTCTTAAATCCTTTAGACACCTTTGAAAGTCTCTCCCTACGTGGCCTAGACATACCCTCTGATACATGTGAATGAGCAGCTCCTCATAGAAATTTTATGAACCTAGCCAAGGTGAAAACAAAGCATATATAAGGAAATCTTGTCCCATCCCAACACATGCTGCCTCTCCATGGACAAAGAGGTTTCCAGATGCACTGGACTAGTGTAACTCCTCTACAGAAGCATGGAAAGATATCAGGATATAGAGCATGGCTAGGCACAGATAACTCTTGCCACACTAGGGGCAGTGATGAGCCATGAGAAAAATGGGAGGGGGAAGGAAGCATGGATCTGCAACTGTAGATACACATAATTATTTCATCTCTACAACAATTTGTGGGCCAACCCAGTCAATCTGAAAAGTTAATTGGTTCATCGAAAGTGTACTAGAAGCTTTTCTCCTAAGTTCATACCCAGGTCTATTTGGACGCAAAACATTATACTAGGTTATTATTAAGTTTTACTTTGTTTATAGATACATGAACAGTGCAACAAGAGTTTTCCTACATTCTGACTGTGCATGTCTCCAAAAATAAATAGGACCTTTTGCCAATGATTACAGAAACACAGAGCACAGAAAACATAGATGGAATTAAGTTAAATTTGCTTGTTCTTATCAGGGCGGGTACCCTACGTTCCCCATCCCATTTGGCTTTGATTAGATCGTAATAGTAATGCTTTTTTTCTAAGTCAAGTAAGACCGTGATTCAGTAAAATGGCTCAAGAGACACTCACCTTACATTTGTTTCTGGTGTTACAGGTATTTATGGGCATGTTAAAATAGCAGGGAATTAGGATTGAGATTACTTTTTAAAATCAGGCCAACAGATTGGTCTAGACGGCCTATCATTATTTGTAAAATGTATGATTTTTAAAACCAAAAATCTCATAATGTCAGCAAAGCTGTGGCCAATGTGTGAAAGAAGTAGCTTCTTTGGAAGAGTTGATATCCTGATTGAATGATAATCTGGCAAAACTTTGGGAAATATCTATCTTCTTTCTCATACCATGCCTACCACCATGATAATATACATAAGTAAAGGTGTAATTAGAGAGAAATATCACTATTTCCATGTAATTAAAGTTTATGTGATAAGGTTGTGTACTAGTTACATGTAGCAAACAGTGTAACTTCAGTTATTACTGTGAAATCTATTAAGTATGAATCAAGAGGGGTAATGATTAATTATTCAGTCACATAGTTGACCTTCCAGTTTTGTGAAATAGTAGTAACAGGAAGGTAAAGATAACCACAGTGTAGTTACATTAATGTTCCAGCAGAATTACAATGTAATTACAGTAATTGTTTTATAAACTGTAAATCTTTTCCAGTCTTAGGGACTTTACGTTTTCTTCCTTATGAGCTGGGGTTTATGGTATAGGAAGAATTTCTGGAAATGAAAAAGAAAAGGAGCACTTGTGGCACCTTAGAGACTAACAAATTTATTTGAGCATAAGCTTTCGTGAGCTACAGCTCAGCTTATGCTCAAATAAATTTGTTAGTCTCTAAGGTGCCACAAGTGCTCCTTTTCTTTTTGGGGATACAGACTAACACGGCTGTTACTCTGAAACCTGGAAATGAAAAGAAACTAACATGAGGAAGAACTATAAATACATTTAATTACACAGAAGTAGAGTCAGAATTGATATTACTTTTTTCCTGCATTTGTTTCATTTTCAAGGGCTCCCTTTGATCTCTATTTATCCCTCACCCCCATTTTCTCTACACTAGATGAATGTTCCATTTAAGTCCCAGTAGATATTATTGGCAGAGCCATTTAAAGCTGCTTACTGCTGCTTCTTCTATTCCAAGCTTGGTTTTCAGATCAAAGAACGTTTGGTCAGTATTTTTCCAAGGTTAAACCTTCATACCTATTCAGCCAAAAATGTTTAAAGGAGAAAATCTGTTTTAAAGTAATCTATATTTTAATGGTAGATCATTGTTTTTGCTTACTAATACACAACAGTGCAGGCGCCAAATTGGATAAAGCTGTATTAAAAGCCATTCAAACACTGTTGCTGCATACATCTATACAAGATGGGCTTGCAGCCATTACGACAAAAGATATGAAGGGCTCTTAAAAAGTAAGTGACAAAACCAAGTAACAGTTGTGTCAAACAGCCTGGTAATGTTTGGGGAAGGAGGGCCGTATTTTCTGGTGTAAAAGTGCATGAGAACTGTAATATTTATTAAACAAGCACTCAGGAGTCAGTTTAATTGAAGAGAAACCACGGCACATTTATTAACCATGAAAGCACTCCACTCAATCTAATCCTGCTCAGGAATCTAGTTCATTCTGGCTATGCTCAGGAGCTTGACAAAGAGATCAGCATACTCCTTTCCATACTAGCAAATTGATGCCTAGGCCTTTTGTCCTGCTTTTTAACTACTTTAATTCCCCTAAAATGACACAGTTAATTTTAAAATAATATAGCACAGAGTGGTCAACAGATCTTGAAATGATTTTCAAAGCGGTATTTATAGGCATTGTATTTTATTTCAGTGCTGGTTTCCCCAGGACACTGCCTCTAACATATCAGAGTCAAGGCTAATTATGCTGAAGCTTTAGTTGGGGGTTATTTAAACAGGATGGGGCAGCGCTGAGCATCAGAACATAGGACTGGAAGGGACCTCTTGGTTCATCAAGTCCTGTCTCCTACTATCTAAGGCAACCCCATCATGTAATCCCATTCATAATCTGCAATATATTAGAGCTAGGTGTTGATATTGTTTACTATTACTGTACTACTTTACTGGGGATACTAATGCTTGTAGCAACTGGCACTGATACCTATGCTCTTGTTCCTGTATCTTTTCATTGAGCAATGGAAATTTTCATCTTGCCTCCTGTATCAATTTGTGGCTGGGATGTTGGAGGTGTTTCAAGGAAACATCTGACCTTCCATTTCCACAATATGGTCATGGCTCCACTATGGGGATGGTGCCTCTTGCTGCCTTCCAGCTGTTATCACAAGCTGGGCATGTTGGGATGGGGAAGTGGCAGGTCAATGGCCCCACTCAGCTTTGTGCAGCTTCCTGTAGGGAAGCCTTGCACAGCGGGTTGGTGCTCTCCTCAGTGTTCCAAAAGCCACTATTATACGGGCTGCTGTCCTGTGATGGCATTGTGCAGCCAGCTACCCCGCTGGGGAGCGATGTGCATCCTCCCATTGCAAAGTGGTACCAGCTGTCGGAGCTATAAGACAGCCCTTCTTAAGCAAATCACTAGCTAGCCAGTTGTCGTTGAGTTTGGTTGTATCCATCATAAACGAGGACTGTGTAGTGAACTATGGTATTTTAATCATTGAAATTTCCACAGAAAACGGCAGGAACAGCACATCTTACGAAGCCAGTTTTAACTTCCCCTCCACACAGAGCCTGGGAGCCCCTGCCCCACTTCCCAGGCAGAACACTGGCCTCTCTACTCCACCTCTACATTCCACTTCATGTTAAATCAGTTATCTATCAGACAAGTAGTATGGGCTAGCAGCTAGGCCTCTGGACTAGGACCTCAGTTTTATTCCCAACTCTTATATTTGACATTGGGCAAGTCACCTCTTGGTGCCCCTGTTTCCTTTCCCTTCCTGCCTATTTGAACTGTAAGTTCTTCAGGGCAGATATTGTCTTCTACTATGCATTTATACAGCACCTACCACAATAAGGCCTTAATTTTGTACTGTAATAAAAATAAAAGCAATACAGAACAACAGTATATCTGCTGTAAATAATCCAGGCCAATTTTGTCCCTGGTATAATTCCACTAACTATGGTAGGCTTCTCCCAGTGATATATTTGGTCCATGGGGTTTTAGTTTCTATCATTTACAAAAACAATAAGGAGATGCATCTGAAGAAGTGCGGGTTTTACTCACGAAAGTTTATGCTCAAATAAATCAGTTAGTCTTTAAGGTGCCACCGGATTCCTTGTTGTTTTTGTGGATACAGATTAACACAGCTACCCCCTAATACTTATCGTTTACAAAGGGTTAATTGAAAAGATTTCTGGAAAAAAAGGATCACACACATAGAGATTTCTCTCTGTTGACAAGCAATATGTCTCATCACAAAGCCATTATTATCTTTTCTAACATAGAGAAATATAGATACCTCTCAGCCATGCATTCAAAAATGTAAGGGGCAAGAATCTCAGAGAGTTCTTCTGTATTTCTGTTAGGACCAAATTGCTGAGTCTATCAAGATCCAGACAGCACATGGCAAAAATGGTGTGTGCATCAGCAAAACACTCACAGAACCTAAAGCTTAATCCAAAGCCCAGTGAAGTCAGTGAAGGTCTTAGGCTATAGTCGTTTAATTACTTGTTAGAGGCCTAGTGCTGTACTGCTGGTACAGAGGGATAAATAATATCCAAGGGCCATGTCATACCCTCAATGCACACGTAACACCCATTAAGTCAATGACAATGGCACCTGTGTTTCAAGTGGCAGAATCTGACTCATAGGAATTAGAATCATCTCATCAAGGTCCTTACTCATCAAGGTCTTACCAATGCAGTATTGTTCCCTGCAGTACAGCAGATGACATCAGAAGCTGGAGAACTCTGAAGGAGCTGTCAAGGCACTGGAAGTGCTGAAGTTCTGCTCCAGTGGGTTCTACTTCTACTTCTTCTCCATCCTGGGGAACTGGAACCTTTAATAGGCCACTCCTATGGCAAAGCTGTGCTCCTCCAGATGGTGAGGGACAGTGGGAAAGAGGAAGTAGGAAGCTTATTTAGTGGGGGTAGAGGTTAGGAATATGGGAGGAGAGAGATGGTATGCCCTGTCCATCCTGTTTTTGAGTGCTGACTGGATACTGCTGCATCTCCTGTGGGAGCAGCTGAGGCCTTAGTTGTCATTTAGAAGATTATTTGTGTTTGACTGTTTAAAGAACAGGATTAGCAAATGCAAAGAGGCAACCAGGAGAGTATGAATTATGATTGAACAATGTCACCTCATTTGGTGATTCTCTACACACAGCATTTCTATAGGAACATGATGCACAAAGAAATTTACAAAAACACCATCTCTAATAAGAGAGAGTAATGGGAAACTCTATTATCCTGGGCACCTTGGCAATTAAAGGGGATATTTTCAAAGTGGGGGGTGCAGTGAGAAACCACAAGGCTTCTACTGATGGAAATGGGAGTTGTGCGGCTAAAACACCACCCTGTGCTTTGAAATTAGAGAAACAGCTAAGAAATGAGAAAATTCTTCAGATTTTGCCAGTGGAATCAGACACTGAACTGAAATTTATGCTCCACATCTTTCTTCCTTTAGTGTTAATCCTTTGTGTTTCCCTTCCATTACAACCAGCCTTTACTACCTCCTTGTTATGAGCAAGACTGTAACCTTCTAATATGCCCTGAGTAAAGAGCAGTGCATAGCTGCCCCATCCCCGGAACACAGCAAGAACAGATTGTAACTCACAGCATTACAGGACTGCTAAATAAAAGATATATGTGTATGTAGTAGTTAATAACTGTTCTCAAGTGTGGCACCAACGGACACACAAGAATATGTAAAAAGAAAAGGAGGACTTGTGGCACCTTAGAGACTAACCAATTTATTTGAGCATAAGCTTTCGTGAGCTACAGCTCACTTCATCGGATGCACACTGTGGAAAGAATATGTAGCATTGTTCATAAAGTAGAATGTCTAATAAAGTTGTTTTTATGAACTAAAATTGGCTTCCTAAGTGTAGCTCTTAACACAGGCATGTTCCTTCCCTCACACACACAGAGGGGTGGAGAGGAGTCATTGAGATAGACCAAGTTAGAAAAGATCATGCTGAAGATAAGCGTGGACAGAGGAAGAAAGACGTATACAGAAACACATTAGAAGGGCTGTAAAGTAGTCTGAAGGAAACATGGTGCAGAAGGAATAGGAAGAAAATGAAGGCGATCAGCCTTGGCGAGACTGAATTTGAAATTGCAAAGAGCTCACCCTAAGAGAGGGTTCATAGTGTGAGAATGAGCAAAGAGAGAGAGGCTGGGCTGGAGGCAGATTTTGGAATCAGCTGCATAAAAATAACAGTTGAAATCATTGGCAAGGATGAATTTGCCCAGGGCAATGTACCGAAACCAGAGGCCTGAGGGACAGAGGCATACAAGGTAGGGAGAGAGGGATGAGGATTATCCTAAAGGGATGGGGGAAGGATTATTCAGCAAGGCAGGAGGGGAATCCAAAGAAGTAAAGAAATGGAGGCGGGAATGATGAGATGTAGTAAAGGCAGCAGAGAAAATTAGCTAAGCTGAGCTGTGACTTAGGGCATGTCTACACTAGAAATGTACGTCGACTTACTGTGGTGACTGATTTCCACACTACCCTCTTGTTGGTGGTGCGCATCCTCACCAGAATGCTCCCACTGACTTAAAAGGGGCAGCGTGGGGGGCTCAGAGCCCAGGCTCTCGGCTCCACACACAGCTCCCTGTCAGGAGCCTGGCTGCCCCCCGGACTCTCAGCTCCCGGCTCCACATGGGTGGCCTAGTGGCTGCCCTGAAACTCCTGATTTCCCACTCCCTTCAGGGGGCAGCCGGGATCCCAGCAGTGTAGAGCGGGGAACTGAGAGCCTGGGGAGGGGTTGGGGGGCAGTCAGGGAATTATAATGATGAATGGACTTACTGAATCACTGCCAGTTCTGAAAAAGTCATGGAGAAATGGGGAGGTCAGAAAACTAGGGAGAGAGGGAGAAAGCAAATGTGATGAGGATTTAAAAAAGAGAGAGAGAGAGTAATTACCGACTCCCTAAATCTAACTTCAATTCCAGAGAAAGGGAAGGGTATAATATTAAGGGGGAAAATCATTAGACAGCTAGAAGATAAAGCAACTGGGTAGAATTCATCCCTATGCAGAGAGACAACACAGGGCCCATATCCCACTCAAGTCCTCAAACTAGGCTTAAGTGATGCATAGGCCTTTTGCTGGCTCCCTGCATAGGGGCGAATTTCACCAACCATGATCTACAAATAGCATGGGTTTATAAAAGGGAAATCATGCTAAACATGATGTCTCTTTTGATGCAATTACAAAATTAAGAGAACAAAGTAGCTAATAATAGCAGATCCAATATGTCTTGATTTGAGTAAAGCACACAATGAGATGTCTTGCATCATCTTACTGCACTGATGAGTGCAAATTGGCATGGGTGTGCGTCACCAGGAGTGAAATCCAGCTGAAGGAAAAGGGATAATAAAATGCCAACGACTCACATGGCCAATGATTAATTATTTATACACAATAGCGCTGAAAGCGAACACAGAACTGTAGATCAAGGAGGCTGTGCCTGATGAACTACAGTTGCTCTGGAGGACTTAAACGCTCGGGGTACTACAGGAAAATGGACCAAAACAATACGGAAGTGCTCACTGGAGTTGGAATGCAGCTGAGAACACCTGGGGTTTGAGGAGGGATAGCTCAGTGGTTTGAGCATTGGCCTGCTAAACCCATGGTTGTGAGTTCAATCCTTGAGGGGGTGATCGGGGGCAGAAATCGGGGATTGGGTCCTGCTTTGAGCAGGGGGCTGGACTAGATGACCTCCTGAGGTCCCTTCCAACCCGGAGATCCTATGAATCTTAGGAGGAGTGTGAGAGAGTTTCTTGTACATTGCCGGGAGGCTATTTCAGGGCAACATTAAACAACAAGCACTTTTTATTTGCAGAGATTTGTACAAACGTTAACTACTTAAACACTCACTGGGACCCCCTTGGAGGATAGGAATTGCACAAGGGGGGGATTAAATAGCAATAATAGTATGAAACTGAGCGGAGGGAAATTGAGGCTGAGTCTCACGGTAGCGCGAGCAAAGCTACTCATCTGACCCTTCATTGAGAGGAACGAGAGAAAATTTACCCCTTTTGTTTTTCCATAGCCCAAAGGTTCATCGAGTCATAGAGTTTAAGGCCAGAAGGAATCATAGGCTTGTGTAGTTTGATCTCTGATATAACACAGGCCAAAGAACATCACCCAGTAATTTCTGCACCAAGCCCATAACTTCTGTTTGACCTATAGAATATCTTTAGAAAGACATCCAAACTTAATCTGAAGACTTCATAGGACAGAAATCCACCATGTCCTTAGGTAAATTGTTCTAATGATTAGTTACCCGCAAACTATTAAAAATTTCCTTTACGTCTGGTCTGAATTTATTTAGCTTCAGCTTCCAACCATTGGAACTCGTTATGCCTTTTCCTGCTAGATTAAAGAGCTGTTGACTATCATAGATCTCTTCCTGAGTGTTTGTAGACTGAGCTCAAGTCATCTCTTAACCTTCTCGTGGATAAACTAAGTAGATTGAGCTGTAAGGCAGGGTTTCCAGACGTCACGTCATTTTTGTCGTCCTTTTCTGAACCCTTTCCAATTCGTCAATATCTTTTTGAATTGTAGACACCAGAACTAGACATAGTATTTCAGTAATAGTCTCACCAATGCCATATACAGAGCTAATGCCACGCCCTACTCGTCAGGAGTTGTATTTGCCCCCGAGCTAAAGCATTGAATCACACTGGAAGCTCATGTTCAATTGGTTATCTACTATGACCCCAAAGCCCTTTTTAGAGCCACTGTTTTCCCGGATACAGTCCCCCATCTTTTAAGGGTGACCTACATTCCTTGTTCCTAGATCTATGATCTAGCATGTTAAAACACATGTAGTTTGAAACGGGTGATACCAAGGGATCCAGGTCAACCTCTCCTCATATTATTTACCACTCAACCAATTTTTGTATCATCTCCACATTTTACAAGAAATGATTTTATATTGTCTGCCCAATTCTTGATAAAGATATTGAATAGCACGGGATCAGAACAGATTCCTGCAGGACCCCAATAGAAAAATCCCCACTGGATGATTCCCCGTTTACAATTACTGTTTTTAATCCATTTAATAGGGGCTTCATTGATTTTGTATAATGATAATATTTTTTTATCAGAATGCCATGCAGGCCTAAGCCAAATCTCTTACAGAAGTTAAAATATATTATGTCAACACAGTTACTTTTATCATCAAATTTGTGATCTCATTAAAAATATCAGATTTGTCTGACACGACTTATTTTCCATAAAAGCACGGTGATCCGCATTGATTATCCTGCCATCTTTTAATTCTTTACTGAAAGCATCCCAGATCAACCTTTCCATGATTTTGCCTGGGATTGATATCAGTCTAACCAGCTTAGAGTTTCCCAGGTCATCTGGTTTACCCTTTCTAAGTATGTGCACCGCACTGTTTTTTTCCAGTCTTCTGGAACATCCCCCGAGTTGTTAAAAATCAGCATTGATGGTTCAGAGCACTCTTCAGCCAATTCCTTTCATACTCCTGGGTGCAAGATGTCTGGTCCTGCAGACTTAAAAATGTAGAAATTTAATAGTTCCTGTTTAACATCCTCCCTAGTTACTGGTGGAATAGAAAATATTTCATTATCACTGTACAGTGTGAATAAATCAGCCTGCTTCTTTCTGCATACTGAATAGAAATATTTGTCCAGTACATTTTCTACGTCATAAGAGAGAATGTTATCATTCTTGTCTAGTATCAGTCGTAGTCGACTCCGAGGATTTTGTTTGTTCCTGATATATTTCAAACATTCCTTCATATTGTCCTTAACTCGCCATCAAGAAGGCGAATAGTAGTCCTCAAATGGCTAAATCAACTCTCAGTTCTCAATGAATTCAGAATGAAGTTCCTGAGGTCCAGTGTCAGCCACAGTGGAGACTGGAGAATTTCTAATGTTGAATGATCCTCACAAGGTCATTCTCCAGTCTCACCAGCAGTACTTGAACATAGAAATTCACACCCACTACTGTAGTCCCCTCCTCTCCTTCAGCCTGGATTTAGTCCCATATCACACTCATTATTCCATATTGACCAAGAGAGCTCCCTTTCCTCCCTCTTTTCATCCTCCAAGAAAATACTGCATTGCAGCTTCTGTAGCAATTAGTGAATCTGCAGCTGTGGCGCTGAGGAACCGTATCTTCTCTTAGCCTAGCAAGGCATTGCACACTGCTAATTAGTGCCCATTGGTCCAGACTTTTGAATGGATCAGGAACACAGAGCCCTTTACTCTACTTTTAGCTCAGATATGGATGCCATCCTGAGCTGTTAGTTATCTCCACTGGATTGGACTGATGGTTGAAAAGTTTAATTAAGTTCATAAATGTTAGGCCAGAAGGGATCATCAGATCATCCAGTCTGACCCCTGTATTAAGCCCATTAAAGATCACCCAGTTGCCCCAGTATTAAGCCCAATAACTCATGTTTGTCTTCCAGAAAGGCATCTTATCTCAAGACAAAGTTAGGCTGAGTCTTCTATGGAAGAACATAACTGATGATTCCTGCTTAAATCATGCCACTAAGGGAAACTTTAGTTTCAGCTGACTAGCCCATCGGCCTATAGAAGTGATCAATGGAGGCCCAATGATCCACACTGTTAAATGGAAAGGTCATGCATAAATTTGATTTATAGGTAAGGAGAATCTCTCTCTTTCATCCCCACTTTCTATTATTCTTATTTTCACAATACTGCCAGGCCGAATGCTCCCACTTCCAACTGTAAAATGTGCAGTATGTCCCCCATACACTGCAATACTAAATGGTGGCAAATGTTGCTTTATGCCATCAATGAAGGAAGCCAAAGACACTGATCTTTTCGCATGTTCATTGAGTAAACTCCAAGGAAGTGGTAGCAGTAGCTAAAATAAAATGTCTTAGGGGACTGAATTGTTTAGATGAGTGTTATTCAACCAGTAGGCTGTGACCCCCACAGGGGCCACCAAGGACAATCGGGGAAGTTGGAAGGCAGTGAAAAATTTTATCACAAATCTAAAGTAAAGAAAGTAAAATTTCCAGAATAACTTCAGGGTGGCCAAAACCTTCAGAGTTAATGAAGTCAACTGTACAGATATAATAGTTGTTTTCTGACAGGTTTCAGAGGAGTAGCTGTGTCTGTATCCACAAAAAGAAAAGGAGGACTTGTGGCACCTTAGAGACTAACAAATGTATTTGAGCATAAACTTTTGTGAGCTACAGCTCACTTCATCGGATGCACTCAGTGGAAAATACAGTGGGGAGATTTTATATACACAGAGAACATGAAACAATGGGTGTTACCATACACACTGTAACGAGAGGGATCAGGTAAGGTGAGCTATTACTAGCAGGAGAGCGGGGGGGGGGGAAACATTTTGTAGTGATAATCAAGGTGGGCCATTTCCAGCAGTTGACAAGAACATGGGAGGAACAGTGTGTGTGTGTGTGGGGGGGGGGGAGAAATAAACATGGGGAAATAGTTTTACTTTGTGTAATGACACATTCACTCCCAGTCTTTATTCAAGACTAATTTGATGGTGTCCAGTTTGCAAATTAATTCCAATTTAGCAGTCTCTCATTGGAGTCTGTTTTTGAAGTTTTTTTGTTGAAGAATTGCCACTTTTAGGTCTGTAATCAAGTGACCAGAGAGATTGAAGTGTTCTCCGACTGGTTTTTGAATGTTATAATTCTGGATGTCTGATTTGTGTCCATTTATTCTTTACGTAGAGACCGTCCAGTTTGGCCAATGTACATGGCAGAGGAGCATTGCTGGTACATGATGGCACATCCTTGCTTACAGACAGCCCCCCAACCTGAAGCAAATACTCACCAGCAACCACACTCCACACAACAAAAACATTAACCCAGGAACCTGTCCTTACAACAAAGTCCGTTGCCAACTGTGTCCACGTATCTATTCAGGGGACATCATCATAGGGCCTAATCACATCAGCCACACTATCAGAGGCTCGTTCACCTGCACATCTACCAATGTGATATATGCCATCATGTGCCAGCAATGCCCCTCTGCCATGTACTTTGGCCAAACCGGACAGTCTCTACCTAAAAGAAAAACTTCAAAAACAGACTCCAATGAGAAACTGCTAAATTGGAATTAATTTGCAAACTGGACACCATAAACTTAGGCTTGAATAAATACTGGGATTGGATGTGTCATTACACAAAGTAAAACTATTTCCCCATGTTTATTCCCCCCCCCCCCAACACACACACACACACACTGTTCCTCACACGTTCTTGTCAACTGCTGGAAATGGCCCACCTTGATTATCACTACAAACGGTTTTTTTTCTCTCCTGCTGGTAATAGCTCACCTTACCAGATCACTCTCGTTACAGTGTGTATGGTAACACCCATTGTTTCATGTTCTCTGTGTATATAAAATCTCCCTTTATTCTCTCTTTATTTTCCACTGCATGCATCTAATAAAGTGAGCTGTAGCTCACGAAAGCTTATGCTCAAATAAATTTGTTAGTCTCTAAGGTGCCACAAGTACTCCTTTTCCTTTTACAAATATTTTTTACTTCAAATAAGGGTCACCAACCCAAGAAACACTGATTTAAGTGACTGGTAAAGCCCTCAGACTCTTTACCTCTGCACAACAAGGTAAGCCAGGTAGTTCATAAAGATAGTGCATCCAACTGAAACTGCAGGGGGAATTGGAGGTAGCGAGAATGCATTTGTCCAAACTGGAATTTGGCCAAGACACTGAGGGTAAGAGCTATTCTTGCAAAAAAGTGAAATGGTTCAGATCTGACTCAGAGGGAGGACTACAACTTTATGAATCATCAAATGGCATTTCCCGCCGCACCTAGGAAACCCAGCCAACTACCAACAATACCTGACCATGCTTAGCTTACAAAATCTACCAGGATTGCAGCACAGCGTTTCATGACTGCAGCTGTCAAGTACTTTTGCTTAGAAACAGAGAGGTTTGTAACACAGAGCTACCACAGCAATATGGAGGGACAGGGGAAGAACCACTCAGTACTGCAGATGGCTAATATTACTGCCAAGTGTCCATGACAGGTCAACTAAATGTACTTGGAGCCAGTTTGGCTCCAGCATGCACTATATTAATGCAGGCTGTTATCCCACCAGTGAGTGGACGTCAATGCACAGGAAAGAAATGGAGTGAAAAAAAGGTTGGAAATGGAAAGATTCCGTTGAATTATTAGAAAATCCCACTGGCTTGTGGTTGAACAGAGGCAAGATGTCATAGAGTTTAAAGCCAGAAGGGACCACTAGATTATCTACTCTGAGCTCCTGTATGGCTCAGGCCACCAACTGCAACCAGAACCCGCACCCTAATCCAGCAACTGAAGTGAGCCCGAAGTATTCTAACCCACAGGAGACTAGACTGTTGTGTGTCACAAGCCAAGAAAGGAGGGCCAAGGTGCACCAGTGTCTGAGGCCACCACAATGGCAGGGAAATGATCAAGTGAGATGTACTCAGATAATCCTGGCAAGTGACCTGCACCCGGTGCTGCAGAGGAAAGGGGGGTGGGGGGGAAAGGTCACTCCCAATATAAAATACTCCAATTTCAAGGCATGGAAAAACCTGCCCACAAGGGAATTTTTTTTTCCTAACCATTTTAGAAGCTGGCTTATGCTCTGAAGCATGAGTTGATATCCCTGCCTAACTGGTGGATTTTACTTTTGTAATCTTATCCAATATGAAAACATGCTCATTTATTATCTACGAAAATGCCCAAACCCTTTTTGATTTCTGCTAAGCTTGTGACATAATGATATCTTCTGGCAGTGAGTTCCACGGGCTATTTCTTTTTATTATTAATACATTTCCTGCTTTTCAGTTTAATCAAAAGCCAAAGGCAGAAAGCACAAAATCCCCCCAGCCTCTGCTTTTCTTGTATAAAAACTAAGGACAATCACAGTTTCTGTGCTTGACAGAGTACAGGCTTGTTCAAGCCACTCATCTCCCAGGGCACTATTTACCTGAGAGGTGGCATGGAGGAATCCAGACCATCGCCCCACCTTGCTTTCAACAGCAGCATACAGAGGAATGTTGCGAAGCTGCACATTCCCTTCATGTGCTGAGGAGGAAAGGACATGATCTTTTGAGGCACAATCCCTCCCAGCACTCCCCTTGGGGAAGGATGGTGCAGCTCTGCACTGCCCCCACACATGACAGAAGCTAGATGCCACAATCTAGCCCCAAATCTAGATGGAGTTAAGAAGAGAGTATGAAATACACTAAAGGAGGTGGAAAATGAGATCTGTATGGAAAGGTTAAGCAAAATGCGCCAGGCAACCTGTGGAACTCCTTGCCAGAGGATGTTATGAAGGCCAAGACTATAACAGGGTTCAAAAAAGAACTAGATAAGTTCATGGAGGATAGGTCCATCAATATCTATTAGCCAGGATGGGCAAGGATGGTATTCCTAGCCTCTGTTTGCCAGAAGCTGGGAATGGGCAACAGGGTTGGATCACTTGATGAGTACCTGTTCTGTTCATTCCCTCTGGAGCACCTGGCGTTGGCCACTGTCAGAAGACAGTATACTGGGCTAGATGGACCTTTAGTCTGACCCAGTATGGCCGTTCTTACATTCAGTCTACATATAAAATTCTCCATAACTGTCTTCAAATACATACAGAGATGTTCTAAAGAGAACAGGGAACAGTTAATCTCTTTAGTCAAGCCACACAGACCCTGAAATTATGTGGGCAGAAGCTGCAGCAGGGAAAATATTAGGAAACATTTAAAAATGTAAGGACATTTAGGCACTGGAACAAGCTGTCAGTGCAGTTTGTGGAATCACCAGCGATGAAGCTATTCATGCTGGATTTGACATCCTTCTATTAGAGATGATATATACGGAGTTAAATCATTCCTGCCATGATGCAACTCTCTCCTACCCCAAATAAGCCCATGTTAAATGTGATGTTTAACCAAGTGACACACTTTGTAACTTAAAACAATATATACTGTAGTATAACTGGTAAGGCATCCTAAAACAGACATGCCAAAGACCATTGCTAGCATGGGAGAAAAAGTATCTCTGAGTAACCTAAGCAGACAACAGTGATAAGCACCTGCATAACAAAGCAAGCTCAGACAATAAATATTGTCTTCCATGTAGTCCCTTTCATTATGAATCATCCCAAAGCCCTCTGCAAACTGATATGCGTGCTATACACAGAGATCACTACATTCACCACTAAAAAGCAGCTGCTGAAAAGTCAATGGGAGTTCGTTGCCTAACTGCCCTTTGTGCCTTTAAAAACCAGCCCCTCAGACCCACCTCACAGAGAGAAGTAACTGGATCTCTGAGCTGATAAAAACAAAGGGCTGTGAGGAGAAGCAGAGCTGGTCTCCACTTGCTAAGAACTGAAGTAGGCTCCACGACTCTAGAATCCTCTTCTGTGGGAATGGGAAGGCTCAATGGACCCGGGCGGCAGTGTACCCTCCAGATACATATATCAGTGGAGCCTCCAGGCCCCGCTCTCATTCCTTGCGCAGGACCCCTGAGTATGACTGCCCCAGGACTGCCTACAGAGACAAGCTGCATGGTAGAATGTCACTGGCAGACTCCTCATATACTGCCCACATGCATCCAACGGAGCTGCTTTCAGTTAGCCCAATAGGCCACACAAATACATTCTGATGCCCTTTAATCCTGCTGAAGAGCACCTCACTCTGCAATAGGGTTGCCAGGTGTCCAGTTTTCGACCGGAACGCCTGGTCAAAAAGGGACCGTGGTGGCTCCCGTCAGCACTTCTGACCATGCTGTTAAAAGTCCGGTCAATGGCGCAGCGGGGCTAAGGCGGGCTCCTTCCCTGCCATGGCTCTGAGCAGCAGCATATCCCCCCTCCGGCTCCTACATGTAGGGGCAGCCAGGGGGCTCTTCACGCTGCCCTCACCCCAAGTGCCAGTTCAGCAGCTCCCATTGGCCAGGAACCATGGCCAAAGGGAGCTGTGGAAGCAGCGCCTGCGGATGGGGCGGCACCTGAGGTCGAGGCGGCGTGCAGAGCTGCCTGACCGTGCCTCTGCATAGGAGCTGGACATGCTGCTGCTTCCAGGAGCTGCTTGAGGTAAGCGCCACCCAGAGCGAGGACCCCTGACCCCCTTCTGCGCTCCAACCCCCTGACCCAGCCCTGATCCCCCTCCCACCTCCAAACCCCTTGGACCCAGCCTGTAGCTCCTCTTGCACCCCAAACCCCTCATCCCTAGCCCCACCCCAGAGTCTGCACCCCAAGCTAGAGCCCCCCTCCCCTGCACCCCAGCCCCCTGCCTCAGCACTGATCCCCTCCAGCCCTCCAAACCCCTCAGCCCCAGCCTGGAGCCCCCTCCTTCAGCCCAACCCCTCATTCATGGCCCTATCCCAGAGCCCACATCCCCAGATAGCGCACTCACCCCTCCCGCACCCCAACCCCCTGCTTCAGCCTGCTCCTGTACCCCAAATCCCTCATCCTCAGCCCCACACCAGAGCCCACACCTCCAGCTGGAACCCTCACTCCCCCATGCACAGCAACTCCCTGTCCCAGCCCGGAGCCCCCTCTGCACCCTGAACCCCTCATTTCTGGCCCCACCCTGGAACCTGCACCCCCAGCCCAGAACCCGTGCCCCCTCCCACACCCCAACCCCCTGCCTCAGTCCGGAGCCCCCTCCCATACTCCGAACTCCTCAGCTCCACCACCCAGCTCCACCCTCCTACACCCCAAGTCCCTCCTCTCCAGGCCCACCCCAGAGTCTGCACCTCCAGCTGGAGCCCTCAAAACCCCCCACACCCCAGCCACCTGCCCCAGCCCAGAGCCCCCTCCTGCACTCCGAACCCCATTGGGTTGAAAAAGTCCAAAGTGGACAGACATGCTGCTAGCCACGTCGCTCCCTTGTGTGCCATTGGCTACAGAAACTGACGTGCCTTAACTATGTCAGCCTGATGAACCGAATGCAGCTCAGTGTGGTCTTCGACACTGCCTAAGAACCAGTGATACTTTCTAGTATAGTGAGTGTAATTACACTTTCTACAAGCCATTACCCTCTGATCCCACTGAGGGTTACCAAAAGAAAATACACCATTTGCTCAAGAAAATCCCTGAAAAAGCACAAGAACAAATCTGCACAGACACACCCCTGGAACCCCAACCTGAGGTATTATATCTGCTACCCAAGATCCATAAACCTGGAAATCCTGGATGCCCCATCATCTCAGGCATTGGCACCCTGACAGCAGGATTGTCTGGCTATGTAGACTCCCTCCTCAGGCCCTATGCTACCAGCACTCCCAGCTATCTTCGAGACACCACTGACTTCCTGAGGAAACTACAATACATCCTGAAAACACCATCCTGGCCACTGTGGATGTAGAAGCCCTCTACACCAACATTCCACACAAAGATGGACTACAAGCTGTCAGGAACAGTATCCCTGATAATGTCACTGCAAACATGGTGGCTCAACTTTGTGACTTTGTCCTCACCCATAACTATTTCACATTTGGGGACAATGTATACCTTCAAATCAGCGGCACTGCTATGGGTACCCGCATGGCCCCACAGTATGCCAACATTTTTATGGCTGACTTTGAACAACGCTTCCTCAGCTCTTGTCCCCTAATGCCCCTACTCTACTTGCACTACATTGATGACATCTTTATCATCTGGACCCATGGAAAAGAAGCCCTTGAGGAATTCCACCATGATTTCAAAAATTTCCATCCCACCATCAACCTCAGCCTGGACCAGTCCACACAAGAGATCCACTTCCTGGGCACTATGGTGCTAATAAGCGATGGTCACATAAACACCACCCTATACTGGAAACCTACTGACCACTATTCCTACCTACATGCCTCCAGCTTTCATCCAGACCACACCGCATGATCCATTGTCTAGAGCCAAGCTCTACGATACAATCGCATTTGCTCCAACCCCTCAGACAGAGACAAACACCTACAAGATCTCTATCAAGCGTTCTTACAACTACAATACACACCTGCTGAAGTGAAAAAACAGATTGACAGAGCCAGAAGATTACCCAGAAGTTACCTACTACAGGACAGGCCCAACAAAGAAAATAACAGAACGCCACTAGCCATTACCTTCAGTCCCCAACTAAAACCTCTCCAGCGCATCATCAAGGATCTACAACCTATCCTGAAGGACAACCCATCACTCTCACAAATCTTGGGAGACAGGCCAGTCCTTGCTTACAGACAGCCCCCAACCTGAAGCAAATACTCTCCAGCAACCACACACCACACAACAAAAACATTAATCCAGGAACCTATCCTTGCAACAAAGCCCGTTGCCAACTGTGCCCACATATCTATTCAGGGGACACCATCATAGGGTCTAATCACATCAGCCACACTATCAGAGGCTCGTTCACCTGCACATCTACCAATGTGATATATGCCATCATGTGCCAGCAATGCCCCTCTGCCATGTACATTGGCCAAACTGGACAGTCTCTACGTAAAAGAATAAATGGACACAAATCAGATGTCAAGAATTATAACATTCAAAAACCAGTTAGAGAACACTTCAATCTCTTTGGTCACTCGATTACAGACCTAAAAGTTGCAATGCTTCAACAAAAAAACTTCGAAAACAGACTCCAACAAGAGACTGCTGAATTGGAATTAATTTGCAAACTGGATACAATTAACTTAGGCTTGAATAGAGCCTGGGAGTGGATGGGTCATTACACAAAGTAAAACTATTTCCCATGTTTATTCCCCCCCCCGCCACTGTTCCTCAGACGTTCTTGTGAACTGCTGGAAATGACCCACCCTGATTATCACTACAAAAGGTTTCTCCTCCCCGACCCCCCCTTTCTCCTGCTGGTAATAGCTCACCTTAAGTGATCACTCTCCTTATAGTGTGTATGGTAACACCCATTGTTTCATGTTCTCTATGTATATAAATCTCCCCACTGTATTTTCCACTGAATGCATCCGATGAAGTGAGCTGTAGCTCATGAAAGCTTATGCTCAGATAAATTGGTTAGTCTCTAAGGTGCCACAAGTCCTCCTTTTCTTTTTGCGAATACAGACTAGCACGGCTGCTATTCTGAAACTGTTATTGCATTGCAGTTATATGTTTTGATACCTATAATTGCCAATAATCCATATAACACTATATGACTGAGAATAAGTACCCTGTAAAACAATACAGTTAATATATGTGAATTTCAAAAATACAGGGTCAAATCCGGAGCTGCTGCAAATTGGTGTAGCTTCATTAGAGCAATCTGGTCCATATGCATTAAGACCAACAAGAGGGAGGTAAAATGACTCAATCGTGTCCTTAACCATCTGGTTATGTTAATTTGTGATAATTAGACGTGGAAAAGAATACCTCTGGCATGCATATAACAATTCTGAAATTGTGTTGTGAGTTATGACCCTAAATCCTAAAAGGAAAATGTGAAAAGCTAACTGAACATTGTTTAGGCACACAACAGGTACCCGATGTTTTGACTACCTAGCCCTAAATACCCATCTATTAGGGATTTTCTGGTGCAACGGTCCATAACAAAATCAGCCTCATGACAAGCTATACTCCAGGTTTGTAGAAAATTGATAAAATGAGAGACAATCCAGAATCCTGACTAGTGGGAAAGCTCTTCTGGTGCCTTCTCCCCAAGAGTTCAACGTTCAGTCAAACTTCTGCTAGTCCCCTGCAGAACTAGTAATTGATTGTCCCAAAAGTCAAGTCATAATCAGATCCAGGCAGAACTGTCCCAAATTCTGGATTCACAAAACTGTGTGTTTCTGGTGGTACAGCAGTTAACAAAACCCAGTGAACATCAACAACAACAAAAGAGCTCTCACCCTGGGGAGGTCTGTCCAATAAACCCAATGTTTTAGCAGTGCCTTTTTATTATAGGGGGAGCTGGTGGTGACTCCTCTACCACTTTCCGTTACAAGAGTCTTGCAATGCTTTTTGCAATGCTCACTAAACACAAGCATTCTAAAGAGTCCGGTCTAGGCTGCCTCCAAAGAAGCAGCAGCAGATACTGCACAGATGGCAGGAAGTGCTGGGGGGAAGAGTCAGGCTGCACAGGGCTTCTTCCATCAGACCTGTGATATGGCCCCAATGTCCCAATTTCCTCCCCGATGGCTTCACTTGGGGCAGGAGCTGCCCACCTCCAGGGGGAGTGGAGAAGAGAGCCAGGCTGGGCCAGCCCTCCACTCCCATCACTTCGACACTACATGTGGCCTCAATGGCACATTCCCGCCTCCAGGATAACAACCATTCCTGCTAACCGTTAATGTTGATAGTCCTGCAGCTCAAGTGATGGTCTGTTCTGCAGGGTCCGGGCTGAAACCTTGCAGATGGTGCAGTATATACTAATATAATTTCTTTGTACCTTTTTCCTTTAAAAACATCTTAGTAAATTGCATTTAAAAGATCTGTTCAGAAAATATTATCTAACTGACACAGTGAAACCCTTAAACATTAAGAAATGTCATGCAACCTTTAATTCAGCCCCCTTGTGATTAATTACATGTTCACATGCTTTTAAAAATATATATCAACATACAGGACTCTGGCCTCATTCAGTGCACAAGGTAGATGAGTGAGGGGTGCAAATGAAAGTTGCACAGGGAAGCATAAATCCAGCATTCCTGAATTCTCAAATCCTTGACTTTGCAACCTGAATAACATTATTTTCATGTAGCTGTTTGTCTGTATTATTCATTTGTATTATGGTAGCACCCAAAGGCTCCAATCTGGAGCAAGAGCCTATTATGCTGGGTGCTGTTCAAACAATACGATAGAGGACCGTTCCTCTCCCAAGGAATTTACAATCTAAGTGCTTGACCCAAACCCACTGCAATCAATGGGAGTCTTTCCATACCAGTGGGCTTCAGATATGGCTCTTAATAGGTGAATGCAGAACACAACAGAAAAGGAGGAGGGCATGAGGAGGCAAAATTGATGGTAGGAGCTGCTAGTAGTGAGAACAGGAGCATCCTGAAGTGGCCAAAGCACAGGCAGGACTAATGCTCTGTACAGACATACAGCTCTGTGGAAGCACAATTTGGGACACTCTTCTACCTAAGAGACCATATAGGACCAGATCTAAATGGTTAGAGCTCAGGACTGTGAACTGCAATGGCTGGGTTCTGTTCAAAGCTCGGCTATTGGTTTATTATGTGCCCAATCCTGCATGGTCCTGGGTACCTGATGACAAGTATTTTGTATCATCAACTGGCACTGTTATTAATGGGAGTAGAGGGCACCTGACTGCAGGAGAAGGCCTCCATGTGACCTTGGGTAAGTCACAATTCTTGTCTTTCAGTTTATCCCTCTGGAAAAAATAAAACTTACCTACTATAGCTCTCAGGGACATGTGAACATTCATCTAATCATGTCTACAAATCAGCTGGAAATTATTGGATGAAATATACATAAAAAGGTTATTTATTTAGTTCCTCCAAACCCAAAGCAAGTACAATGTAATCCTATGGAATATTTCCTTGCAATTTCATAAAGAGCCCTTTTCTGGTAGATATGAGCTCCAGAAAACTGCAAATAAACATAAAATTACATTTAATCTCTGGCTAGCAAACTAACAGAGTTCTGTCTTCCACCCTAAATAGTAAACCAAGGCACCCCAATCCATTTTGTAACACAGTTTCTTTCCAGTGTCAGACTCTGTCCCCCTCTTGTGGCTGCATCATGTAAAGCAATGTATGAGCCTGCCTAAAGCTCAAGCAGTCTCTTGGTTTTAGATCCAGAGAGCTACCAGGCACCTCAAATTCCTGTACGTGCCTCCACGTGTGTTATGATTCCTTGGGCAGGCCCATTGCCAGGACCGAGCCTGGGAGCTCTACATCAAAAGCATGAATGCAGGACCGAAGAGCTCTGGAGCCATGGATGGGGAAATTGGCAGAATAGTAAAAAACTGCAGGGAGGTGCCTTTCAACCCCCCGGTGGATGCACCCTGTGGATGTAGCTAACCCTAACCCTCTGTTAGCTGCCTCTTGATTTTGAGTGCAGACACGCAAACAGCATAAGATGATGTAGTCTGTCAGCAGTTCTTATCCTCTTCCCTCCCATCGGGCTCTGCACTTGTTCCCCCTGCCAGCTCAGCCTCCCACCCTCACTCCACAGACAATCACAGACATGATTGTCTCTCTCATAACGCTGCCCCTTCTGTGTTGGTCCTCTCCTGGCTCCCCACCCCCCTCCCAGTTCTACACTTTCTCCACCCAAAAGTCTACTCCAATTCCCCTGTCAAGCAGCCTTGACTCTGTCCCACCTCCCACACACATGCATAAGTCACTCTCCTGATCCTGTCTCTTCTGCTCTCCCCCTCCGACAGGAATGCAATGGGGGAAGAACTTTGCCTATGCTGCAGGGCTACACTCACACTGCACAGCAGTTGGGTGACCAGGAAAAAACGCATGGCTTCCCCTCCCACTGGGTCCCTCTAGTCTGTGATGTGTCCACACATGGACTTTCACCCAGAGGAGCACTGGGTGCTCAGACAACATCAGAATGGGCACAGCTTAAGAAACTAACTGGAAGAGAATGGGACAGAGCATTCTGCCCACAGGCAAGATTTCCTTCAGATCCAAAAGGCAGAATGGAGCCTTTCAAGTTGGGCCGCTCTCCTTCCACTGAGACCTAGGATGAATGGGAACACAAATGTTCAAAGGCACTGTGCAGTGAGACTACAATGTTTCACCTTGTTGACTGCACAGAGAAATGAGGTGGCAGCATCTTTGTGGATACTGCTTTATCTTCCTCTTCAGCTTACTTCCCTGGCCTGGAACCTTGCAATCAAAGAGTTAAACGAATGCAATTGAGATATGCTTAAAATACTGCACTAAAACAAACAATTTCCTTCAAAAATGGGTCCAGACATTTGCTCTTTAGCTGAAACTTCTGCCTCATGGTGTGTCCCAAGCAAAGCACTGCAGAGGGTCTCTAAATTTCACAAGCCAGGGGATTATACTCTACAGACAGTGACAGGCCCTGTGCTTACAGCCAGGCAGACACGAGGGCTGTCATCGCCTCTCTCTCAATCCCACTCATGAACCAAACCATTCCTCCACCTCCCACACAAATGAAAGAGAAAGCCTCACCAAAGAGAATGCTACATATTATTTTCTCTGCCACTCCCTGCAGTCGCTTCTTACTCTTCCCACTGGCCCTCTGTCAAACACACGTCAACAAATATCCATTTTCTATGCTGAGCTGACAAGTTTTTAATAACAAGGTCCCCCTTTGTTTTGTAACAGGGATTGATACAACTGCTGCTCTCCTATTGGCTGAGGTTCCAACAATGTCATTCACTCTTTTTTTTTTTTGTCTGTTACTTTGTTTTGTTTGGGATTTTCATTTAATTTTTAATTGTTTTGGTAAGGGATGGGTCAGTTTAACAAGGTGAAAAGACCTGGACTTTCACTGAAGGTGAATTCTGCACTTTATACCCTGGGATGTAATTTACAATCCTCTCATTAAATTGCATTAATCCCATTATTATGAAGATAAAGAATTACCCATAGCGAAGAAGGGGATTCCCAGCAGGGTAGAGTTATATTTTCCGTCAGTTATGAAAAATATCCCTGCCGCAGTGACGCTGGAGATGCAGATTGTCAGTACCCCCAGTAGTCCCAGGAAAGGTTTGCCGCGCAGGCAGTCCTTCATGGAGCTCGAGAGCGTAGCAGTCAGTAGCATGAGCATCAGGCTCACCAAGATCTTGCCCCTGGCCAGGAGGCTGGTCTTGTGGAAGTCCTTCCAGAGACTAAAGGATGCCAGCGAGTAGAGCTGCAGATCTTGGTGATCCAGCTGCAGCTTGCGCATCAGTTTACAGAATTCACTCTCCCATTTTTCACCAATGAGGCCCTGGGTGACAGAGCCATAGGTTTGGAGGTAGTAGGTGATCTGGATGGCTCTGGCTGACTTCACTCTCTGGTCCTTGCTGTTTGGCACCTCCATGACCCCTCCAAGCTGGTGTCCAATAAAACTGCTCCTTCCATCCTGAAGAGAAAAGTGAAAGAGAAGTATGTGGTTATTAAGAGCTAAAGGGACATCTTTTTTTCTGGGTTTTATAAATATACACACTAAGGACCAGAACAAAGCCCACTGAAGTCAATAGGAGGCTCTCCATTCGCTTCATTCGGCTTTGGATCAGGCCCCTGCTCTCTGCAACGACTCTGTGTTATTTAATTGTAGTAGACCCATTTGCCATTCCATGCAGCCATTAAGGGGCTGCCAGAATATTCATCAGAGACTCAGATATTTGAGGACTAAAATGTAACATGCAAGCTCCTCACTCACAGAAGCTGATGATAGCTTTTTCAGATTTAAAACAACCAGGGGCGGCTCTACCAATTTTGCCGCCCCAAGCAGTCGCCGCCGAATTGCCACGGCCGTTGAATTGCTGCCGAGGGAAACGGACGGCCGCCCCAATCTGAATGCCGCCCCAAGTACCTGCTTGGAAAGCTGGCACCTGGAGCTGGCCCTGAAAACAACCAACAACTAAATTTCCAGTCACTGGAGTATGACAAATTTGAAAAGTTAAACTTCTGGGACCTTTGTGATGTCCTGCCACTGTGACATTGCTTTTAAAAAATAAATAGAAATGTTTACAGAAAATTAGGTCCTGATTCTGATCTTAGTTACCCAGATGGAGTGACTCCACTGAGCTTAGTACAATTACTCTAGGTTTACACTCATGTATTTGAGATCAGAATCTGTGAATTGATTTACATCGGTGGAACCCAAATCAGAATCTCGGCTTTAGTCCATAATGTTGGAGATTCCCCTTTTGTGTTTTCTAGGAATGGGCCTTATTCTGGTCTCTTATTCCAGTGTAAATCAAGTCAGTGGAGTCACAGTACTGTAAAACTGGTGTAAGTGTGATCAGAATTAGGTCCCATGTACTGAAAACTGATTTATTTTATATACAGTCATCTTGCCAAGCTCATATGTTTCAATTCTTAGCATCAAAGACTTCTGAAAGATCTCTAGCAGTGGGTAATTCCAAAGGTCCCTGTTCCTGCACAATGGGAAACTTCCATTGACTTCACTGGGGAATGGATACAGTCCTAAATGCAGACTCAGGATGCATCAGAAGGGTGGATTTAAAAAGGTCCCAGCATTAATAATCTAGTTAATCAAGAAGACGCTAAATTGCTGCTAGGTACCAAATAACAACACTTTTTAAAAAGTGGCTACATATTTATAAATTGAGTGAGAGATTTTTAATTTTGTTTCTATCATATCTAAAACAAATATAAAAATCTAAAGCCACTCAGATACAAGACAAGTTAGAATTATAGCAGTCAGAACTGCAAGCTATATAACTATTATCTGGATGCTTCAGAGCATGAACTGATCAATAGCTTAATTTAGGAATCTACTCCTTCCCACCCACCTATGCGGCAGCAAATGGCCAGGTACATTCTGAGGGATTTTCAGCTTCTAAAGCATCCAATAGAAGCCACTTCCAGAAGCAATTGGGCAACATAGAGGAATCACTGAGTGAGATTCTGTGGCCTGTTCTATGCAGAAGGGCAGACTAGATTAGCATAACAGTTCTCTCTGTCCCTTATAAAAATCAATCACTGAAGAAAGAAAGCAGACTTTCTGAATCAAAGGTGTGTTCCAGGATGGCTGCTCCTACATTCAATAAATATCAGGAATTCAGAGATAAGGCTGAAACTCAGTCACATACCTTCTTTTGCCTGTGGTCTGCGGAGGACGTAGTCCTGCAGCAGAGAACCTTCTTACAGGGCATGGCCAGGTGGCAGGGACTCAAATTGCAATCACCAGCCAGCTTCTAAAATCACCCAAGGCCATCCTTACAAATGTCACATGAGCAGGGATGGCAGGACACGAAGGAGCAAGATAAGGCAGCTGTTTCAGTCTTGACTCTGAACATCCTTGTTCGTATAATTTCAGATCAGATGTTTAATGCTATTTTACTTTTACTTTTTTGAGGCAGATGATACTCAGCATTCACAAACAACCACATTGGGTAAAAAGAAAAGGAGGACTTGTGGCACCTTAGAGACTAACCAATTTATTTGAGCATAAGCTTTCGTGAGCTGTAGCTACAAATAAATTTGTTAGTCTCTAGGGTGCCACAAGTACTCCTGTTCTTTTTGCGGTTACAGACTCACACGGCTGCTACTCTGAAACACATTGGGTAAGTTTCCAAAGTGATATTTAAGGAGTTAGCAAAGCAGATCCCATTAACATCAGATGGGCCAGCACACTTAAAATCTTTCTTGCACCACTTAAAAAAAATTGGGACAAATGTCATACATGATCATATATATGCTGTGTTGATAGCCAAATGTTTTCTGTCACAGCAGGACACTCCAGCAGCACAGCCTAAAACAGCTACCAAAGACAATGTATTGTAATTCAGATTCCATTGATTTACTATGCAGAATGCACTGCAAGGTTACTGGAAACTTTTGGATAGCCATCTTTCAGTGAAAGGTAGCATTTTGAAAGAAGAAACAGAACAGGCATAAATATATCATGCTGTACAGTATCTTCCATAAAATGGAAGATAATGGCTATTTGTTACATTAATGTACTATAGGATATCCCAGCCCATATGTCAGCAAAATATAGTGAGATCCTTCAGACAGAATCATAGAAATTAGAGATGGTGAACACCTTTAAAGGCATCTTGTCCACCTCCTCCTTGACAATGCAAGACTGTTTCATACAGAATCAAGTGTTTGACCCTGTCTACTTTTAAACAATGCAAACAATGAGGCTTCCATCATTGCCCTTGGGAAATGGTTCCATAATTTAATACAGTTCATTATTATTATTTATTTGTATTCTGGTACTGCCTACATGCTCCAGGTAAGATCAGGGTTCCATCGAGCTAGGTACTGTCTGAACACATAGTAAGAGAGAGTCACTGCTTACAGTCTCAAGCAAAGGTGGGTGGAGGGGGAAGGCAATATTGTTATCCCCATTTTACAGATGGTGAACAGAGGCAGAGAGTTTAAGCGACTCGCCCAAATTTATACAGGAAGTATAAGTATATGGCAAAGCTAGGTCTTGAACCCAGATCTCTTGAGTCTCACACCAATTCTTTAACCAAAAGACCATCCTTCCAAAAGCCATTCCTATTATATATTTCTGACATGCACCTACATTATGCTATTCCTAATTTCATACCAGCTGTTTCTAGTTTCAGACTATAATTCCCCCACATAGATTATATTACATTTATCAGGATACAGTTAATTGCTATTTCTTGCTCATGTTTCTCATGAAAATAAAAATAATACTTAGTGGTTGTGTAGCACTTTCTACCCAGTGATCTCCAAGTGCTTTACAGAGGGACATAAGTATTATTAGCCCTGCTTTACTGATGGGGAAAGAGGCACAGAGGTTCAGCGTGGCTTTCCCAAGATCACTGGCAGGGTTGGAAATAGAACCCAGATCTCCTGACTCCCAGGCCAGGGCCCTGTCCACTTTCCTCTGATCTTTTGACCCTCTTTAGGCATTGTTTCCACTTTCTCCAGCTCCTCTGAAGCCCTTCTGAAGCTGAGGAGGGGGAACACTGGAGGAGTGAGACAGGGGTGATGGACAGATTCTCTGGCTTTGTCCCCCTCCACCTCCAAACCCATGGGACTTTAGCCGGTAGGTTTATGCTGATCCTGTCTCAGAGGTGTCTGTGGGTCAGAATTCCCTGCTTGATCTTCGGGGGAAATCACTCATGCCCCTAAAGCAAGAATTCAAAGGAAACTCCACAAATACAATGAGAGAGATAATGGAGCATTTTGTAAGTAATTAAAATATAGGATGGGCTCAAGAATGATTTTAAATGATTTCACTGTTATCTTCTATGTAGGTCATGTTGTCTGTGTTGAAGTTTTGAGAGAGAAACCAGTTCAGATTTCTTTTATAAATTTATTAAAAAGACTAAGTAAGCAGTTCTAGATCAAGCAAAATAGGTCACTAGCTAATCTAACAGTTTTCCTAACCTAATTTACAATGGCACAATGCAACAGTCAAATTAAGGTTTAATTAAAATACAATCAATAAGTCAATGGTTCAATTTATCTGTCTCACCAATTACTACAATTAGGAACTAAATCAAATTATAATGAACAAGTTAAGAAAACCAATTCTCTTAAGGTCTTACAGGAAGGCTAAGGGGAAAAGCATTTCCCTTTGATTTAAGCTATTTAGCTAGGAGTCTTGTTAAATGCAGATGCTATTCCTTGCCTTAGCTTTGGGGAATCACAGCTCTGAAAATGATTTCCTGGTAACTTCCTCCTCTAGCTGATTTGTCCCATTAAGCTCACCAGTCACAGAAATCACATGAAAGTTTTGTTTATCTAGCCCAGTGGTTCTCAACCAGGGGTACGTGTACCCCTTGAGGTATGCAGAGGTCTTCCAGGGGGTACATCAACTCATCTAGATATTTGCCTAGTTTTACAACAGGCCACATAAAAACCACTAGTGAAGTCAGTAGAAACTAAAATTTCATACGGACAATGACTTGTTTATACCGCTCTATATACTATCCACTGAAATGTAAGTACAATATTTATATTCCAATTGATTTATTTTATAATTATATGGTAAAAATGAGAAAGTCAGCAATTTTTCAGTAATAGTGTGCTGTGACACGTCTGTATTTTTGTGTCTGATTTTTTAAGCAAGGAGTTTTTGAGTGAAGTGAAACTTGGGTTATGCAAGACAAATCAGACTCCTGAAAGGGGAACAGTAGCCTGGAAAGGCTGATCTACTGATCTAGCCTATTTCCTCTCCACAATTTAACAAGGTGACTGCATCTTTCTGGCAGTCTGGCATAGACACAGAATGATTTCTAGAGTCCTACACTTTTAGCAGCTTTAGAATGACACTGCTTTAACACAGAGATCTCTTCCTGTTCACAGACTTAGGGGTTTTAGTATCAACTCTGAGAAGCACTTAGTGACACAGAAAGACACACAACACACATGCACACACACTAGTGGACACTGGAGTGATCTGAGCATCCTTACACTGCTCTACAAAGGGATTTTCACATCTTCTTCTCAAAGTTTTAAGTTTATGTGACTGGCCTTGGAACTAGATTGATATTTACCATTATCTTTATTGATAAGATGTAGTTTGGAGCTGTTGCACATGTGGTGGGGAAAAGTTCAGCTTTTTCCTCTCTCTTTGTTATAGGCTCCAGTCTTGGCTTTGCCAGTCGTCAGAGTTTTTCATCTCTCCTTCTTTGGATGGCCAGTCCAAGGAAGAGAGCAGGACACAACTTCAGGTTGATGCGAAAGAGTCTCCCCACCCGCTTCCCTTCCTTCTTGCACAGTTGGCATCTTTGATAGGAATCAGTGACTCCTCTGCTCCACCTCAGGGGACCCTTGTCCAGTTAGGGGTTCCAGCATGTTGCCTACAGTTCAGTGTGGACCAATGACTTGGCATCTGGACCTTGAAGTCATATTGAAGATTCCAGGTTAGAATGTACATGTCTGAGAGCAGTTTACTGCGAAGGGCAACCAGATGGCTCTCAAAAACAGGATACAAGAAGATACTATGTAATAAGGAGATGGTAGGCAAACTTCCGCTTAGGCCCAAGACATAAATGTCTTCATTGTTTAAATATAACTAATGACTGTTCGCATTCCACATTCACTCATTCCCACATGCCCTCGTAACAGTGAGTTAAGTACAAAACTGGGGAAGAAACTCAGAGGCAGGGGCAAAGTCTAGGGCCAGTAAGTGACCTTACCCTAACACCCTTTTGACTATAAGCCAGAAAGATGCTCTGGACATCTCCTAGTTTCTAAATGCAACTTTCAGATACTTTTGGCCAACTACAGTGACTCAGGCCTAAATCCAAATACGACCTATGTTCCCTGCAACAATCTTGTAGTGTTTCCTGTCTCCTTACCTGTGAGCAGCCTCTGTAATGGACAATATGGACCTTAATATACTTTTTAATCCTCTGTTCAGTAAAATGTACTGCACATCTATTTAAAAGACACCAGACCCTATAGAAAATACATATTGGAAATGCTTCAGAAATAACCTTGCAACTTTTTATCTTGTTAGTCAGTGTTTTTCTCAGCCATCTCCTGTGTTTCTTTAACTGAGTCAGTGTTTCTTCCTTTGAGGCAGATATTTTTACATACCTAGTGTAAGTTTCTACATGTGCTGAGCTTTGGAGTTTGAGCCAGCAGAGAACAGCTATGGTGGGTTCCAGCATAAACCCAACACATAAAAGCGATGAGCAACACAAGGAGCCCAGAGACACTCAATCCTGCATTAATGGCATTGCTGCTGCACAGACACCAAATGCTAAATTCACAAAGAAACATAGGTGTGGCATCAGCTACATCTAACTTTTAGGCACCTAGAAAAAATCCCTGGGATTCAAATAGCCCGGGGTAGGTGCCTAAGCTTCCTGTACAATGAATGGGGAGAGACAAGCACCTCAGAATGGGATTCACAAAAGCCACGATGCTATCCAGCTCCCTGCCCAAGCTAGCCAATAGGAGATGCCAGCCAGAAGAGTGGATGCTAAGCCCCACTCTCTCGGGGAGTTTGGCACCTAAATCCAGGCTGCATGGAGGTGCCGCCTTCTTCTTGGGATTCTCAGCTGCAAACCCTCTCTTGGCACTAAGCACCTATGCCACTTTCACAATAAGCTAGGGGGTTGTTAAGGGAAGCTTCAGCAGCAGTTCCTTAATAACTTATCCCAGTGAGTAGGGTATTCAGCTGGGATGTGGCACACCTCTGCTTCCAAGTCTCTCTTCCTCAGGCAACAGGGTTTGAACAGGGATCTGCCACCTCTCAGGTGACTGCTCTAACCACAGGAGCCCCTACTCCCATTGCCTGTGCTAGCCCTCAGGCTACGGAGTCATTCTCATGCTTGTGCTCTCTCCCGCTCTCTCCAGCCCAATGACTTTTGCAATTATTTATCCGCAGTGGAACAGCTTCCACAGGAGATCAGGTAGGATCTGAGGCTAAAATAGGGAGAGAACAAGTTATAAATTACTTAGACAAGTTAGATGTCTTCAAGTCAGCAGGGCCTCAAGAAATACCTACTAGCATGCTCTAAGAGCTGTCTGAGCAGATATCTGAGCCATTAGCGATTATCTTCAAAAAATCATGGAAGACAGAAGAGATTACAGAAGACTGGCATTATATTTGCCCTCTTCCAATTTATAAAAAGGGAAATAAGGCGTATTACAGACCAGTCAATTTAACTTCAGTACCCAGAAAGAAAATGTAGCAAATAACCAGGCAATCAGTTGGCAAACACCAAGAAAATGATAAGGTGATAAGTAAGAGTCAACACGCATTTGTCAAGAACAAGTCATGTCAAACCAACCTAATAGCTTTCTTTGACAGAGAAACCAGACTTGAGAATGGGGGAAGCAGTAGATGTGGTGTACCTTGATTTTAGTAAAGCTTTTGATACTTTCTCGCATGACATTCTCATAAACAAACTAGGGAAACATAGCTTGGATGGAACTACTATAAGGTGGGTGCACAACTGATTGGAAAACAGTTTCCAGAGAGCAGTTATCAGTGTTTCACAGTCAAGCTGGAAAGGCATAACGAGTGGGGTCCCACAGGGACAGGTCCTGGGTCTGGTTCTGTTCTATATCTTCATCAGTGCTTTAGATAAAATGTATAAAGGGCACACTTATAAAGTTTGTGGACGATACCAAGCTGGGAGGGGTTGCAAGTGCTTTGGAGGATAAGATTAAAATTCAAAATGATCTGGACAAACTGGAGAAATGGTTTGAAGTAAATAGGATGAAATTCAATAAGGAAAAATGTGGAGTACTACACTTAGGGAGAAACAATCAAATGTGAAATGAACAGCCCAGGAAGGAGTACTGCAGAAAGAGATCTGGGGGTCATAGTGGATCCAAGCTAAATATGAGTCAACAGTGTAACACTGGAACTAGAATGGGAACTGGAAATTTGCTGGTGTCTCTCAGCAATATAATTCAGGAGTGGCTGACTGGAGCACTCATATAACTCAGCTTACTTTCTAAAGGCTATGTGTGAGCAGATCAGGAGTGGTTGCTCTGACAGTGAAGCGTGTAAAAGGCACCTTAGGTTGAAGAATTGAGGGGACACAGCTGTGCAGTAGTCTAGATTGTACACTGGGCAATGTCACACCGCCACTCGTGGTTTTTAAGAACAGGATAGACAAGCACCTTTCAGGAATGGTCTAGTTATTACTTAGTCCTGCCTTGAGTGCAGGAGACTGGACGAGATCACCTCTTGAGGACTCTTCCAGTCCTGCACTTCTTTGTCTCATTAATTTGGGGGCTCTGGTGCACCACCAGAGGATTAAAACAGAATTGGAACAGGAGTGATACATGTCCAGGAAGAGAGGGACTTGCTCCTGAATATTTATCTACCTTCAGGACAGAGAGAAACATTCTCACTCAGGCCATCCCCCAAATCAAGCAAGGTATCAGCGTGTTCACTGTCCACTCCTGTGCCATAGCTGAGTGAAATGCAATCATTCCTATTGTTCTTTGTGGAGAGGCCTCAGTGCACATGACCCTGTACACAACGCAGGCAGAGACCCAGCATTCTATGCCAGACACATAGGTCTCCCAATGGGCAGGGCCTTTACTTCTTTGGGACACCATGTCCTCCCCTAGGGTGACCAGATTTTCAAAGGAGACAGGGGATGGCTTTGGAGGTTGGGCTAGGGAGGTGGGGAAGGGAGGGAGGAGAGGAAAAAGAAAAGGGTCCCCCTCCTGCCTCTTCCCCTCCTTAGCCAAGCAAAACCCCACCCCCTTTTATAATTAGAAAACAGGACATATTAGTTTCCCCCTTCCCACCCCTTTCCCAGACCCTTCCCCCACAATGCCAGATTTTTCTTTCTATCCTGCAGCTGCAGTTCCAGCTCCTTTTCAGTTCCTCTGCTCCATGTCCTATCTTTCTCCATGCACTCCTGCTTTTGTCCCTGCAGTTTCTTCCCCTCCTTGTCCCTGGGGTTTTCTGTCCACATTCAGTCTCACCCTTCCTGTCACACTCACTCACCCACCCCCTGAGTCTTTGGGCCAGTTCAGAGTCCATCACAGGCATCCAGCTTTGGGGCTACCCCTGCACCTGATTCTGGGGCTGCTGCAGGCCAGGCCAGTCCCCAGCACTGGTTCGAGCAGCCTTAAATTGCACACAGGTGCCTGAGGCCCCAGTGGTCCTTGTGGCAGCTGGGGAATAGCCAGGCAGGTATGACCACAGGCCCCTGCCCTCCCCAGGCCCCCACATCTGACATGTCCCCTGCACTAGGAACTCTTGTGTGATGGGGCTGGGGATTACAGAATTGGTTCCAAGAGGGCTTCTAGCACCAGGGGTATTGCCCGGGGGGGCCACAAGGCAACTGTGAATTGACCCTCTGACCTTTGTGTCCACTTCCTCTCGCCCCAAAACAGGCTATTCTACTCCCTCCATACTCTGCCACACTCTGGCACTTCCCCCTGCTGCAGGAAAGTGAGGTGTAGCGGTCATTGGCCAAGGCCAGAGCAGTGGCCATCTGCACATGGTGGCAGTGCTAGCTGACCTGGCTGTCACACCACTGCCTGGAGGGACAGTGAGACCCTGATACCCCCTGGAGCTGGATGAACATGTGGGGCAGAGCAGAGGCATGGGGGAAGACAGGAAGCTTTGCTGGACAGACAGTAGGCTTCATCGGGGTGGTCCCGGACGAGCACATGCACTCAGCCAGGCAGCTGTCAGTTTCGCCAGCTCAGCTTCTCCCACAGAAAACGCCACACTCCTGATTTACAAGGACATACAGCCACTCTGTCCTGCATCCCGCCCCACCGCGGTCTGTTGTGCTTTGATGGTGTGTTCTGTCTAAGTTCGGATTGTCAGCCCTTTGTGGCAGAGACCTTGGCTTTGGTTGTCCACCCTGTGACACCAGTGTAACTGCACAGGTGTTACAGAGTGGAGGATCAGGCCCCTTCTCTTTATCTTTGCCCGTGAAGCACCAGGCACATTTATGACACTCTAGAAATAATCACCAGAAAGGGAGTGGGTGCCCCCCCCACTACAGACACACACACACTCACTTGTCTCTGAGGAATATGCTCAGTGGATCAGGTGTCTTTTGAGGAGGGATTTGAGCAGAGGGAGGATAGTTGCCAGGTGTGAAGAGGAAGGGAGTCCCGACCACAAGGGGTGGTGTGGGAAAGGCGGCACACCGAGGAGAATGCAAGAGGAGATAGGAAGAGTGTTGGAGCAGGAACATGCATGAGGGGTGGGGTGGGGGAGAGAGAGAGAGCAGGCAAGAAGGGCTGCAATAATCATTGCAATAGGCTCTGAAAGTCCTGAGACACCTGTGGAAGCGATGAGATGGGCGGTGATGGAAAGTTGTAGGGAAGAACATTAAGTTGCTTATATTCCCTCCTGCAAATAAAAGGAACCTCTCTCTCTCTCTCTCTCTGTCTCTCTGGTTCTTGCGGCAGCTGTGCTGGGCAGATAGGAACCACACTAGCACAATCCTGCTAAAAAGCTCAGTGTGGTGCAGTCAGTGCTCCCTCTCTCCCCTCCCGCAACAGCCTAGGGCTCACTTCTCACCACCTCCCAGAAGCTGCTGGGGTCCAATTCCCCAAGAAGCCAGCACCAGATGGAATTACAGGAACTAAGAGCCAGGTTAGCCTCTTCTGTATGTGTTACTGAGCCCTTGCCCTCGGGGGAGAGGAGGAGGCATTTAAGGCAGCTAGCATTAAGTTTCAGTCCCTTCAGGCTTTTCCCTATCTATGAGTGGCATATATTTCCCTGCTGCCTGTAATTTACCTGCTCACAGATCTCTGGCTTCCAGTCCATTAACACCATGTACCCCATCCCTCCATAGCAACGGTAAACCTGCTAGTATCAGCCCTGCAACCTACTGTGTACAATGTGTACACGGCAGGGTGTGTACCCCAGATGTACTGGTTGTATAGGCCTGTCACCTGAACCCACACAGGAGGGAGTTGGAGAAGGATGTAGGCAGAAGCCTTACAGTGGAACAAAGAATGGGACAGAGTGGCTTTAGGGATAATACTGTTTTCCTTATTCTAATGCAGTTCCTTTAGTCAGTGTTAGAAGAAAGTGACTTTCTATGATTCGTTACCAGGGTGAGTGGATTTCAGCAAGGACTTTCCCTCCATCCCAACATTCACACACTTCCAAACGCCCAAGGTAACAAGAAATTCTCACCCAAATACTATGGGGTTTGTGCTAGTTTTTTTATTCCTGTGCATTCACATCCTTATTACACAGTTTGTGCAAAATCATGAAAACCCAGCTCCCAGGTACACCCAAGCCCCCAAATGAAAAAGTTTATCCTTCCAGCCTCTTACATATGTAATTCCCCCTGACGTCCAGGGGCTTTGTTTATTTGGCTAAGAGTATAGGATGACCATCTCTAAAAGGGGTGATTATAACACTGGCCTTGTCTACACAGGGTGGAATCCTGGCCCCAACTGGAATCAATGGGAGTTCTGTCATTTAAAATTTGATCCCCAGAGTGAAGATGTAAGATTGTAACTCATTTGTGTAGGTATGTTTACCTGCTTTAACCCCATAAATAACTTTCATTCCCTTTTCCTATTTAATAAATCTTTAGTTTATGATAGGATTGGCTACAAGAGTTGTCTCTGGTGTGAGATCTAAATTGCAATTGACGTGGGGTAAGTGACTGGTCTTTTGGCACTGAGAGTAACCTGTGGATTGCTCTCATGCATGGTGTAAGGGACCATCTGTCACAAAGATTGGCTTACCTGGGCGGCGAGATAGACCGGGGTATCCAAGGGGACTGTCTGTGACTCCACGTTAAGACTGTGATAGTGCCTGAAGAGTTTATACTTGATAACTGGTTAGTGAAGTCTAAATATAGAACTCACAACCAGTTTGGCATGTGTGCCCTGCTTCCGAACAGTCTGCACTGAGGTGGATACTCATGCTTTCTTGGGCCACTGCAGGACAACTTGACACTGGCATAGTTGGCAGGATTCGCATACGACAAGTCAATTAAGTTTATAGAGCACAACCCCAGTGCTGTTAAAGTTCAAACTTGATACTGAGAGTTTTAAAGGTTAAGAGTGAACCACGGTCGTACAATGATTTTGTGAGACAAGACCTTGAAGAGTTATGTCTGCAGAAGGGAATATCCTGTGAAAGAAAGCCCCAGTTCAGGAGCTGAAAGCTTTGCTCATACGTTCTGATCAGGTGCCAAGGGAAGGAGGGAACCCTCCTGCCCCAGACACCACAAAGGAACTGGCCCGACTGTAGCACTAAAAGGCCAGGAAAAACATAAGCCCCAGAGACTGAAGGCAGAACTGCAGACAGGGAGGCTGACACAGCCCAGGCTGTAGTCAAGACCAATGAAGAAGCGGAGGAGAGAGCTCACTAAAGATGCATGGAACAGACAGCAGCAGTCAAGGCCAATGAAGAAGCTGAGAGGAAGGCACACAGGAGGCAGATGGAAGCTCAAACACTGCAGCTTAAATTACTGGAGCAGCAAATTAAATTACATGGAGCTACACCCCTCACAACCCAAGGGAGTGGAGAAAGTCTGTCCAATTTGTAAAGAAACTGCCTGTAGAAAAGAGTTCCTGTCCACCTTTGAGAGACTATGTGGGAAGCACAATATTACAGCCACTAAATGGGTGACTATCCTCTTCACCACATTAACGGGGAAAGCCAGACAAGTTTTTAATGATATGGAGAAGGGTGATGCTAAGGTGTATAAAAAAAACTAAAGAAAATGTATAGCAAAGATTTAAGATAACCCTGAGCCCTGTCAACTGAAGTACAGAAAGCTCAGAATGTCTGACAGTGTCACTCATGTTGAATATTTAACTAGAAATATGTAATTTTTTTGAGAAAACAGATAATGGGGGTGGGGTGGGCGGGCTGAAGGTGATTATGAAAAACTGTTTGATCTGATGGCTCAAGAGCAATTATGGATAGTTACAGATGAGGTAAAGGCAGCCATTTGTGACAGAAAACCTTCCACAGTTTTAGAGGCTGCAGAAATTGCTGATGAATATGTTGAATCCAGGGTGGCGCAAATCCCAGGGGAAGGGAAATCCCCATGTCACCCAGGTGAAGAGGGAAGAGGGGACTGGAAATAAACCTATCCCCAACTTTGATAGAAAACCCCAATGGAACCTAGGTTCTAAAACTCCCTTCCAAAAGGGAAGGGAAGGAACCTGATATCCCTGTGGGGCTCGCAGCCATATAAAATCAAATTGCCCAAAACTTAAGGTAACCCACTATCCGCACCCACACCTGCCACCATAAATGCCACTGCCATTGCTCCAGAGGCAGTGAAAGAGCTGGAGAAAACCCTAGTAAACTATATCAGGACTGACTCTTGAGAGGGTAATGAAGAATGTATTAAAAATGCTAAGGAAAATGTCACAGATTGTAGGGGCTGGAGAAACACAGGGTCTCAAGTCACTTTGGTCAAGGAAAGTTTTGTAAGGGAAGAGGACAGACTTCCTAATAAAAGCCTAAATATATTAGCTTTGGCCAAATTCCCTGTAACTGATCAAGGTCTACCTCGAGTGTGAGGCTTTCAAAGAAGATATTGTTTTGGGCATTAGGAATCTCCTTCCCATTGATGTTTTAATAGGTAATAATATCTAAGCAGGTTAATTTTATAACCTGCAGCCAGAAAGAGTATGGCTCTGCTGCACCTGGTTTGTCTATAAACAGCCAGGAGCATTGCAATGGAGGGGAAGAGGGGAATGCCCTCAGTCCTTTGTCTGCTGAAAGTAACAGTTTGTCCCCAGAGGAGGGGTTTGGAGATTCCATTGCTGTGCTAGTGTACTCTTAAGTGAGACTCAAATCACATTTATTGAGGTTCAACAGGCTGATCATTCCCTAGACCAGTGGTTTTCAAACTTTGGGTCATGGAATACAAGGCACTGGGTCGCCCTGCTCAGCATCCAGGGAGCCTGGCGGCTGGCCAGTAAACTCTAGTAGTCCCTACCTTTTCTGACACTGTGCTGCACCCCAGAAACAGCCAGCAGCAGGTCCGGCTCTTAGGTGGGGGGCCCACGGGATTCCGCACGCTGCCCCCACCCCGAGCACTGGCTCTGCACTCCCATTGGCCGAGAACCGACCAATGGGAGGTAGGGGGGCGGTGCCTGTGAGCGAGAGCCACGCAGAGCCACTTGTGTACCTCTGCCTAGGAGCCAGACCTGTTGCTGGCCACTTCTGGGGCACAGAGCGGTCTGCGGTTCCAGGACAGGCGGGAAGCCTGCCTCTGCACCCTTGCTGTGCTGCTGACTGGGAGCCACCGGAGGTAACCCTGTGCCCCAATCCCCTGCCCCAGCCCTGAGCCCCCCCAAACCCAGAGCCCGCTCCTGCACCTCAAGCCCCTTATCCCCAGCCCCACTCCAGAGCCCTCACCCCCACACTCTAACTCTCTGCCCCAGCCCTGAGCCCCCTCCCACACCCCAAACCCCTCATCCCCAGCTCCATTGAGTCGTGGGCATCAACAATTTTCTTCAACTGGGTCACCGGAAAAAAAGTTTGAAAACCACTGCCCTAATAATACCCTGGCTGGGGAAGGAAAGGGAAGATTTTTTCTAGAAGGAGGTTTGTTGTACAGGGAGGCTCCCACAGGGAAAAAGAGGCACCTTTATGAGGTTTGCAAGCAGGTGCTGATGCCTGATAAGTACAGGAGAGAGTTGCTGCAGATTGCTCTTGATTGTCCCTTTGCTGGACATGTAGCAGTGGAGAGAACCTGTGATAGGGCCAAACAGAATTTCTCTTGGCCTCACATGTTTGAGGCAGGAAAGAAGTACTGTGAGAGCTGTGTCTTATGTCAGAAGCCTAAGAAGTGAAAGGGACATTTGAAAGGCAGCTTTGCAGCCATTGCCCATCATTAAGGAAGTGTTTGCCAAGTGCATGCAGCAATTGTGAGACCCCTACTTAGACCTTCTAGAAATGGAAAGAAGTATATACTGGGTGTGGTGGAGTCTGTCACCAGGTACCCTGAGGCCAATGCTCTGTCTAATATTAAAGCTGAAACTGTGGCTACTGTCCTAATTACCATTTTTAGCAAAGTAGGTTTTCCTAGGGAAATCTTGTCAGACCGTGGTGCAAACTTCATGCGGAGCCTCTTTCTAGAGGCATATGCCATGGAAATAGTCCATTTCAAGCAAAAAGAAAATGTAGTGGCATATCCCTTATCAAGAATAGGAAACCCTGAGGTAAATTCAGGAGGGTTGGGGACACCCCTTCCTGCACCATGTTTGTACTGGGGCTGTGATGCTGCCAGACCAGGTGCCAGCTCATGCCAAGGTCCCCCTGTCTCAATTGAACACTGACAACTGTATGTCAGGAATCAGTCTGGCTCAGCTGTGTATTGTTAAAATAGTTATCAATTCTAAGACTGTTTAGACTTCATTAATCTCACCTATGGCATCTGTGCCCCCTATTTTAAATTATTTATTTAATTTATTTATAAATTTATTTATAAATTTAATTATATTAAATAAGGTAATATTTAAGCATTTGTATTGAAAGCCTCTGTCACTGTGTAAGTCACGAGCCAGGAATGAGTTTGAAATTTAAGATTGTAATTCATTTATGTACATATGTTTACCTGCTTTAACCTGGTAAATAACTCTTGTTGCCTTTTTCTATTTAATAAATCTGCATCTAGTTTACTATAGGATTGGCTACAAGTGTTGTCTTTGGTGTGAGTTCTAAAGTGCATTTGACCTGGGGTAAGTGACTGGTCTTTTGGGCCCGGGAGTAACCTGAGTATTCCTGTGATTCTTGGTGTAAAGGACCACCTATCACATAGGTATGCTCGCCTGGATGGCAAGACAGACTGGAGTACCCAAGGGGGCTGTCTGTGACTCTGTGTTAAGGCTGTTTAGTACCTGAGGAGTTTACACTTGATAATTGGTCGGTGAAATCTAAGTATAGCACTCACAACTAGTTTGGGGGTTGTGCCCTGCTTCCCAACAGTCTGACCTGAAGTTGGTACTCATGCTCTTGGGCCACTGCAGGACAGCTCGACACGTAGTTCCACCAGAAATCTATTTCTTGTGATGTCGAAGCTCTCCAGATGCCCACAGAGTTAGGGGCTAAACAAGATCCAAATTTCTACTATAAAACCTCTTTGCAAGACTTCTTGAAATACCACAAAGGAGAAAAAGGCATGACCCCATTTTTTAAACTTTCCAGTTTATCTTTAAATCCCAGATGAAGTTATAGGGGCGGGGTGAGAGTAGGGGAAGGAAGTGTACAAATCTTTGTCTACATATTAAAGATGTTCTCTTTTTAAATTATTATAAGTAAGTAAACTTGGTTTAATTGAAAGGTTTTCCTGCAGTTCAGTGAAGCCAAACAAGCCCAAGAACCAGGAAGAAAAATGTACCAGAAACAAAAGGGATATAGGCCCATCTGGTTTTATTACTCAGTCCCAGTGAAATGTAAAAGTAAACAAAAGGAGAGTAAATGATGATGAATATATTAGATTGATAAAAATCATTTCAGTTCTTCCAGTCTAAGGTATCAATAACACAGGGAACCACTTCTTTTAAAAATTGTGTTTTATGTTGGCATGTGTCCCCTCAATTTTCACTTGGCTCTGCTCTTCCTGGTTTCTCCTGGAAGCTGAAGCAGAAATACTAAAATACCATGATAATGCTTTATCAAAAGGTGAGAAAAAAAACAAGGAAATACTGAGAGTCAGGCAGGAAAGCATAATACAGTAAGATTTCCAGAAAAAAGAGGTTTTGAGGTTAACTTTCAGCTAAGCATTGGAAAGTGTAGATGCTTATCCAAACCCAACCTTTGAACCCTCACTATACACTCTATTTGCCTGTACTTTTTGCAGGGAGCCATCTTTTTCATGTTACCTCAGAAAGCAGCAACAGGAAATGGGCAAGGCAGCTATAATTAAGGCTGTTAACACTTCCAGCAGAAAATCTCTTTTTTAGGGGATAATTAGTCAGCTGTTCATTTTCTGCTTCTTCTTCTTCTTCTTCTTTTTTTTTTTTTTTGGTCTCAAACTTGGCATAGCAATACGGGTTCTCTACCCAGGAGTATTCCCCGTCCCCACACACACTGGTTTTTAATGAGTTTGGCCACTTTATAATCAGAGATAGCCAAATAAAAGTCTCATTTCAGATACCTGTTTTCACTTTCTTAACATGTATCTTGAACATTTTGGGGGGGAATTTAGACAAGTTATGGGTTGTCAGAAATGTAACCAAGGCCTGATCCTGCAGTTGGATCACCACCGCTACTCTTGCAAAGCCCTCTTAAATTCAGTGAGGTCTGTGTGTATGCAAAGGTCCCTCATGTGGCTCTGATTTCAGGCTTGGGGCTTTTGCTTGTACATAACCTCTTTTCAGATCACTTTTTAAGGACACACACCCTCTCTTATAAAGCCAACTATCAGCATTGTCTCTAAGGTCTGAATGGGGTGTTGTGTACATTCTTCTACTACGTGTTTTGTGTTTGTAACCAAACAACTCACAATGTCACCCCCACCTCTGAATTTCTGAGCATTTCCCATCTTTTCTCTGGATCAAATCCTGGCCCCAACAGGAGTTTTTCCGTTCACTAAACAGAGCAGGATTTCACCCTGTATCTTTCTTGTAGCGTGTAAGCTCTTTGGAGCAAGGGCCATCTTTAGTTTTGTGTCTGAGCACTGAACACATTGCTGGTGATGAATGGTGAATGATAACATTCATTGTGTCAGGGATGGGCCCCCAAATGGAAAAGTGTGGATTGGATCTATATCCTACAGTCTATGAAATGTTCCAATCTGGAAGTTTTGTTTCAGCCCATCTCTAACGGCCAATGCTCCGTAGGACTCAATGCACACAGGGTGATTTTGACTCCTGTAAAACAGCCAGCACAAGATCTATGCACCACTTAGAGAAAGAGTTTTCTAGTGTTAGGCACGACCATAGGACACAGGAGACCTGGCTTTAACACCTGCTCTTCCACAGACTTCCTGAGTGATGTGGGGCAAACCACATAGGGCCAGATTGTCATAGCTGTTTAGGTGCCTAACTTCCAACTAATCAATGGGAGTTCGGCACCGACAGACCTTTGAGGATTTGGGCCTTAACCTCTCAGTGCCTCAGTTCTCCATGTGTAAAATGGGGATGTAACATGGGAGCCTTTCTCTGTTAGCGCCTCCCCTTGTGGTGAGGTGGAGCCACACTATCCCCTTGAGTCTAGATTCTGAGTTTGTCCAGTCCTTGTTCTGACCCAAGCCCTTCTGGCTCCATGGATTCTATGATAGCTTATATTATTAGAGTGCTAGGCACTGCACAGAGACTAAATAAGAGACACTCCCTGCCCCAAAGTTCTCACATTCTAAACAGACAAAGGAGGATGGAAGCAGAAACAGAAAAGTGAAGTGGTCAGGGTCCACAGCACTCCTGTGTCAGAGTCCGAAACAGAACCAAGGTCTCCTTGTCATAGTCCCAAGCCTAATTCACTGGACTACAGCATTTTAGCTTTAATATAGATTCTCTTGTTGTCCTTTGTCAAGTTACCTACACTTTCTGTCGTGGTTTCTCCATCTGAATAATTGGGATAATACTACTCTGCTTCACAGTGGGGTTGTGAAGACTAACTCGTTAAAAGAAAAGTTGTTCTCTCTTGCCACAGAGGGCAGGACAAGAGGCAGGGGGCTCAAACTACAGCATAGGAGATTTAGATTCAATCTCAGGAA